>NW_021620336.1:677236-742247 GCF_004785775.1 Grammomys surdaster
TATGTATATGTCTAACTCTGTTTCTTTCTCTGTCTCTCTCCAAATAAATTTATTCTTGTTTCTTTTTTAGTTTATTGTAAATTATCTTATGTGCAAGACTAAGAACCTGCAAAAAGACCCCTGTGTGGCCTGGTAGTGAAAATAAAAATGTGAAAAAGAAGTGATGCAGACCATGCAGGCCCAGCGCTTGCTGCTTCAGTCTCTGTGAGCAAATTGTGAGCCCTGCTTAGGAGGCCTGCTCTTTTCTGAAGAGGAAATAAAAGGGAAGTGGATCTGGAAGAGAGGGAAAAGAGAGTGGGAGAAGAGGAGGAAGGGGACATGTGGTCCAGATGTATTGTAAGAGAAAAGAATCTATTTTCAATATAAATAAATAATTTTTAAAAAAGGAGAAAGGCCTCAGAGGTAAGGACTTTTTCCCTATTGACAAAGCTACTTTTAGCTTGTTAGGATCAACATGCCTTACAAATTCAGTGTTCCAACAACATACAATATAAATGTTAATGATTAAAAAATTACTTTTTGCTGGTGAAATTAATTTTTGTAATGATTAGTTCTAACTGAAATTTTAACCTAAAGCATGAAGATATTTTCTACCCCAAAACATTTATTCGTCTATAGGTAACCAGATATCTTTTATGTTAAGCACTGTAGGAAAGCCTGGCTCCTTTTGTTAACCTAACAAAAATCAAGTTTGCATGTAACTAATTTGATAGCTACAATATGAAAAATGGTCTCTTGTTTTCCCATATGCTAAAATAAAATCAGAAAAGTATTCCACTTGGTCTTATTCAAGATCTACCCAAGTTTTAAAAGGGGGGCAGTGTGTAGGGCTCTACAAGGAAGACCCATTCAATGCCATGAAAAAGGTAAGTGAAATTATTACCTTTCCCTATTGCCTTTTATAGATCATATTTCTTATATGCAACTCAGAATGTTGTTCTATAATATTTTGTATCTTACTTTACATAAAATGTTTTCTAATTTATTGTGAGCTTGTCATTTATTTATTTGTGTGTGTGTGTGTGCGCGCGCGCGCGCGCGTGCGTGTGCATGTGTGTGTGTTACATTGAACACAGGGCCTCACACATGCTAAGCTCTACCACTAAGCTATATCCCCAGCCCCATAAACATGTTTAACTTTGTATAGTTTTCTATTCTATGACTTTCATGATATACTTAAACCTTCACTATTTGAAGATGTTTATATTACTTCAATTTTTGCATCAATTAACATTTAAGAAAGAATGTGTATGTGTTTAGGATCATTCTCAAGAATGGAATTGCTAAATTAAAGATTATCAACATTTGAGGCTATTGATATCCATTGGGGTTTTTTGCAAGTATTTTATTTATTTAATTTATTTATTTATTTATTTATTTACTGTACATCCTGATTTCAACCTCTCCTCCTCCCACCTAATCCCAACACACACCCAACCCTCATTTGTATCTTTATTAGCACTACGTAAGTGTGCTCATTGGAGACCTTGAATAACAGGAGGAAAAATATGGATGGTCATAAAATACTTACTGAAACATCTTTTCCAATGTGAAGTAAAAAGTAAAAAATTTAGCCTTGCACTTCTGTAGCAGAAATACTTAACATCCTTCGGCAGATTTGTTAAATCATCTACATTTGTCTCCTTGAAATAACTTCAGACTTCTTATTTTCAAGCCCTCAGAAGTGAGTTCTACACTCTTCCTAAAGTTTATCTTCAATTACTTGAGGGAGACAGATATCAACAAGACTTTCGGGCATTCAAGATCAGTCAGCATATTTGTCTCAGGTGCTGTAAAGAGTTTTACGTGATCAAGCATGTTGGCATGACCCTGAGGCTGTGGCTGTGTGAGTGACATAGAGTTTACACATTTATTATCCATGAGCATCAGCTTCGGTGTCCTCCAAAACAGAAGAGTCACTGGCTTGTGCCACGGTAATAAGCTAACTAATTAACTAAATTAAGTTTCTTCCTTAAATTTCTATTCTATTATTCCTCACCTTTTCTTAAAAGTGTCACCAAAAAAAAAGTTTTCTAAATCATTATCACCATCCATATAGTACAATTCCCCAAATTAAGAGGTAATAACCCATTTATATTATTGGTTTATTAATACTTTCCTTGATGTATGTCTAGATGTAGAGAATTTGATACAGTGGTTTGTTTTATTTTAATATTAACTAACCCAAGTCACCCTCCCCATATTGTGGGTTGGAAGTTGTATAAAGTGTGGAAAATCATTTTGCCAAATTTCAATCCCAATCAGCTTCTATCAAAGTTTATTCTGTTGCCGCCTTAATATAATAATATGACTTCTTTTTAACTTCTTAAGAGTTTATTTTAAACACTCAGTGGGTTTCCTGGTCCATTTAAGCCAATGGGTGCCAAACTACTATATAAAATATTTCTGATGATATGTATGAAAATAAATTAAAAACACATGGAATCAATGTTTTTAAAAATGTGTGTGTGTGTGTGTGTGTGTGTGTGTGTGTGTGTGTGTTTAAAGTTTAGAGAAGGGGGTAAGAAGAAGTGGTTGGCAGAATGTTTTGGGTTTAGCAAATCTAAATTTTTTGAAAACTTGTTCCAGATGTTTGATGAGTCCCCTGCTGTCCCTAAGTTTCACCCAAGCCTGCTATAAATAACGATAATTATAAACAGCAACAAAGGAAGGTTAAGAGGAAGGTTAAGGCAATGTGCCATGGATGTTACAGGAATTAGAGTTAACTATGAACTGGATTGCACCACAGACAACAGAGGAGGTGGATGAGTTATCAATCATGATAGAAGTATGCTTTTATAATATGCTAACATGGAATAAATGGGAAAATAACAGAACAACTTCACACATAAACAGGACAACCACCTAGCATCTCATCCTAGAACATAGAAGCTCTCATTGTATAGACAGTGGTTTTTAAGATAGAATGATAAGTCTCCCATCCAGGAGATCAGGAAACCATGTTTGGTTACTACTATAACTGAGAAGAACTTCTACCTCTTATATATCAGCAGCCACAGATGGTTAACATTTAGGCATTCTGTTTCTCTAAATAGCCACGGCACTCCTAGCAACTTAAGTACCCCTTGCAGATCTAACATACCCTGCCAGCTTTCTTTCCATCCCTCCCAAAGCACAGATATCTTACCTGTGTGTCTCTACTATTTCCCTACTAAGAATTAGTTACATCCCCTCTTCAATTACCCATTCCTCACCTTCTCTTCCAGAAAGACTTTTTTCCCAAGTCTTTCCTCAAGAGTAACCTCCAGAGTAAAGCTTGTTCTTTCTCTCAGTATCACTTAAAAGCCTCACCCACGTTATTTCATATTTCCTCGATCATATACAGGATAATCAGTCTTAAGAAAACCTTCAGAATTAAATACTGCTGGTTATTTTCATCAGGATTGTGATCATGCAGACTCAGCCATAACTGAACACTTTACTTGGCTTTATTGGGATAGTTTTGCTATGTGTGCTCACACACACTCTTATATATGGATATAAATGTGGACACAGATGGATGTTAACCCAGACACATTTCTCCAAGCTCACAAACGCCATCTACATTTTAGGATACTGCTGCCTGAAGCCTCTGTTGCCAGGTCTGGCCCTTACTCATTTTACCTCCTATTGAGGCTTAAAGTGCAGCCAGGAAGAGTCAACATGGAAAAATATCATCTAATACTTCTTCTGGGAAATAATTCCCAGACTCATTTTCTGGAAGACATAAACTATACATCTGGACTCTAGTAAGCTTCAGAGTGACTACGGAGAGTTTCATCTTTCAAGGCAGTGAGAGTTGTACTAGAAAGTATGCTTTAGAAGAGCCATTGCTGGATTCATAGGAAAACACATAGGGGTTTAGTTAATAACTAAATTGCTCTTACCAAAGGCAAACACACATTCCCACCATCCTCAGTGTCTGCCATGTTGGAGCCATAACTTGTGCAGGAGACCCTGTTGGTTCTGTCTCTGTCCTAAATGGTTTGACCTGTGTGTAATAAATTCTGTGTCCATATGCGTTCGTTTGAGTGCTCCCAAGAGAAATAGTTCCATGTCATCTCTGTTTACACTTTAAACTTTTTATCAATTAATTATTTTATATATTTATATCCCAAATGTTGCCCCCTCCCAGTTCCCCCTTGCAGAATTCTTCCCCTATCCCCTTCCCCTTTACCTCTGAAAGGGTGTCTCCACCACCCCGAATCCCCCCACACTGGGGTATCAAGTCTCTATAGGATTAGGTACATCCTCTCCCACTGAGGCCAGACAAGGCAGCCCTCTGCTACATAGGTGCCAGGGGCCTTGTACCAGCCTGGGTATGCTCTTTGGTTGGTGGCTCAGTTGCTGGGAGCTCCCAGGGGTCAAGATTAGTTGAGATTGTTGTTCTTCCTGTAGAGTTGCCATTCCCTTCAGCTCCTTCAGTCCTTCCCCTAACTCTTCCACAGAGGTTCCCAGCCTCCATCCAATGCTTTGCTGTGAGTATCTGCATCTGTCTCAGTCAGCTGCAGGGTAGAATCTCTCTGAGGACAACAATGCTAGGCTCCTGTCTGCAAGCACAACGCACGATCAGTAATAGTATAAGAGACTGATGTCTGCCCATGGGATGGATCCCAAGTTGGGTTAATCACTGGTCAGCCATTCCTTCAGTCTCTGCTCCATTTTTGTTCCTGCATTTCTTTTAGACAGGAGCAATTTGGGGTTGAAAGTTTTGTAGGTATATTGGTGTCTCCATCCCTCCACTGAGGGTCTTGTCTGACTACTGCAGGTGGTTTCTTCGGGTTCCATATCCCCACTGTTGAACATTTCAGCTAAGGTCACCCAAATTGAGTCTTGAAAGCCTCCCCCATCCTAGGTCTCAGGAACTTTCTAGAGGTTCGACCAGTTCCCATCCCCTGTCCCACCCAGGTCCCTCACTCTGCCTCCCATGATTATTTTGTTCCCCCTTCTAAGTGGGATTTAAGCAGCCTCATTTGGGCCTTCCTTCTTATTTAACTTCTTAGAGTCTGTGGGATACTTCATGGGTATTCTGCACTTTTTGGCTAGTATCTACTTATCAGTGAGTTCATGCCATGCACTCCAAAAAACCAAATAGCCCAATTTTAAAATGGGGTACAGAGCTAGACAGAATTCTCAACAAAGGAATCTCAAATGGTCAAGAATCACTTAAAGAAATGTTCAACATACTTAGTCATCAGGGAAATGCAAATCAAAAGAATCAGGAAATGTGGGACCATGAAAGGATAGCTTGGTTTCTGGTAGAGCACTAGCTAGAGATGGCCAGAGACCCTGCAAGAGACGCCATACATTTCACCACACTCCCAGACTCCAGGCTCCTGACATGTAGCCAAAGACTTCCATTCATCAGTGCCTTTCAGTCACGTATGGCAACGCCCCTACAGCCCCTCCACAGGTAGAGGGCATGACTACAGGCCTGAGCCTCAAGATATCTCCATATTAACGAGATACCTAAAGGCCAGAGGGCGTAGCCAATTAAGCATTCCCTCCCAGGCCCTCCTACCTCCCTATTTAAGTCAGGGCCACCCTGAGAAATGACAGCAGTGGGGGTACAGCTTCATTCACTTTCCACCATGACAATAAACCTTTTAAAACCATGTCTTTGGGGCCCCTGCCATGGGAAACTGTGGAGAAGGCCTTTGACTACCAAGCCACTGCTTAATCTCCCACTAGAAGACTTCTCTATGTCCCCCCCCCATGGAGCCCTGTCAACTCAAGCAAGCTAGCCAAGCCAGAGATCCAGCCAAGCAAGTAGGTAACCAAGACTCTCCTACTCTGCATGGCACTGCCAGAGCTCTCTCTCTTGCCCCTCTCGGCTGTGGGCCAGTCCTCCATATGTCTACCATCTCAGTTCTTCAGCATCTCCCAGTGGCATCTGGGAGCCCAAGGACAGAGACCACTGGTCTCCTGATCATCCACCTCAGCCTGGAGACCCCCAACCAGGAGCTCTGCCCCTGCAGGACTTCAGACTGAGATTTCCCATGCCCGGGTGGAGCCCCACAGCTTCTCACAGCTCAGAGTCCACCCTGCGCTGCATGGAGGGAACTCAGTCAAATTTCTGCGCTTCTGCTCCCCAGAGCCACGGTTCCAGCAGCCTCGGGCAGCAGACATGTGGGAACCACAACACAACCCAACAGGACCCACGCCCATATGCAAGCTACAGCCCCACAATGAGATTCCACCTCCCACCAATGAGAATGACTAAGATTAAAAAAAAAAACCCTCAAGAGATAGCACATGCTGGCAAGGATGTGGAGAAAGGGAAACACTCCTCCATTGCTGGTAGGATTGCAAAACTGAAAATAGTTCTACCTCAAGACCCAGCTATACCACTCCTGGAAATATACCCAAAAGGTGTTCCACCATATAACAAGGACACATGCTCCACTATGTTCATAGCAGCCTTATTCATAATAGCCTGAAACTGGAAGCAATCCAGATGTCCCTCAAATGAAGAATCAATACAGAAAATGTGGTTTGTTTATACAATCAAATACTACTCAGCTGTTGAAATCAAGAACATCATGAATTTTACAGACAAATGGATGGAACTAGAAAATATCATCCTGAGTGAGGTAATCTAGACCCACTTTAAATTTTTAATGAGTTTTAACTCTCAGAAAACAGATACCTTGTTTTATATATATTGGGGTTTTAAATGATTACAAATCTCTAAGGCTAGATGCCCCAGTGTGGGGGAATTTGAGAGTGGGGAGGTCGGAGTGGGTGGGTGGGTAGGGGCACATCCTCATAGAAGCAAGAGGAGGGAGTATGGGATAGGGGGCTCCTGGGGAGGGGGAGAAATGGGGAAAGGGGATAACATCTAAAATGTAAATAAAATATCCAATAAAAAAGACATACAAAAGAGTCAAGGAAATGGAAAAAAATTCTAGCTACAAAATAAATAAACAATAGCTTTTAATTTAGTTTAGGGTCAATATCACTTTGTGGTAATGTCTAATACACACAGCCTTTGACTGAAGAACACTCAGTGGCTAAATGGCAATCTGCCCCTCTCTGGGGGTTTCTCTGGATGTCTGCCAGAGTTGAGGTGCCTATCATTATGATCAGACTCATGGTCTCTCAGCCTTTCCTTCCAGTGTTATTACTGGAACAAGGTTAAAAGCTCAGAGTATCCAGAAGTTAACCTCAGAATACAGAGGATGGAATATACACTCTGAGGACAGGTGAGAGCTTTTACTAACACTTTTCCCATGCAACCAAGGACGAAAATTATCAATAGAACGATCTCTTGTCAGTAAAGTACTACAAGCAACACCAGTGCCTTTTCTGGCTATCACTGTATTAGATCTATTACATGAAGATAACAAATGCAAAACATGACTAAGTACCTTGAAAACATCTCTATTTCTATCACACAGAAACCATCACTGAGAACTTTGCTTCACAGTCGCCCAGAGTTTACATGCTGTGTCCCCACATAGATGCACATATGGCCTCCAAGATCAAACTAAAAAGTACACACAGCTTTCAGTCTGTTTTGTTAAACATGTTGGAACATTTCTATACTGAGCAGAAATTAAATATAACAAATTATATCTATATTACCACTTTTTAAAGTTTCTTAATATTCTACTAAATTAATGTCTCAAGATTTGCCCAAGCACGGTACTACTTGCACCTAGACTTTTCTCAATGACTCAGTCCTTTGTGTGTGTGTGCACATGTGTGTGTGTATGTGTGTGTGTGAATGGATAAAGTCCACTACTTAAATCATTGATTCTCACGACAGTAGCAAAACCATTTTAATTTACATTTTCAAGTGCATGCTTCCAAAAGCCATAGCAATCACTGTCCAAACAGAAACCTCTTAAGGAAAAATAGTTCATGAGCTTAAAATTTTTATTGACATAGTTTGGAGAATATAGCACACTCCCAATTTTGAGATCACTTGTGTGAACATTTAAGTTGCTTAAAATTGTAACTTTAAAAGATGTGTTGAGTTTTTTCTCTCTCTTTCAAGGGCTAAGGATTCTGAGGGAGAAGCTTGTGACAGATTAAGAGAATAAAAAAAAGTTCATCTTTTTCCCTTAAGATGTGAACTAAAATAGATCTTCTGCCTCTAATCATTTATATAATCTTCATTCTGAGCCAGCTTTAATAAAAATGTTCATAACTTTACTCGAAGAGCCAAGGGAAAAAAGCAGTTTTCTCTCTGGTTTTAAGTAGTTCTCAAAAGCAAATCACTGCACCATGTTTTAAGGTAGAATTTAATTTCTGTATCAGTGTCTGACAGTGCATGTAACTGAGGATCCTGACTAGCTCGTCCATTATAGCAATAGTTGGGTACAGATGTACTGATGTAAAGAGCCTGTGGGCAAACATGAAGAACTACGTTCAGATCTCCAGCACCCTTGTCAAAACAGCTGTGGCAATGCCCAAGACTACCGCTAGTATCAGAGTGGGCAGTGATGCAGACGGGTATCTGAAATGTATTGGCCAATTAGCCCAGCTGGATAAATGAGCTTCCATTAGAGACCATGTCTCCTAAAGAAAGGTGGGCAGTAGTCAAGGAAAGATGGCCCTGGTCAACCTCTGTCCTCCACATGAACAAGCTGACACGAATGTGTGCACAAAGAAATGCACACACCCACATCAGCAGACACATCACACATCACAAATATGCGTTTATATATTATATGTATATAGGTTTGCAATATATGTAGTTAGATATATTTAAATAAAATAAAAACAATTTAATCAGTAAATAAATTGATTAGGTTATGAATTTGAAACAGCAGAAGCCATATAGATTCACAAACTAAGCAAACAAGATTATTTTAACAACTGTCGCTACTGCAATTTTAATAACATTAACAAGATAATGTTCATTTCGGTATCCAATTATTTCATTGTAAAGATATAAGACTCTATCATGGTAAAACATCTGAATGAATAAAAATCACGGTAAGGGAAGAATGCATTCCTTTTCCCTTCACACAAAAAATAGGATGGAGCAAACAGAGGAAGCAAACATAGCAGGAAAAGCAAGCACCGCCGAGCACACAGTACTGCAGCCCACAAGGCATGAGGTCATCCCTTGAGGTCTAAGAGAAAATTCAAGTGCTACTTCTGTGGAACAGAGTCACACCACAGCTCAGCCTGCCATCTGCATGTTGGACTGCCTCTGGAGGCCCTATGTGGTGACTCTGGAACTGTACTGGAAAAAAAAAGAGAGAGAGAAGCACATTCTAGGAACTCCAGGGCACGTTGTGCTACTTGCTATCGAGAGGGAGAAGAATTTTATACAAAAGAGAGACAGAAGAAAGTAACTGTCATTAGAAATGGCCACACTGAGCAAATGGCTTCTGGACTCCTCTTAAAACGCTCCAAGAAAAATATTCTATTTGTATTTGACAAGCAGAACATTTGCATAGCATAAGCCGTAATATTATAACAAAAGTAACATGATAAAAATGTCAGATTTCCTGTGTCGGCTAAATTAAGACGTTTATTGAAAAGTCAACACAGACAAAATCGTCAGTCCCTATACAAAATTTCCTTCATAATTAAGGAACTTCCTTATTCTATTTCGTTGTAATTCTCTTGTTAACAAAAGCAGAAACTTGGACATCTAAAAAATCTTCTAGTCTAATGGGTCTTACAATTTTTCAAATAAAGTAAAACTGTAAACTTTTTCCCTCTAATTACCTGAAATCCTAAAAACGGGGGGGGGGGGGGGGGGGGGAAAAAAAGCCACACTCCTCGTACAGCTGCTGCAGGGAGAAAGTAGAATGTCCAAGCTCTGTCCCCAGCCCCTCGGGCTCCGCAGCTGTAGAAGCTGTGAAACGGCCCTGTTCCAAAGGGGCCTTTTCCTTCTAAGGCAGGGGTGAGACTATTCAAGCACATCTGCAGAGTCTGGCAAATGTCTCAGTCACCTCCCAGGGTCCTGTACACTTCCTAGCCAGCTAATGATCTCAAAACAAGTAAACACCAGGGCGCCTCACCCCCATCCCACATCCTGTGCTTCACCTGTTCTGAGGATGTGACAGGAAATGTTTGCCTTGTGATAGAAGCAGCAGGTGATGGGGAGTGATGCTGATAACCACCCACACACCTTTAAACAGCTTTTTAAAAAAATGGCTGACCCCAATCCAAGAAGTCATCAGTCAAGCACTTCCTTTAAGAAACCAGCAAGTGTTTGGAAGTCAGTTGAGTTATAAACATGATGTGAAATCATGCCCCTGCTGCATCCAGGTGCTTAGAGCCGAGTGGCTTCAAGCCAGTCTCTTACAGTCTTTCTGTAGATTGCTAGAAAGACCCAACCCATTGACTCAAAGGTTATCAGTTCACTGCATAGATAAAGAGGAACAAGTTTACACACCGCAGTATTTGAAAAACACGATGGACTGGCTTGGAGAGTAGTCAACACTGACACACCGGTTTCAATATACAGAAAACAGTGATGGTAAGGCATGGGTTAGATGTGCAAAGGGCTTCCCGATGGTCTTCTCATTATTTGTGCAAATCTAGTTATGAACACCTAAGATGACTTTTCAACACACTCAGGAAATCAGCAATGTGTTAATGAGCGTCTCTCTACCCCACTTTCCTGGGTTATACCGCCATTCTCTATGCTTACAATAGCTTTTATACTCACAATAGCTTTTATATACCACCTCCTTTTCTTCTAAATTTAAGAAAGTATTTTATCAACTCACTTACTGAGAGGTTAACACAACAAGCTCGGGGTATTCCACTACTCTAGAGTTATCTGTACCTCAGCAGGAGAAAGTACTTAGCCAATGAGGACAGACAACAGAAGGATGCTATGCCTAGGCCAATCAAAAGTACAGGCATGGAAAAAGGAGCACTCTAAGTCTACAAACCCTGATTAAGAAACTGCCTGCTCTTAAGCTTAAAATGTCCATTTCCTGGTGTTCCTAATGTCCCCCTTATTACCACCATAATAAGTTAATAGGTAACAGTGATAAAAACTAACTCTAAAACCTAAAAAGAAAGGAAGGAAGGAAGGGAGGGAGGGAGGGAGGGAGGGAGGGAGGGAGGAAGGAAGGAAGGAAGGAAGGAAGGAAGGAAGGAAGGAAGGAGAAGGGAAAGGGAAAAGGGAAAAGAGAAAGGGGAAAAGTGAAAGGGAAAGGGGAAAAGAGGGGAAAGGGTAAAGGGAAAAAAGAGGGAAAGGGGAAAAAGGAAAAGAAAAAGACAATGAACTTTCCACAGAGCCATTCAAAAGTTTCCCCCACAGATCTTAGAACGAAACATTAAGGGATAAAAGAAAAAAAATTAATCTACTTTCTATACCAACAAGCTCCCAAGGCCACAGAGGAATCTTTTGAGTTTAGTAACTTCCCTTAAACCTCCAAAGTAATGATTTGATAGCTAATCTTGAATTAATTGAATGTATCTGGAATCAAAAAGCCTACACCATTCCCAGTTAGCTCTTTCAGCCTTGTGCTTGTGGATCAAGATTTGAGCTCCCAGTACCATCCCAGGGTACTGTGATCCCCATGATGATGATGGCCATGGGCTGAAACCTCTTAAAAATCCTTTGAAACCATTAGGGCCCAATTAAATACTTTCTTTTTTGTAAGTTGCCTTGGTTGTGGTATTTTATCTCAGCACTAAGAGAAATGACGTCTGAAGAATGCAATGTTAATTCAATTATATTAGTCACCTATTTGACTAATATAATCTATATTTGTCTTATATTTTAATTGAATATAATGCCTGGAAATGTATTTTTAGGAGGAGACTTTTGGGAATGATTTCTTCAAGGAAACAATTGACAAACACCTCACTGTGAACCTGCTGTGCAGTTTTATCTCCAAAGGGCAGCAAATAAACAGTCCACGGGAACATAGTTGTCAAGTCACATGTCAAAGCTTATTTTTCAAGGACATTTTTAATGAAGCCATACAGTCTTACGAAGCTGGTTTAAATGCAGTTATTTATAGTCTTCTCGTCATTGCTTTTGGTACTTTACTCCCAAGTCTCTTAGGGAGCTCTTAGTAATTGTTTGCATTATAGGGAAGAAGATGAGAATAGTTACTGCTTAATAAGGACATTTTGAAATAACAAATCTCCTCACTTCCCTCCCATGTTTTAATCAAATGTTTTGTATTTTCATAACCGTCCATAAACAATCGTTTCTGTGCCAATTCCCATACCGCTTATCAAATTCCTCTCAGATGTTTCCATTATCCAGTCAACATACACTAGAAAATGACATCTTAAAACCATTTCATGTTGCTTTTCCTCTACAGATGAGCTCATAATATTTTTCAGACTCAAGGATTCTAAGTTGACGGTGATCTCCTTCAATTCACATCATAATGTTAGAGCTACTTTCTCATGGGCACGTAAGGGTGGGAGGAGCCTCAGACTTACACAATAGTTAAATCAAGAAACACATTTCCATAATAATGTGGCAAGCCTTTGTTCTGGGAAAACATGGTGTTTTTCAATTAATAGCACCATAATCCTGGTACTGTGCAACAACACTAGCTAATATGGGAAATGTTAATTAGCACTAAAGATGTCTAAGAAAATCTTTGTCAAAAAAGCACAGAAAAATTTCTGCAGCTAATACAGTCTTCCCTACAGTTTCCAGAAACTACCTCTTCTTTTTTCTATTTTTGTTTTATTGAAAATACATTTTTTTCATAAATATGTTCTAATTACTATTTCTCCTCCCCAACTCTAGAGATCTTCCCCACCTCCCCTGCCATCTGAATCTACACCCTTTATTTCTCTCCTTAGAAAACAAAAAGACATGTAGAAAATAATAATTTACATCAGAAGGTTTCTTTTTAAATTTTCTTTCCACTGATTTATTTATTTATTCACTTTACATCCCAGTCATAGCCCCCTCCTCACAGTTTTTCCTTCAAACAGCCCCTCCCCCATCACATCCTTTCTCCTCTGAGAAGGGGGAGACTCATCTGTGTACCAACCCACCCTGGAACATCAAATCACAACAGGACTAGGTACATCCCCTCTTACTGAGGCCAGAAAACATAGCCCAGTTGGGGGAACAGGATCCACAGGCAGGGAACAGAGTCAGGGACAGACCCCAGACCCACTCCAATTATTGGAGACCTGTATGAAGACCAAGCTGCATATGTGCTACATATGTGTGAAGGGCCTAGTTCAAGCCCATGTATGCTCTTTGGTTAGTGGTTCAGTCTGGGAGCCCTCAAGGGTCCAGGTTAGTTGACTCTGTTGGTCTTTCTGTGTAGTTCCTATCCCCTCCAGTTTCTTTCCCCAACCCTTCCACAAGACTTCCGGGAGCTCTGTCTAATGTTTGGCTGTGGGTCTCTGCATCTATTTCAGTCAGCTGCTGGGTGGAACTTCTCAGAGAACAGTTATTCTAGGTTCCTCTTTTTTTTTTTTTTTTTTTTTTTTTTGTTCCAGAAAGGTTTATTGTCATGGCGGATGGTGGATGGATCTGGAAGTACCCCCCTAAAACTCAGGCCAGACCTGAGTTAAATAGGGAGGGAGAAAGGGGGAGGACCTGGGAAGGTATGCTTAATTTGTTCCGCCCTCTGGCCTTCATTAGTATGTAAATCCCTAGGGCCTGAGGCCTATGGTCACGCCCTCTACCTGTGCACTTTGGGAGGGACTGTAATGGCCTACATGACTGAACAATGTATGTCTATGGAGACGAGACCTCATGTGGGTACTCTGGGTTCTGGGGACGGTGGCTGAACACCTGCCATTTCTCACTTAGAGTCTCAGGGTTCCAGGCCCATGCCCAGCCATGAACCAGGATACCCTTACACAATCCCACATCTCCTTCCCTTTACTTTTTTAAAAAAGGGGGGTCACTGTGGTGAAAATTTTGGATGAGGAAGCCAAAAGAAAGCACTATGTTGGTCAGAGGGGTTAGGACAATTAAGTCACAGGGTAAGGGGAGTTGAGGTGGGGGTTGTTGGGAAGGCAAGGGATCATTGAATCAATTAATTACAGTTGGTACAGTTTGAGGTTAATAACATCTGACTAGTCTAGATAGACATTGAGTTTTCCTCACTAACATGTAACTTTAGCTATTTGACGTTGGCAAAAGAGTTCATCTGTAGCTGGAGGATTTAGCATGTGTCTCTGGATCTTGGCGTGTATCTGGAGTTCAGCATGTGTCTCTGGGTCTTCAGTCAGACAGAAGAAGGCAGCTTGGCATCCTAGGCAGGTTCCAGGTAGTGGTGATGTCTCTACTGGACTTGTAGGAGTACATGTAGGATAATCAAAACAGGGAAGCAGCATCCCAGCAGGGGGATGTGGTTCCATGTAGAGGTTCTTGGTGGGTGCCAGTGGGGGGGGGGGGTACTCTTGGAACTGGCTTTGCCCAAATCCTCTACCACCTGTAAGGAACAATGTAGGCCCATGTGTGGGCATGAGCACACATGAGTCTCTGTTGCATTGTGGGTCTGTGAGTCTGCCATGATGCGGTAGGCTGGGATTGTAGCTCAGCATGGCAGGAGCACACAGGATCTTGGCTGAGTTTATTCCCTGCAACACCAGGCAATCGCAGCAGGGCCCCGCCTGGCATGGGTAATTCTCAGTCTGGTTCCGCCGGGGTGCAAAGCTCTTAGATTGGGGATCCCTGGGCCAGAAGTTGGTCGGAGACCAACTGGTCTCAAGCCCTTGGGCTCTCAGACTGCTGAGAGGCCCAGGAAGGACCAAGACAGGGGCAAGTGGGTGTGCAACCGCAAGAAATGAGGGGCAGGGAGAAGAAAGAGGCCCTGGCAGCACCCGCAGGAGAGATTTGGTTACTGTACTTGCTTAGCAGACTCAATGGCCTGGCTAGCTTGCTTGAAGATGTGGGTCCACATGGCAGGAATGAAGAGAGGTGCTCCAGATGAGGTTCTTATCTGCAAAAACAACAGAGTATCAGAGCTCGAGCAAAACATCACATGTTCTTTTCACAGGTAGCTTCCAGAAAAACACCATTTTCTCAGCAAAATGTACTCTGCTTCAGCAAAAATATTCTCTCATAAAACAATTTCCAGAAAAATGTCACTTGGCAAAACTTCGTCTCCAAAGAAACCAGAAATTTCCACTTTATCATACTGAAGCCAATAGAACATAGGGGTGAAGGTTCAATGCTTGCGCCAGCTCTACTTCTCCACATTCAGAGACGTTTGTGGTGTTGTCTTCAGCAGTGGGGCTTTGCTGTCTGGGTGCTATTTCCATAGGACCTCTTTGGCCAACAACTCAATTGGATGTAATCCAGTTCCAGTACTGAAAGCATTGTTTAGTGACAAAGATGGCCGTTTGGAACTCTGTCTCCCTCATTATTTATAAACTTCACTAGGATCACTTTCATATATTTTATAAAGTTTCCACTGCATTAGATTTCTCTACTCAAATGCCCATCCATTCTAGCTGTCTCTCCCTTCGTTCTCTCCATTAAAGTCCCCTCTCCTCCCCACCGTATCCTCTCAGGGAGATCCATGTGTCACCCTAGACACTTTCTTTATATCTAAATTCTCTGGGATTACAGACTGTAGGTTGGTTATCATCTACCTAATAGCTAATATCCACTTATGAGTGAATACATACCACATTCATCTTTCTCTGTCTGGGCTACCTCACACAGGATTTTTTTTTTTAGTAGCATTTTTTATTTTAGGTTAAATAGTTAGAGAATAAAGTGGAATATTTAAATTATCTCATTCTGATTTTTACTACATTGAAAAGTATTTTAATTATAAAATTATATTTTATTAGATATTTAATTCACATTTCACATATTACCCCCTTACCCCATTCCCCCCCTGCACAGGAACCCCCTATCCCATCCCCCCTCCTCCAGCTTCTATGAGGATGTGCCCCCACCAAACCCCCACTCCCACCTCCCCACCCTTGAATTCCCCCAGACTCGGCATCCAGTCTTCATGGGACCAAGGATCTTCTCTCCCACCTATGCCCAACAAGGCCATCCGACCTTACATATACAGCTGGAGACATAGGTCCCTCCTTATGTGCTCCCAAGCTGGTGGTTTAGACCCTGGGAGCTCTGGTTGGTTGGTATTGTTGCTCTCCTCATGGGGCAACAAACCCTTTCAGCTCCTTCAGTCTTCACTCTAACTCCTTCATTGGGAACCCCTTGATCAGTTCAATGGTTAGCTGTGGGCACCCACCTCTGAATATGTCAGACTCTGGCAGACCTCTAAGGAGACAGCTATATCAGGCTCCTACCATCATGCACTTCCTGACATCCACATCAGAGTCTGTCTTTGGTGACTGCACATGGGATGGATACTCAGGTAGAACGGTCTCCAGAAAGCCCCTCCTTCAGTTTCTATCCCACACTTTGTCTCTATATTTGCTCCCTTGAATATTTTGTTACTCCTTCTAAGAAGGACCAAAGCACCTTCACTTGGTCTTCCATCTTCATGAGCTTCATGTGGTCTGTGAGTTGAATCTTGGGTATTTCAAGCTTCTGGGCTAATATCCAATTGTCAGTGAGTGAATACCATGCGTGGTTTTTTTTTTTTTTTTTTTTTTGTGATTGGCTTACCTCACTCAGGATGACATTTTCTAGTTCCATCCATTTACCTAAGAATTTCTCCAATTCGTTGTTTTTAATAGCTGAGTAAATGTACCACATTTGTTGAATCCATTCCACTGTTGAAGGACATCTGGGTTCTTTCCAGCTTCTGGCTATTATAAATAAGGCTGCTATGAACATAGTTGAGCATATGTCCTTGTTATATATTGGAGAATCTTCTGAATATATTCCCAGGAGTGGTATAGCTGGGTACTCAGGTAATGCTATGTCCAATTTTCTGAAGAACCACCAGACTGGTTTCCAGAATGGTTGTACCAGCTTACAATCCCACCAACAATAGAGGAGTGTTCCTCTTTCTCCACATACTCACCAGATGTGCTATCACCTGAATTTTTGATTTAGCCATTCTGACTGGTGTGAGGAGGAATCTCAGGGTTGTTTTGATTTGAATTTCCCTGATGACTAAGGATACTGAACATTTCTTTAGGTGCTTCTTGGCCATTCAAGTTTCCTCAGTTGAGAAGTCTTCGTCTAACTCTGTACCCCATTTTTAATAGAGTTATTTGGTTGTCTGAAGTCTAATTTCTTGAGTTCTTTGTATATATTGGATATTAGCCCTCTATCGGATGTGGGATTGGTAAAGATCTTTTCCCAATCTGTTGGTTATTGTTTTGCCCTATTGACAATGTCTTTTCCCTTACAGAAACTTTGCAATTTTATGAGGTCCCATTTGTCAATTCTTGATCTTAGAGCATAAGCCATTGGTGTTCTGTTCAGGAACTTTACCCCTGTTCAAAGACCCTATTCAAGGGTCTTCCCCACCTTCTCTTCTATTAGTTTCTGTGTATCTGGTTTTATGTGAAGGTCCTTTATCCACTTGAACTTGAGCTTTGTACAAGGAGATAAGAATGGATTAATTTGCATTCTTCTACATGCCCTCCAGTTGAACTAGCACCATTTGTTGAAAATGCTGTCCTTTTTCCACTGGACAGTTTTAGCTCCTTTGTCAAAGATCAAGTGACCATAGGTGTGTGGATTCATTTCTGGGTCTTCAATTCTATTCCATGGATCTTCCTGACTATTTCTGTACCAATACCATGCAATTTTATCACTATTGCTCTGTAGTGCAGCTTGAGGTCAGGAAATGTGATTCCTCTAGTAGTTCTTTTATTGTTGAGAATAGTTTTTGCTATCCCGGGTTTTTTGTTGGCCCAAATGAATTTGCGAATTTCTCTTTCTAACTCTGTGAAGAATTGAGTTGGGATTTTTGATGAGGATTGCACTGAATCTGTAGATTCCTTTTGGCAAGATGGCCATTTTTATTATATTAATCCTGCCAATCCACAAGCATGGGAGATCTTTCCATCTTCTGAGATCTTCGATTTCTTTCTTCAGAGACTTGAAGCTCTTGACATACAGGTCTTTCAGTTGCTTGGTTAGATTCACACCAAGGTATTTTATATTATTTGTGACTATTGTGAAGGGTGTCATTTCCCTAATTTCTTTATCAGCCTGTTTATCTTTTGAGTATAGGAAGGCTACTGATTTGTTTGAGTTGATTTTATAACCAGCCACTTCGCTGAAGTTGTTTATTAGGTTTAAGAATTCTCTGGTGGAAGTTTTGGAACCACTTAAGTATTCTATCATATCATTTGAAAATAGTGATATTTTGACTTCTTCCTGTCCTACTTGTATCCCTTTGACTTCCATTTGTTGTCTAATTGCTCTGGCTAGGGCTTCCAGTATTATATTGAATAGGTAGAGTGAAAGTGGGCAGCCTTGTCCCTCATCTTAGTGGGATTGCTTCAAGTTTTTCACCATTTAGTTTGATGTTGGCTACAGGCTTGCTGTATATTGATTTTACTATGTTTATGAATGGGCCTTGGATTCCTGATCATTCCAAGACTTTTATCATGAAGGAGGGTTCAATTTTGTTGAATACTTTCTCAGCATCTAGTGATATGATCATGTGATGATTTTCTTTGAGTTTGTTTATATAGTGGATTACACTGATGGATTTCCATATATTGAACCATCCCTGCATTCCTGAGATAAAGCCTACTTGATCATGATAAATAATTGTTTTGATATGTTCTTGGATTAGGTTTCTGAGCATTTTATTGAGTGTTTTTTTCCATCGATATTCATAATGGAGATTGGTCTCAAGTTCTCTTTCTTAGTTGGGTCCTTGTGTGGTTTAAGTATGAGCATAATTGTGGCTTCATAGAATGAATTGGGTAGTGTTCCTTCTGTTTCTATTTTGTGGGAAATTTATAGAGAATTGGTATTAATTCTTCTTTGAAAGTCTGATAGAACTCTGCACTAAAATTACCTGGTCATGGACTTTTTTTGGTGTGGAGACTTTTCATGACTGCTTCTATTTCTTTGGGTTTATGGGACAGTTTCGATGGTTTTCTGCTCCAGATTTAACATTGGTAACTGATATTTGTCTAGGAAGTTGTCCATTTCATCCAGATTTTCCAGTTTTGTTGAGTATAGGCCTTTGTAGTAGGATCTGATGATTTCTTGAATTTCCTATGTTTCTGTTGTTACTTCTCCCTTTTTAGTTCTGATTTTATTAATTTGGATACTTTCTCTGTGCCCTCTGGTTAATCTGGCTAAGTGTTTATCTATCTTGTTGATTTTCTGAAAGAACCACCTCCTGGTTTTGTTGATATTTTATATAGTTCTTTCTGTTTCTACTTGGTTGATTTCAGCCCTGAGTTTGATTATTTCCTGCCTTCTACTCTTCTTCAGTGTATATGCTTCTTTTTGTTCTAGAGCTTTGAGGTGTACTGTCAAGTTGTTAATGTATGCTTTCTCCAGTTTCTTTTTGTAGGCACTTAGAGCTATGAGTTTTCCTCTTAGCACTGCTTTCATGGAGTCCCACAAGTTTTGCTATGATGTGTCCTCATTTTCATTAAATTCTAAAAAGTCTTTCATTTCTTTATTTCTTCCTTGATCAAGACATCATTGAGTAGAGCGTTGTTCAGTTTCCATGTGCATGTGTGTTTTCCATTGGTTTTGTCGTTATTAAAGACTAGCCTTAGTCCGTGGTGATCTGATAGGATGGAAGGGATTATTTCAATCTTTTTGTATCTGTTGAGGCCTGTTTTGTGACCAATTATATGGTCTATTTTGGAGAAAGTACCATGAGATGCTGAGAAAAGAGTATATTCTTTTGTTTTAGGATAAAATGTTCTATAGATATCTGTTAAATCCATTTGGTTCATAACTTCTGTTAATTCCACTGTGTCTCTGTTTAGTTTCTGTTTCCATGATCTGCCCATTGCTGAGAGAGGGGTATTTGAAATCCCCCATTATTATTGTGTGAGGTACAATGTGTTCTTTAAGTTTTAGTAAAGTTTCTTTTATGAATGTGGGTGCCCTTGCATTGGGAGCATAGATATTCAGAACTGAGAGTTAATCTTGGTAGATTTTTCCTTTGATGAGTATGAAGTGTCCTCCCTTATCTTTTTTGATAACTTTTGGTTGAAAGTCGATTTTATTCTAAATTAGAATGGCTACTCCAGTTTGTTTCTTGGGACCATTTTCCTGGAAAATTGTTTTCCAGCTCTTTACTTTGAGGTAATGTCTGTCTTTGCCACTGAGGTGCGTTTACTGTATATAGCAAAATTCTGGGTTCTGTTAACATATCCAGTCTGTTAGTCTACATCTTTTTATTGGGGAATTGAGTCCATTGATGTTAAGAGATATTAAGAAAAAGCAATTGTTTCTTCCTGTTATTTTAGTTATTAAAGGTGTAATTATATTTGTGTAGCTATCTTCTATTGGGTTTGATGGAAGATTACTTTCTTGCTTTTCCTAGGTTGTAGTCCCTCCTTGCGTTGGAGTTTTCCATCTATTATCCTTTGGAGGGTTGGATTTGTTGGAAGATATTGTATAAATTTGCTTTTGTCATGTAATAACTTGGTTTCTCCATCTATAGTGATTGAGAGTTTTGCTGGGTATAGTAGTCTAGGCTGGCATTTGTGTTCTCTTAGGATCTGTATGATATCATTACAGGATCTTCTGACTTTTATAGTCTCTGATGAGAAGGCTGGTGTAATTCTTATAGGTCTGCCTTTATATGTTACTTGCTTTTTCCCCTTACTGCTTTTAGTATACTTTTTTGTGCACTTGATGTTTTGATTATTATGTGACAGGAGGGATTTCTTTTCTGGTCTAGTCTATTTCGGGTTCTGTAGGCTTTTTGTATGTTCATGGACAGCTCTTTATTTAGGTTAGAGAAGTTTTCCTCTATCATTTTGTTGAAGAAGTTTACTGGCACTTTAAGTTGGGAATCTTCACTGTCATCTATACCTATTATCCTTAGGTTTGGTCTTCTCATTGTGTCCTGGATTTCCTGGATGTTTTGGATTAGGAGCTTTTTGCATTTTGTATTTTCTTTGACAGTTGTGACAATGTTTTCTATGGTATTTTCTGCACATGAGATTTTCTCTTCTATCTCTTGTATTCTGTTGGTGATACTTGCATCTACAACTCCTTATTTCTTTCCTAGTTTTTTCTATCTCCAGGGTAGTCTCCCTTTGAGATTTCTTTCTTGTTTCTACTTCCAGCTTTAGATCCTGGATGGTTTTGTTTAATTCCTTCACTTGTTTGGTTGTGTTTTCTTGCAGTTCTTTAAGGGATTTTTGTGTTTCCTCTTTAAGGGCTTCTACCTGTTTACCTGTGTTCTCCTGTACTTCTTTAATGGAGTTATTTATGTCCTTCTTAAAGTCCTCTATCATCTTCATCAGAGGTGATTTTAAATCTGAATGCTGCTTTTCTGGTGTGATGGGGTGTCCAGGACTTGCTATGGTAGGAGAACTGGGTTCTGATGAACCCAGTTGGTTTCTGTTGCTTATATTCTTGCACTTGCCTTTGGCCATCTGGTTAACTCTAGTGCTACCTGCACTCAATGTCTCTGATTGGAGCCTGTCTTTCCAGTTATCTTGCTTGTGTCAGAACTCCTCAGAGTCCAGCTGTCTCTGTGATCCTGTGATCCTAAGCTCCTGGGTGGAAGAGCTTCTGGGATTCAGGCTTCCACTGGGATCCTTAAATCCTGCTGCTCTGAGTGTAGTGGTTCCACCACTGCTCTAAGATGGTTCAGGATATGGTGTCTTCATAGGAGCAGACCTGCTAGGTGTCTGCCCCAGCCAAAAGAACCAAGGGAGGGGTTGTAAAGGGAGTAGTATTCCGGATAGGCATGGTTTGGGTGGGTGATGGGTCCAGAGTGTCCCAGGCTCCCAGTTGCAGTTCTGGGGCATAGGGTTGTGGGGGAGGGTTCTTACCAGCTGCTCTAGGAAGGTTCAGGATATGGTGTCTTTTCGGGAGCAGACCTGCTAGGTGTCTGCCCCAGCCAAAAGGCAGATTTTTTTTTCCTAATTTTTCTAGTACATTTGCCTACCAACATCCATTTATTCATTTGTTTGTTTGTTTGTTTATTTATTTTACATCCCAATTGCTGTCCCTCTCCAGCTTCACACAATCTCTCTTCTATACCCCACTCTCCTTCTCCTCTGAGTCTCTGCAGGGCTATTGCCTACAAATTTCACAATGTCATTTTTAACAGTAGAGTAATACTCCATTGTGTAAATGTACCACATTTTCTCTATCCATTCTTCTGTTGGGGGACATGTAGGTTGTTTCCAGCTTCTGACTATTATAAATAGAACAGCAATGAACATGGTTTGAGCATGTATCCTTTTTGGTAAAATGAGGTATCCTTTGGGTATATGCCCAAAAATATAACTGGATCTTGAGGTAGATCAATTCCCAACTTTCTAATGAACCACCATAGTGATATCCATAGTGGCTTTAGAAGTCTGCATTTTACTAGCAATGGATGTGTGTTCCCTTTTTCCACATCCTTACCAGCACACACTCTCATTTGTGTTATTTATCTTAGCTATTCTTACAGGTATAAGATGGAATTGCAAAGTAGTTTTGATTTGCATTTCCCTGATGGCTAAGAACATTAAACATATAAGATATGTTTCTTAAACATTTGAGACTTCTCTATTGAGAATTCTGTTTAGATCTGTAACCCATTTTTAGTTGAATTGTTTAGTTTTTTGATATCTAGGGTATTTTTTGGTCATTTATATATGTTGAATATATCCTCTATCAGATTTGAAAAAAAAACCCTCCTCATTCTGTAGGTTGTTTACTTTGTCTGAATGACCATGTCCTTTGCCTTACAAAAGCTTTTCTGTTTCATGAGGTCCCATTTATTAATTGTTGTTCTTAGTGCCTGTACTAACAGTGCTCTGTCCGGTATGTTCTTTCTTGTGTCAGTGAGTTCAAAGTTATTTCCCACTTGCTCTTCTATTAGCTTCAGTATATTTGGTTTTATGTTCAGGTCTTTGATTCACTCAGAGTTGACTTTGGGGCAAGGTGATAAAGATGGATATACTTGCTTCTTCTACATTCCAACATACAGTTTGACCAACAACATTTCTCAAAGATGCTGTCTTTTTCCAGTGTGTTTTTCTGGCTAACCTAGGTGTCTACAGGTATGCAGATTTGTATCTGAGTCTTCATTAAATCCCATTGATCAACATGCCTGTTTTTATGCCAATACTATGTGGTTTTTAATACTATAGTTTTGTAATACTACTTGAAATTAGGAATGGTGAGACATCTGGTAGTTATTTTATTAATCAGGACTATTTTAGCTATCCTGCCTGGGATTTTTGTTTTTCCATATGAAGCTGAAAATTGAGGGTCTTTTCAAATATCTGTGAAGAATTATGTTGGAATTTGATGGGGATTGTATTGGATCTGTAGGTTGTTTTTTGTAAAATGGACATTTTTACTATGTTAGTCCTACCAATCTCTGAGCATGGGAGGTCTTTCCATCTTCTGATACCTCCTTCAATCTCTTTCTTCAAAGTTTTAAAGTTTTTATTATACAAACCTTTCAGTTCCCTGGTTAGAATTATCCCAAAGTAGTTTCTTTTTTATGACTATTTTTTATGAAAGGTGATGTTTCCCTGATTTTTTTCTCTGTCCACCTGTCATTTGCATATAGAAAGGCTACTGATATGGGGTTGTCAAATTTGTATCTGCTACTTTGATGAAAATGTTTATCAGCTGTAGTAGTTCCCTAGTGAAATTTTTAGGGTCACTTATGCATACAATCACATCATTTGCAAATAATACCTCTTATCTTCCTGTTTGTATCATCTTGATTTCTTTCAATATGTTTATAGGTATGGAGAGAGTGTACAACCCTGTCTTGGACCTTTTTTAATGTCTAGCCCCCTTCCAGGCACCTTTGTTATGGGGATAAGGCCACTAGAAGAGTGGAAGGCCTTGGTTTACATTTGCTTTGGGGCATCCAGGGGCATCTTCTCTTGATGCTACAGCTAGCTTAAAAGCCTACAGCAGGGAAAATCAGGCTTTAGTATCCATTAGTACAAAAGAATAAAAAGAAAATTAATAAGAGATGGATGACATTCCCGGGAGAATCGAGAACCACCTAAGTGCTAAGACGCACTTGAGCCAAAAAAACAAACAAAAAAAAATAACAAAAAAACAAAAAACAAAAAACAACTAACAGATATCAACATAGACATAAATCTAATTCAACTACCAGACATCAACATTGGCCACACAAATTGAATTCAATACAAATTACAGAGTTAAATGTAACTACATATTTACCACAAGCAAAAGGTGATATGATTATATACTAAATAAAAGTGATCTACATATAATTATTCTATTTGTTCTTCATTTCCAGCCAATTATAACTGAGCAAATATCCTGGATAAATTCATTCATTCATTAAAACAAAGACTGGTTTGGTAGAACAGAGACTCTGTTGTGCTCTGAGCTTCACTCCAGCTCTGCTTCCATAACTATATTTCCTTTAGTTCTTCTGACTGGGCAGTTGCTTTCATTTCTACTCTTTCTGTATGCAGAGTGAACTAGACTTGGAAATGAACTCTCATGACAAGTAACCCTTCAACCTCTCTGATCTCTTAAAATTCTGATCTTCATCAGCATGGGCTCCTGGGTGACTGGCATTAGTCCCTGTGCCAGAGTTCCATAAAGCATTGGAAGCAGTGTTTCATCAAGAAATAAACTGCTTTAAGATACTACCATTCTGTCTGTTTTCTTGCTATAGTAAAATGGTATCTTTATCAGTTATTCCAATAGAATAAAATTAAATTAAAAACCCATTCTCATTAACATGTAAACATACCTCTCCTCTAGCAGAGTAATGCTATTTTTAGTTATTCTGTTTACTCTGCTATGATTAGCCCTCTTTTATAGCTAATTGATATTTTCAATTAAGAAGGTTTGAGGCAAGATATGCAATGATGATGTTTTCAATAAGAATATATTTACACACAGTAGGTACACAATAAATAAATTAATATATAACAATCAAAATTAAAAAATCACCTAGCCACTATCTGGAGGGACTTCTCTCCCCTTCTAGTAGCCAACTTAATCTGTGTTTAAAAAATAATAATCTTTCTTCGTAAACTCCAACTTTGTGTCATTAAAAAAGAAGTTGTCTAATTTAAGAACAGTGATATAACCAAGTTCATAAGTATCTTGAATCTCTAAACTATGATGGATATAGGGCGTGTCTTGTTATGTTCACATTCATTTAACATCTAAGCAAATCAATAGTACATTTCTATTTTAGAAACAATAAACAGATGTGAACTTTTTTCTAGCAACTTTCTACTTTGGAAATGAACTATCTGGACAAATTCCTAGGTTCACAATTTCTATTGTGTATATGCCTAGCCCTACTGAATGTTTAATTTCTATTTTGTGAACTGCCCACCTCAGAAAGATATTTTTTTTAATTAGTGTTTTAAACCAGTGAGCTGGCTCAGTGGTAAAGATACTTTTCATCAAGCCTGGAAACCTGGGTTTTCTCAACAGGACCCAGATGGTGAAAGGAGAGAACCGACTCCCTCAAGTTGTCCTCTGATTTCCACAAGCATGCCATCACATATGCACTCCCCCTTTCTGCCACAGACATAAAATGAGTAAATATAATGCAACATATTTTAAGATTTTAATTTATATGTAAAATGTTGAGCCTATTACCTAACATACATCATATTCAATAGTACTGGCTAGGTCCTATTTCACGTGTCACAAATAGGATTAGGTTGGGGACTGTTGGTTTACAAGTCACAAGAGTTATGTGAGTGTCCATAACTCTATTCATAATTACTAAGTCCTGTCAATCATTGCCACTAATGAAATCATCTCTAAATGCAGACATTAAACAAAACTAATTGTTTTTATAAAATTAAGCTAATTGTTTAGTTTAATAAACTAGTATCCAATGCTACAGAGTTAGTAATAAAACAAATATGTGTGTTTGAATTCCCCTAAGGGAGCAAAAATATGTTACCATTTAGCAAGGGGGGGAAATGACATAATAACAAAGATTTATTTTAAAATACTAATGTAGACTATTTGGATACAATATAGTTTTTACAAACAAGAATTTTGATGACATAGCCAAATGAATCCAAAACATGTGAATTAAATTTTCCTTTAAAAATTACATATGGTGTAAAAACAAAGAAAAAGAGAAAATACTAAATACAGGGATCTTGGGCTTTATTAAATGTCAAATATTTTAAAATAATTAGTTACATTTGTAAACATGAGAGAATGGACATTCATTAAGTAGTATTTCTTGTGTGTTCACATAAATATTAAATGTTTTCATTTTTTCATCCTTGATAATTTCCACTTGATTTAAACTCTATGCAATATAATTTTGTAAAATTTAAATTAGCCTATACATTAATTTTTACCTAGTATTATAAAATATCTGCTCATATCCAAATTTTAGAAATGTATAAGTAATAAAACTCATCATACAAGAAAGTACTATTAAAATAAAGCCAACTGACAAAAAATAAAATACACTTTGGTTTGCAAAGGATTTGGACTAGATTTAAAAAAAAGTTCTAACTGCATAGCTTAGACTCATGGTTGGCTTTACTTCCATGGCATTTCATAGTGTTAACCCAGAATTCATAACAAGCCCCATTGCCACACACCTATCCCAGCAATCTTGTATAATCACTGGCCGGTCTTCTGAACATGAAAAGTTTTAAACACACAATACCAATATTTCAAAGGCTGATCAGCTAGTGCCAGACTTAAACTAATCACCTTGGGAAGTATCAGATAAGCCCACAGATGGAGCATCACCTTAAGAATTTTTTTTTCTCAAGTCTCCTCCAGATTCTGATACTGTTACCCTTATTTCCTCCTCCTAATTTCTCCCTCCCTTGTCCCCCTCTCCTGAGCACCTCAGGCTCCCAGTTGTAGCTCTGGGGCATAGGGTAATGGGAGAGGATTCTTATCCGCTGCTCTGAACACAATGGTTCCTCTAGGATGGCTCAGGATATGGTGTCTTCAAGGGAGCAGACAAGCTAGGTGTCTGCCCCAGCCAAAAGGGCCTCCTGGATTTTCTATCTCCTGAATCTGTTTCTGATACAAGAGCACCAAGAAATCCACCTCTAATAGATTCATTCTTTTCTCTGAAGTTTTATAAGCTTTTTGTCTCATACGTTTTGATCTTTTCTTGCTAGATATACACACTGTTTTCTTGCAGAGCTGACTCCTGCCCCAATAGATAGCAGACCTCTTTATCCATAATTTTCCTCTCTCTAAAGACAGTTTTATTACAATTTTATTATAATTTTATTACAATGTGCAAGCTCATTCAAGAGCCCTTTCTCAGTCCTCCAAGTCGTCCTATGATCTCTACATATGCACATGCATGCACACACACACACATGTACACACACACAAATAAATAAGTAAATAAATAACTTAGTAAACAAATGTAAAAAATGAGAATTTAAGTAAAAATATGTTCAATTTGATGCCAAAATATTTACACATTGCCCTACCACAGCATACATTTTGTAATAGTGCCCAAATAGCCTCATACGTTCAGGACTTCATGAAAATTGCAAAACCATTTAATTCATTATATAGAATGTGAATTGTCTACAATACAGTATAGAATTGTTTATTTCTAAACAAAAGCAACAGTTACAAAGAATATAGAAAAAAATCTAATATTCACTTCCAAAGTCCCCTTGAGACAGCAGAAATCATAACCAGTGTGTAAAAGATGTGATTACTGCCATAATTCAAATGCATCATTCATTAAGTTTCTTATGGAACTAATCTTGAGGTTTGTCCCATCTCTGTTTTAGGTGCTGTTTGCACAAAGCCTTCAGCATGCACCTGCATTTTTTGTTGTTTTATGTTTTGTTTTCTGAGATGGTTTCTCTGTGAATTGTTGGCTGCCCTGGAACTTGCTCTGTACACCCAGTTGGCCTAAAACTCAGAGATCCATTTGATTCTGTTTCCTGGGTGCTAGGACTAAAGGCATATGCCATCACCACCTGTCTGTACCTGAAATTTTTTAATCTTTACGTTAAAAATCAGATCTTTACCAAGAATTGCTTCTTTGTCATTGGTTTTCACCACACTGGATACTATTTTTCTTTTGTTCTATATTAATGCATTCTCTGTCTGCTTCTTCCTCTCTCCCAACACCTGTGACCTCTAGCCCAGTTAGTCCCTTTTGTTATAATCAATGGCCTCTATTGAGTTTCTGTGATAGGAAGAGCTATAGCATCCACTAGTTTTCAGTCAGGGCAATCAGTCACTGTGCTATAAGCTAAAACCTGAATTCTCTTCACTGTCCACACTTGCAACACTTGGTGTAGCCACAGAAAGCATTCACATGAGACAGTGGGAAGAACTGTTTCATGAGAAGTCTCATATGGTCTCTGTCAGCAATGGATAACCAGGAATCTTATAACTTAGTTTAACTCCTACAACAAACCCTTAACAAACCCTCACTGCCAACAGCCAGTTTCTTACCATGGCTTTGAGCAAATAAATCTTGTTTTGTTCTTACTCCCTGGTTTTCAAAGAAGTATCATTATGGGGTCTGGAGGTATGTCTCAATTGTTAAGAGCACTGGTTACTCTTATAAAGGACCCAGGTTTTGTTCCCAGTATCCATGTGGTGATTCACAACCATCTGTAACTACAGCACCTGGAAAGCTTACAGTACCCTCTTCTGACCTCAGGAGGCACCAGGTGTACACATGATATACATACATACATACATACATACATACATACATACATGCAGGCCAAATAACTGTGCATATAAAATAAAATAATCGAAAACATTTTAAGCATCATTATGGCAAGGAAAAATAGAGCAGTCATTTGCTCAGGCCTCACACTTAATGATCTTTATTTTCCTCCAATTTCATAAGTCACTGAATTTCTCCCTAACTTTATAGTGTGGAGAGTTGAAATTGATATTATAAGTGTACTTTAACTTACAGAATTCAAAATGAAGCAATTATATCCAAGCTTTCCCTGGAATCAGATGTGTAATTAATCCTGAAGTTCTCTTTACAGTAAGAAAGATTATCTTCCATAAGTCATAACTTGTAGGTCATTTAAAGTCTGTTCTTCAGATACAAAGAGAAACAGATGGCTAAATACTATCTTTCACAACAAATAAATGTCAGGTACATTCTTCAGCTGTACTTGATACTTACGGGAATTTGGAGAGTACAGTGTATAATGCACTCTTAATCCATATGCATGTGAGCTACCACCTTTCCAAAGAAAGTCACTGTTATATTTATATTTGATGAGTTTCAACAAGGCACTATGTCACCCAGCAAGCTCCTAATACTGTGTAGAACTACAAAACAAAATACTGTCTATGCTTCACAGAATGAAACTTAGCTTTTTAAAAAATATTCAAAGAAAAGGTATAAACTCAGAGCAAAATCAAGATCGTCATGACAAAGCACTGTGTATGCCTTGACTTCTTATCCAGCCTACTCAGCTTCACACCTGACAGAAAACTTTTACCTAAAAGAGAGAAAGAAAAAATAGAAAAACTCAATTTTCATTTATGCCATGGAAGTTTCCATCTGTGATGCAGGCAATTATATAGTGAACATGTGTTGTTCAGAGAAACTACATTAGGTGAACCTACAGGAATATACCAACATTGTACAAAATTTCACATGTAGCATCTCCTGGTGCCCAAAGGTTTAAATGGTAGGATCTGACAAAATCCAGTGTTTTCTGTTTTTTGGGGGTTTTTTGCCTGATTTAAAAAGCTAACTCCTGGAAAATTAAGAAAAGAGGAGCTTTTCTGATCATAATTTTTTTAACCTATAAAACTTTTTGCTATAACCACTTACAGGTGGTACAAGGTGCTTTTTCCTAAGATTAGAAAAAGGATAAGGGAGTCTATTTTTGCCAGCATTGCTTAGCATCATACTGTAGGTGTCACATGGTGCAAATAAGGAAAGGGCAAGAAAGTTGGAAAATGTAAAAATAAAATTATCTGTACTCACTGGCTATGTGTAATCTGCAGAAAAATCCCAAAGAATTTCCAAAAATAAATAGACAACTATATGTGGAGAAGTTTAAAGATACAAGTACAGAATAGAAAAGGTACCACCTTTATTTGTATATAATAGCAAAGAATCAGTAACACAAATAAACACTGAAAGAAGCACCAAATACTTCTGTGTAAGATGAAAAATTGGAAGCTGCCTTCTCATAAGCCAGTGACAGAAAGTCAGAAAGTAAAAACATGGGCTGTAGGTGAGAACAGAAAGAGAAGAGCTTGAGAATCCATAAAGGACTTAATGGATACCTGAATAGTGCAAAAAACTAAGCTAATGAGGCAAGGAACAAGCCAAACAGCTCAATAACACTCTGAGAACTTTCTAATAGGGACTCTAACTGCACAGAGTAGGATGGATGGCTAGATGATGATAGATAGATAGATAGATAGATAGATAGATAGATAGATAGATAATGATAGATATGATGGATGGATGGATGGATGGATGGATGGATGGATAGCTTTGGGATCCAACATAGAAGTCAAGAAGGGAACAACCACCTAGGAAGTAGTCAGTTGAATTTAAAGTTCTAATGCCTAGGACCAAGTAAACTTAACTAGGGAAAAATATGAGGAAGAGAAATGGTCACAGACCCAATGAAGTTTCTCTGGTCTCTAAAGATGACAAAGTTGAGAAGGCTTCCACAAATACAACTCAAGGAGAATAGCTAATAAGAAGAGATGAGATGAAAAAGCCTATGGTGGAAGGTTCTGCTATAGACTGAGAAATCATTTCAAATGCCCAATGTGGGGTGCTGGCTGGGAGAAGCAGCTGGGTGCCTGGTTGAGCAAGTCTTGAACCCCGGAACTTTATCTGAACGGCAGGTGTTCGGCTATGGCCCCAGGCCCTGGTTCTTTTCATTCAGCTTCGGCCCCCCACAACTCCTCCCAAAGAGAGGTCTATGACCATCAGTCATGAAGAACAGTGCCTCAGGCTCTCCCACATGTAGATGAAGTATCTCCAAGCTCTCAGACCAAGCCAATAGGCGTTATCTGCTGCCAGACCCTAACCCACCCTGAAACTGTACATAAGGGCTCTATTCAGGAGAAGTGTGTGTGTTCGAGAATCATTCTGGTGTCCGAGAGTTTTTGTCACAAGAGTTGTAACACTAGAGCTGTAACACTTGGGGAGAGATCTGCTCTCCCGCAACCTTCCTGGGGCACCAAGCTGCTTCCTTGCCAGCTAGCAGGCTTCCTATCAGCCCAGCCCAGGCTGGGTCAGCCCTGAGAGACAGGTGCAGCACCTGGGAGTGACCAAGCAGCGATAGCAGAGATTCGAGCAGAGGCAGCAGTGGGGACAGGCAATCACTCCTCCCTGCTCACGCTCTGTACCCTTTGGCCCAGACCTTTCACACCAAGCCTGGCCGGAGATCAACGGACAGTGGAGACGCAGGCAGAGGCAGTGGCAGAGACGGAAGCAGACTCTCCCTGCTCTCATTCTGTCCTCAGCCGGGAGATCATCGTGGAACACCCTCCGGAACCGGGGTCCCACAGCCCAAGTGCCCAGTTCTGTCTAATGCTTTTAGTGACACATGAGAACTGGCCACTACATCCGATTCTGTGGAAATCACTCCCAACATTGAAGAAAAATGCTAGATGCAAAATAATCTGGATAAGTTCAAGAGAAAACTGTCTACATTCACACTGTGTCAATCTTATCTACACTGGAGATTTAGATCCTCTTCACCTCATCTCTGTCTACACTGCTTCAGTTATTTACTAGATGGCCCCACCACACACATTCTTGTCCCCTTCTGGTCAAAAACCAGAACTAGCTTTGCCATCCTGCTGCTTAAAATTTTTCTATTTCAAGAAATTTGGGAGTAAGTTTACAATTCTTTTTGGTTGGTTGGAGTTTTGTTTTGTTTTGTTTTATGTTATGTTTTATGTTGTCTTTTGGGGGGGGGGTTCTTGCTTTGGTTTTGGTTTTGGTTTTTTGGTTTTTGGTTTAGAGACAGTGTTTCTCTGTGTAGCCATGGCCATTCTGGTACTCACTCTGTAAACTAGGCTGGCCTCCAGGCTGGTACTTTTTCTATTCTGTACTTATATCTTTAAACTTCTCTACATATAGTTATCTATTTATTTTTGGAAATTCTTTGGGATTTTTTCTGCAGATAACACATAGCCAGTGAATACAGATAATTTTATTTTTATATTTTCCAACTTTCTTGCCCTTTCCTTATTTGCATAGGAATCTATCTGCCTCTGCCTCCCAAGTGCTGGGATTAAAGGCATGCACCACTGCGGGGCTGTAGCTCACTCGTGGGCATGGGTCCTGTTGAGCTGTGCTGTGGTTGCCAAGGATCTGCCATGGCTCAGGGAGGCAGAAGTGCAGGAATTTGACTGAGTTCACTCCACACAGCGCCGGGCAGACACTGGGCTGAAAAGCCATGGGGCTCTGCCTGAGCATGGAGAAGTCTCAGCCTGAAGTCCCGTGGGGGCAGAGCTCCTGGTTTGGGGGTCTCCAGGGACAAAGCAGCTGGCCAGGAGACCAGTGGTCTCTGTCCTTGGGCTCCCTGACGCTGCTGGGAGCCATGGAAGAACTGAGACTCGAGGGCATATGAGCTGGACCAGCCTGCAGCTGAGGGAGATGAGAGAGATGCTCTGGAGACACACACCACAGGGTGGGAGACTCTTGGTTACTGGGACTCACTTGGCTGGGTCAGCTAGCTTGCTTGAGTTGGCAGCCTCTGTGGCGGGAATGTAGAGAAGTCTTCTGGCAGGAGATTAAGCAGTGACTCGGTAGTCAAAGGCCTTCTCCACGGTTCCCCAAGGTGGGGGTCCCAAAGACATGAGGAAGTCCATGGTTTTAAAAGGTTTATTGTGGCAGAAAGTGGATGAGCTGTACCCCACCACCCACCCACCATTTCTCAGGGCAGACCTGAGTTTAATAGGGAGGGAAGAGGGAGGAGGGTCTGTGAAGGAATGCTTAATTGGATACAACCTCTGGCCTTTAGGTATCTCATTAATATGGAGATCTCTTGAGGCTCAGGCCTGTAGTCAGGCCCTCTACCTGTGGAGGGGCTGGAAGGGACATTGCCCTACGTGACTGAAAGGTGCTGGCCGCATGTCAGGAGCCTGGAGTCTGGAAGTGTGGCGAAACGTATGCTGTCCTTTGCAGGGTATCCAGCCATCTCTAGCTAGTGCTCCACAAGAAACCAAGCTATCCTTTCATGGTCCCACATACCACCACTACCCAGCATGTTTACAATTCTTAAATTAACCCCCTGGGCTGGGGGTACCTGTTCAATCTCCAGAATTCTCTTCTAAAATCCATGTCTATATTACATGGCCTGATTCTTGAACAATTCTCTCCTCAAAAGAGCCCTAAACCAGACCCAATCCTAATATTTACATGGCTTAGGGTAAAAAGCACAAATGGGGACCCATATGGCAAATGTCAAAATGTTGAGGAGTTACTTATGCTTGTAACCCATTAAATAAAATATATTCTGTCCTATGTCCTTTATACTAAGATGGAAGGTCAAGTCTAAATTTAGGTTTTGCATATATATATATATATATATATATATATATATATATATATATACATATATGTATTTCAATATAGGGTCTTTAAAGCATATTTAACTTGTGTTAACAAAAGAAAATGGGGGTCGCAAAATACAGAAAATATGACTCATACATAGACACAATGCAAAATCTTAGCCTTAAACTGTCCCTTCTCCTGGAAAAATCTCTGAGAAACATACAAATATACTAAAAGAAATGTATAAAGAGAGGGCAATGGCCATCAAGTAAATTTCTCATGATCTGCCTCTGTTCTGACTCTCTGAGCCATGACAAGGTAAATTGGGTATCCTTAGATCTAAGTTGTAAAGGCCTATGCAATGTGGACCCAAAGCAACAAAGATGCTCTGCCCACTTTCTGCTCATATCCTCAACCCAATGTGAGCTGCTCTCACTCCCAAGCAAGAAAGGCTAATGCAGAGTAGGGCATGACCAGCCTAGTATAGTGTTTGCTAATACTCAGTGCAGTGAGAGCAGGGGTAGCAGTTTGGAATTAGAACTGCTCTTGGGTAATAAGAGTCCCTGAGGGAGCTGGACTTAAGGACAGAGTCAAGCCTCACCCAGCACTGTTCAGACATGTATGAAGGGCTGTGCTTCAGGGTCAGGATCAAGTATACTGTCCTGGATCATTCTCGATCAGAGAACAAGGAAGACAATCCACACCTGCTCAAAGCCAAGTCCAAGTTTACTGGATATACAATATTTCTTCCAGATACCAGCTAGTGGACTTTTAAAATATAGTTTTGGGTGACTACTATGTATTCAGCCTGATTAATTATGCCACCTCCCATGTCAGAACTAATTTGAGTTAAACTAGTATTGGCTAATGGTGGTCAGGATTCTAAAGGATGGCCAATTATTTGAGTCTGGTAAAGACATTATTAGCATTGAGGAGCCAACTGACAAACGTATCAGATCAAATAGAACTTTGAGTACCAAAAATAACATCTTTAAGTGATTTCCCATACAAGATAGCCCTTTAATGCCCAATCACAAACATTGCCATGAAAAGAAAAGAAAAACAAAACACCCAAAACAGTGTCAAAAGTCCAGGCAGGTGTTTTAAATGTTCTTCGGGCTGTAATCCAAAATATTAATTACAAGACTTAAGTTCTGTGAACAGTGTTCATTAGCATTACTTATCTTTGTATTTTGTTGGCTCTCTTGTGAAACATGTCTCTACAGTGATGAGACAGTTGTTTTGTTTAGTCATTTCATATTTGAAAAAAGGCTATTGGTAATCAACAGATATTATCTATGAACAGTGTGACTCCATTCACTCATCAAGTATATATCAAAGAAAGATTTATGTAATGATTTTCTAAGAATTTCATGAATGTGGAAGTAACAATATATGTAAAGTTACTGGTGGTCATTTATTTAGCCCAGCAGCCAAAGTTAGGAAGCTAACTAGAAAGAAAATGTTCTGCTGCTTGGAGTTATGTGGCTACCATTACTAAATTATGGAAAGTTATGGGATGTGTACATGCATGCACATGTGTATGTGTGTGTGTGTGCATGCTTGTGCATATACATGTGTGTGTTGTATATTTGTAAGCATATGTATAAAGTCTAGATATGAATGTCAGGTTTCTTTCTCGATCACTCTCTACCTCATTTTTGAACAGGGTCACTTGCTGGACCTGGAGTCGAGCAACTTGCCTAGTGTGGCTGGCAAGTCTCATCTGCCTGTTTCAACCTCTCCAACACAAGAATTCCAAGTATTTGTTCCAAACTTAGATCCTTGTGATTGTGTAGCAAACACTTTACCAACTGGACCATCTTCTTAGCTCCACATCGAATCTATAAGACAAAAAAAAAAAAAAACATGGCCAATAGAGTTTGGAAATTTTTCTAACATGTTTTGTAATTCTTTAGAGGTAAATAAAAATATTCATAATTTTTAACTGTAATCATTTTTATTGAGCATATTGGAATATAATAATGTGGGCCCAACTGCCTTTACAAAAAATTTAGGAGGCTTATCTGGAAAGACAGCTTGGATATTTAGAGAGATTCTGCCAAGTGTGAAGAAAAGAAAAGGAGGGAAGGAGGGTGGAAGGGAGTGAGATAAAGGAAGGGAGGAAGGAAGGAAGAGAGGGACAGAGGGAGGGAAGGAGGGAGGGAGGGAGGAAGAAAGGAAGTTCCCTTGTTTGCTGTTACTATAATGAACATTATGACCAAAATCAACTTTGAGAGGAAAGGGTTTATTTCCATTTACAGGTTCCAGGTTGTCATCAAGGAAATCCAAGGCAGGAGCTCAAGCTAGGAGCCTGGAGTTAGGAACTGAAATGGAGACCCTGGAGAAATGCTGGCTTGCTTTCTTACAACCCTAGGACATCTTGTCTAGGGGAGGCACTCCTCACAGTATACTAGGCCCTTCCACATCAATCTCTACTCAAGAAAATTCCCCACAGACATTCCTACAGACAAATTCCTGAGGGAAATTTTGGTGATTCTATGTTTGAAGATGGCAAAACTAACCAAGACAGAAGGGAAGAAAAAGAGAGAACAACTTTGAATAATTACACTTAAGCTCTGATGGTGATCATTGCTCTTACTTAGTTAAATCTATTTTGTAACTTATATGCAGCAACATAAAATTATGTAAGGAGGACCAACAGTCTCAATTAATCTATACCCCCGAGATCTCTCAAACATTGGACCACCAACCAGGCAGCATACACCAGCTTATATGAGGCCCCCAACACTTATACAGCAGAGGACTGCTGGGTCTGTGTTCAATCAGAGATGATGCACCTAACCCTCAAGAGACTGGAGGCCCCTAGGAGTTTAGAGGTCAGGTGGAGTGGGAGGTGGGGACATCCTCACAGAGACAGGGGCTTGGGGAGGAGGTATGGTGTGGAACAGTCAGGGTGGATGGGTGTGGAATAAAATCTGGAGTGTAAGTAAATAAATAAATAAATAAAAGACAAAGTTAATAGTATACCAGGTGGTACATTGGTACATGCAGATGTTGTGTAATGTTTTAAACCGTTTAAACTTACCTATCTCCTCAAACATTTGTTACTTAAAATACATCATATATATATATATATATATATATATATATATATATATATATATATGATGAATTTTATCAGTTAGGGTGAAAATACAGCCTCCATAATCGCCATTCAACTCTCAACTACTACAAGATGGGCTGCATTTTACTTTCCATGTTTGAGTGGGTCACCCAGTGCTTCTGTTTCTGGTTCACTCAGACTTCCAGTTCCAGACACACTGTTGTAAATGACATGACTTCAGGATGTTTGCCACTGCGTGGTACTCCATGGCTTCGGTGACACATTTTCCTTGTCTACTTGCCAGGTGATTGGCATGTTCCTTTTTCAGTTCCTTCCTGTTATGAATAGTGCTTCAGTGTGGACAGATGTACAGATGACCCCTCAACATGGTGACATCATCTTGTGGACTTATTTCCAGTGTAGAGCATGCTAGGTTATTGGGTAGTTCTGGTTTGCCTTTTTTAAGGATCCTCCATGCATTTTCTATAATAGCTAATAATAGGCAGGAGGTCCCTTTCCCTGCATCTTTGTGAGCACTCATTATTTTCTGTCTTTTTTACATAACTGTTTTTACTGGGGTAATGTGATATTTCAGTGTCGTCTTGATTTGGGTTTCTCTGATGGCTAGTGATGTTGAGCAAAATGACAGAATTATTCAGTATTCACATTTTTCTTTTAAGAACTGTCTCTTAAGTCTCTCATCAAGTTCTTTAATGAGCTTGCTTTTCTGCCATTGAGCTTTCAGAGTTCTTCATACAGCCTGGATATCAACACTTTGGGAGTTGTATATCGGTTTGCAAATGCTTTCATAGCCTGTAAGTTGTCTCTCCACTCCGTTGTTTGTTTGCTATGCAGAAAGTCTTTCAATTCATGCAATCCCATTTTTTAGTTTTTGCTTTTATTTCTCACAGTTTTGAGCTCTTTTATTTAAAAGATTTTTTTTTATTTAAAAAAATTCCTGTTTCAATGTCCTAAAGCATTTCCCTACATTTTCTTCAAGTTCTTTGAGGCTTACATTTGTCTTTAATACACTTTGAGTTGTTTCACAGCTGAGAAACAGAAACATACTTTTATTTTTCTACATGTGGCTATTCAAATTTCCCAGCACTATTTATCATCCTTCCTCTGATATGTGTCCCTAACACCTTTGTCACTAATAAGTTGCAGACATATATATATATAATTCTATGCTCTGTTTTCTACTCCACTGGTCCAGATACTTTTGTTTATTACAATACCTTTCACAAGCATGGTCTAGAAATCAAATCCTTTTGTATCTATCATGACAGAGCTGCAACCCTATGACCAAAGTTTTGATCAGGACTGAACCTTGATCAACTACAGCTGACTAATTTGCATAGCCCACATTTGCATATGAGAGATTATGTCACAGAAACTATATGTACAACAGTTCACACTAACTTCCTCAAACTGTACAGTAGCCAAGATGCCCTTCTTCACATGATATGAATCACATGCTGAGAAACTGCACATAAAGAAATTACTTCTAACCAAACAAGTACTTCCTCAAAATGGAGACACCCTACTTGTCTGTCATCCATTGTACTATGGTACTGCCTACCTGATAGCCCCTCCCAGTGCTCTTCCACAATCCATTCAGCTGCCCACCAATCTTTTCCCTTCTACCATAGAGTCCAATCAGCTATAGTTTCTGCAGTGGTTTTTATTACTTTAAGTATCTCAGCTCTTAGAATGTATTTTTTCTATACCAAAGAGTCTGTACAGTTCAGAAGACAAGAAAAGACAAAAAGAGCTGATAGTTAACAAAATAGAAAATGAAGTGCTATGCCAATGAAAGACAGAAATACATTGTAAGCATAAAGAATAAAAAATAGTGACTATCGTACTAGTTGGCATACATAGCTGTCTGAGTGGAGACTGATGTATGAGGGTATTTTACCAGTTTTTATATTTTCTGTTATAAGTGTACAAGGCTTTTAAGAACTATAAACACACAAACATCAAAAAGAACTTTCATCTTTAATTTTTTTTAAAGAACAAAGGCCTATTATGCTCCCTAGTTATTAGAACCCAGACCAGTACTTACATATGTTTTAAGAGAAAATATGTTTCCCATTTTTGTGTTAGCTATATTTGGTTGTCAACTTGACTGTATCTGGAATTCACTGAAATCCAAAACTGGAGGGCACACCTGTGAAGGATTTTTTGCTTAATTTGAACTAGGTAGATCCACTTCTAATCCAGATCTTTGAGGTAGGAAGACACAGTCCTTAAGTCTGGATCTTAAATAGGTAAAAACACATGTTGGGGTTTTGATTTGTGTTTACATGGGAATTCACACGTCCATTGCTGGTTCCTTCCAACAGTTGGGTTTTTGACTGAGCCAACAGGACCCAGGGACCTGACAAGGGCACTGCTGAAGTGCGTTAGGCGCTGCTGTCTCCGCACAGCCAAGAAGCTTTGCTAGGGATTGCTCCTTGACAAGTTCCCTCTCGCTCCATGCCTTTCCATGATATTCAGAAAAAGCTGGGCATTAGGCTAGACCGTCACTTTATGTTCCTAAGTGCTGAACAGCCCTACAAGAATGCTACTCGGTGCCAAGCTTTTGAAAAAGAGTGAATAGAGTGTGCACATGGGATTGGTGCTACCCGGGCAAAGAAAGAGTGCAAGATAGAGTTTGAAGACTTTGAAGAATGCTTTTTGCTGTTCAAAACGATAAGGCGAGTGCATGATATCAAGAAACAGCGGGAAAAGCTAATGAAAGAGGGGAAATACACCCCTCCTCCTCACCATTCCGGCAAGGAGGAGCCCAGGCCCTGAGCAGAGCAGTTGGAAGCCGCTTTTCATGCTCTGTTTTCCACTGGAGAGGATGTTTAAGGAAAGCTCCCTCATCAAGTATGTAAAAAATAAAGAATTACTCAATCTTAAAAAAAAAAAAAAAGCGCCAACAGCCAATGTTTGGTCAGGGAGAAAGAGGTGGGACTTTGAGGATTCCAGAGAAGAAACACAAGACAGGAGAGGGCAGAATCGCCATGATGGAGAAGCAGAGCGATTAGATTTAATAAAGGCCCACCACATAAGAATTCAGGAAAGTGGCACCAGGAGCCACTCCTCTGATTGGATATGAGGTAGCAGAGAGGAAATATAGATTAATCGAATATAACTCAGGAGTACTGGAGGGAAAAGTGGGTTAGGCATGTGGAGTTTGGGAGAAGCCAAGCTATTGTGCTATTAAGACATAATGAATATCCATCCCATGTGCAGTCACCAAAGGTAGATGCTGATGTGGAAGTCAGGAAGTGCATGCTGATAAGAGTCTGATATGGATGTCTCCTCAGAGGTCTGCAAGAGTCTGACATATTCAGAGGCAGATGCTCACAACTAGACATTGAACTGATCATGGGGTTCCCAATGGAGGAGTTAGAGTGAAGACTGAAGGAGCTGAAAGTGTTTGTGGCACCATGAGGAGAGCAACAATACCAACCAACCACAGCTCCCAGGGTCTAAACCACCAGCCTGGGAGCACTTACGGAGGGATCCATGGCTTCAGCTGTATATGTAAGACCGGAGGGCCCTGCTGGGCATAGGTGGGAGAAGAGATCCTTGGCCTCATGAAGGCTGGACGCCCCAGGGGGGTGGGAATTTGAGGGTGGGGAGGTGGGAGTGGGGGGGTAGGTAGGGGTACTTCCGCAGAGAAGCAGGAGGAGGGGTGAGGGGATGGGGGTTCTTGGTTGGTTGGGGGATGAGGTAAGGGGACAACATATGAAATGTAAATAAAACATCCAATAAAAAAAAGACATAATGAATATAAAGGTTGCATTGCATGTCTTTTATTCATGAATCTAGAGCTCTTGGGTGGGTGAAGAGCCTCCTGCACCAGTGGGAGGATAGAGCTGTGTTTAAATATTTACCACAACAGGCTCACCTTTAATCTAGACCACACCTTCTGCTAGAAGCCTATATAAAGACATTTTCTCTTTGCCTCTTGTCCTCCCCCTTGCTAGCAAATCCATTCCTTCACAGGATTAGAGCCTACTTCTTCAGTATTCCTGTATATACTGCAGATCAGCCTTGTGGACTGAGAAACTTCTGGACTTTCCAGTCACAGCTAGCCGTTGTTGGATTAGCTGAACCACAGCCTGTAGATCATTCTACTAAATCTTAGACAGATAGATAGATAGATAGGTAGATAGATAGATAGATAGATAGATAGTATAAATTCTGTAACTCTAGGAACTATGACTAAAAAACCTTAGGCTAATCAAAAGCATTTGTCCTCACTGCAAAATCAAAGTTGTCCAGACAAATGTTTTGCATATTTCTATCACTGGATCCTTTCGTTCCTTAAGATGTTGTGTGAGATTTATTGGATTGAAATTTCTCTGAACTTTATAGTCATAATTAAATAACAACAGTGAGAATTCCTAGTCATTTATTCCAAGGTCACCTTCTGAATGTTTTCCTTTAATTACAATCAGCAGTTGTCTGTTAAATCTTGAGAAGAGAGTGTAATGGCTAACAGAATGCCAGGTTCTAGGGCCTTACAATGAGGCTTTATTTTATGCCTTTTACTATTAGAAAGGGAGTTGTTTATAAGAGAAGGGACCCAGATTATAAAAGGCAACAAACAAATACCATGCCAGGCTTAGTTTACCATTTACCAATCACTAAATCTTTTGGAAAACATCTTAGAAAATCCTCAGGCACTGTGAATTTAATCAGTTCTGTTTCACCTTTAGCACCAAGAATGAGCGTGTCTGGAATGGAAAAGGAAGACAGTGTATTCTGGACAGGTCACAGCACTAATGCAGCTTGACACATGAGGTGAGGCTGATATAGCAAGAACCTTCTTCACACTGGTTTGAGAACCCCATCAATTTTAGACCTCCACAGCTTATACTTGCAAAGATGTTAAGTAACAGGAGACTAGTAACCATCAGCTTTGTGTTGGCTCAAATCCCTGAAGAATCCATAAATGATAACATGCTGTCTTACCTCCCAATACTCTGAAATAAAATTTGTGGAAGGTTTTTTTCACTGAACCTTTTTATCTCTCCATAGTGTGCCCTCAAGTTCTGGGGTTAATTAGTGAATATAGCCTCCTTGCAAGTTAAACTGCAAATATATGATTTGGAGTGATTATAAATTGTTCCAATGTAATCCACAGAAAAACAATTTCTAAAACAGTCATCCATATGTATCATTGGGTATTCCCTGGGATCTGAAACTCTCTCCAGTATAGGGTATAGAGTAGGGCTCTTCCTAGAGATTGACAGTAACAAGAGAGGTGACAGCCTTCTACTTATAGTAATGTGACATTGTCTTCTTTCCCAGAGAAATTAGTTCTTTACTTATCAACAGAGAATAAAGTCTTCCTTCTCATGGTTACCAACTGAGTATATTTTCTAGATTTTACACATCAGACTATCAAAAACAATATTCAGATATCTATAAGAGCTTCTTTGAATTGTTTTAATAATCAACAAGTTTTGCTGACACTTTCTTCCTAGTACAAAACACTTGCTCAATAAAAAGTTTATAACAGTATGAAAGGAGAAAAGGGTGGAAAAAATACAGCCTCTAAAATAGTTTCTAATGACCTTCCCTGCTGTAATCCCATCCTATGTAATCCTGCCTCCCATGTACTTGGGCTGGACACGTTGACTTGTTTCTAGTGACTAGAAAAAGGTAAAGCCTTATGGTAGCGCTTTAGATACTACTGCACACATTGCGGCTTCCATTTTACTTGGCCATTTCTGTCTGACTCTTTGCATGTACTTGATCCTATGAAACAATCTGTCCTGTTACAAGCTGTCCTGTGGAAAAAAACCATAGAGCAAGGAACTATAGGTGACTTCCAGCTAATACCGAGTATGAAACTGAGGTTCTCAAACTAGCATCCCTCAAGGAACTAAATTTTTCCAGCAACATGGATGACTATGGAAGAAGATCTTTTACCAACAGATTCTTAAACAAGTCCACAGCTCCAAGCTGCACAGTCATTGTAGATTTATAGAGGCAATGGTGTTGATGGCCTGATTTAATTCCTCAACTACAGAAACCAAGCTAATAAATGCATGTACTTTGAAAAAAAAAAAACAGTGCCAAAGTGATTTGTTGCTTGAGGTATACAACTATATTATTATGTCTAAGGAAGTATATGTAAATTTCTTGACTAAAGGGCTAGAGATAGCTTGGCCATAGTACTCAGTTACTGAGAAAAGAAAAGCCACTTCTAAGAGAGACTTAATAAAAAACCAAAGTGAATAAATCAACAGCTTGTTTTGTCTTCATTTGTTTTGCTTATTACACAGGGTCTTGTTATTTATTCAACATGGGTTCATCTTGACTTTTGAATTTTCCTGTCAGCCTCTTAAACATGCATTACTATGCCCAGCTCCAATCTGTTTCAAACTATTACTAACAACAGACAATTTCCCTCACCACAATTCAATTTTTTCACCTTCAGCATAAACCTCAGAGTAATTGGAGAGACTAGTTGAAGTTAAATTTGTTAAGAACTTAATACAACATCTACTTTATAGTTATAAATAAAGTAGTAGTGGTTCAAATGAGAAATCCTGCTTAATGTATAAGGTAAAGAGTGCCTGACCAAGGATAACACCTGGTGTAAATCTCCAGCCCCTTACACGAATGTTTACACTTGTACAAATAGACTCCCATAGACACTGTCACATACACACATGCATACATACACACACACACACACACACCACAATGTTTAAAAGAAGAGAAACTAAGTTTTTATTAGAAATGTTTTTTTAATTCAAGAACTATAAACTATGTCATGTTTAGGAACTTATAACTAAACTAGTATCACTTTAAAATTGGTTCAATTCAACTTGTAAGAAGTGATAATTTCACTATGGTGTCCACACAATGACAAAAGTCATTCAGACATATCTTTTTAGGAACTATACTGTAGCTAAGTAATCTGTGCAAAATTAGGTATGTTGTAAGTTAGAGGGGTCTATCTTAATATTAAAAACAAAACAAAAACAAATAAAGTAGACAGGAGGCTGGCATGGCTCTCCTCTGAGGGGCTCTGCCAGCACCTGACTAAGACAGATGCAGATACTTAGAGCCAACCATTGAACTGAGCCTGGGAGCCCCAATGGAAGAGTCAGGAGAAGGACTGAAGGAACTGAAGGGGATTGCAACTACATAGAAAGATCAACAATATTAACTAACCAGATCTCTCAGAGCTCCCAGGAACTAAGCCACCAACCAAAGACCACTACATATGTAGCAGAGGAGTGTCTTATCTGGCCTCAATGGGAGGGGATGTGCTTGATCCTGTGGAGGCCTGATGCCCCAGAGAAGGGGGATGCTAGAGGGGTGGGTGGAGGAGCACCCTCTTAGAGATAAAGGGGAGGGGAAATCGTGGGAGATTTTTGGAGGGGGAACCAAAAAGGGGGACTGCATTTGAAATGTAAATAAATAAAACAATTAATAAAAAACAACTAGAAATTAAATATGTTAAACTACTGTAATTAAACGCAGAGGAAAGTCTTCAGTACACAATCTAACCAGAGATTTTTTTTTCTGGTTATATGACCCCAAAAGCATGAACAACAAAAGCAAAAGCTGGACGATGATACTCCCTCAAGCTCAAAAGCTTCTTCATATCATTTGTTGACAAACTGAAGAGCCAACCAAAGGAGCTTGAAAACATTTTTTGCAAACTATTCACCCAACAAGAAAATAATATTCATAATCCATAAAGAAACCAAAAAACCAACAGCAAAGAAACAAATAATCAGTTTTGAAATTATCTAAGTGGATATTTATTATAAGAAGACATGCTAATGCAAGCGCTAAAGATGTTATTAGGTCAGCGGGAGAGTACTAGTCTAGCATGTGCTAGACCCTGGGTTCCATCTCCAGCACTAGGCTGAGGGAAGACAAACTAAATACCAGCAATACTATGTTGGGAAATGCTTGGTATCACTCAATCAGGTAAAGGCAAATAAAACCCAAAATAAGAACACCTTTCATCCACATTAGAACACTTATTACCGAAAAGGCAAAAACAACAAATGCTGGCACTGGTATGGTGCAAATGGACTATCAGACATTGTGAGCAGCAATGCAAATTTAGTACAGACATAGCAGTACACACCAAGCAGGATCCTTTAAATATTAAAAAATTAAAATATTGTATGATGCAGTACTCTTCTCCAGAGTATACACCCAAAACAGAAGAACCCAGCATGTCAGACATTTGCACAACTTATTGAAATACAATTCACAATGTCTAAGATACAAAATCAACTTTAGTTTTCATCAATATATGAATGGGGAAAAATTAATAACACAGAGAGGGGAGGAAGAGCGGGGAAAGGCAAACGCAAGTGCATGCATACCACAGGACTATATTGTTCAGCCGTTAAAGGATGGAAATCTTCTCACAAAATGAATACATTGTAGGGCGTTGAGAGAAATAAATTTGGCACAGAAAAGCAAATTGCACATGTTCTCAGTTATATCTGAAAGTTTTAAGAAGTTGAGCTCCTAAGAGGAGATAAAAGAAGAGTTGTTACAAAAGTTTGAAGTGGCAGACAGAGTCAGGAATCTTGTGTTAACTTTTCTTGGGAAATCTGAGCAAATATCTATTTACTTTAGATAGGGCACCAATGTCAGACCAAAGTGAGGAACTCATCAAACTAGAGTTTTGAGAACTGATGGCATTATGAGTTTGCTTAAAGGCACATAGGTGACTTAAAGGAGTGTGTGTGCCTAAACACCTGTATCAGCACAGTCCCGACCAATCATGGATCATGACCTCACAGAGTCCTTCTGGTTAGCTTTCTACTTCCATACATTCTAGCATCTCTAGATATGCATACCTAAGCAGACCTGGTCAAGGAGTAGTGACTGACCTGTCATTGTGTCAGCTCCAGTGTCTCCTGCAAGTTGGTCCAACAATATAAGTACTCATCAGAATTGTGTGAAACCTCTTAAGAGAAATGCTCATCCTCTGGCTGCCTTTAGACTTTCCTTCTCCTACCATAATATCCCTGAGGAAATTCCAATTCCTTGAGAAACATATTTCAATAGTCTGGTGGGCCACTAATTTCTCTGTAGAAAATCTTTGCTCTGGCCAAAATGGTTCCACTCTTTTATCTAAGGGTATTTCCCATGGGCTATTTCTCATCCTTATCCAAAGACACTGCTATGGAGCTGCCTTGCATCTCTCATCTCCAATGGGCTCAGCTGATGACAACCGAGTGTCCTGAGTGGCTTATAAACATCAAGGACTGCTCTCATCCGTGAATATGGCAGAACCTTCCCCTGATGAATAAAGATTTCAGGAGTCCAACAATTGGGCAAGGAGTAAGCAGGACTTCTGAGTCAGAGAGAGGAAGAGGAGAAGGAGGAAAAAGAGGTGGAGGTCAAGATGTAGGTAGCAGAGACCCCGGTTCAGGTGGTGGATCCAATTGGATCCGCTACAGGAGGATTTAATTTAGAATGGCTTACAAATTAGGAAGCTAGTTGCTGTACCTAGCGATTATGTTACCTGTTGATTCTAAACTAAGTTTGTGTGGTGTTTCCCTTCACACAGTAACTCAACTGGGTTCCAGAGAGAAAGGTATGGCGTCAAAGTGTGGGTTTACAAGAAGTGCACTCCAAAAGGACGTGGGAATTTGGAAGCCTGGGGCTGGTGTGGTAGTGACCCGCCAGTAGGAACTTAATCAGCTGAGTGGAGAGATTTTGGAGCTCCAGGTCGGAGAGTCTCCACGAGATGAGAACAGCCTGCCAGTACACTGCAGGCATAGCGTGGTTTGCTATATTAATATTTCATGCTACACATGTTGTCTCTGAATAATCAACCTTTGTGTCAACCAGGGGTGAATGGATACATTGCTCAGTTTTCATGGTCCTATTTCACTCACGGTGGCCCCAACCACTTCTATGTCCCACAGTCTCAGGGCAGAAAGTAAGGTCTGGAAAGACCTTACACAAAAGCTACAAATTTAGTATGAGAAACAAAAATATACTGGCATAGAGGAAGACTGGAAACTCCTCAGCCTTGCAACGTATAACAGATGTCATGTGCTTGAGGAAATCCTTGCTATGTAAATGACCCATAAAAGTTCCAGTCTTCTATGCATGGATACAATTACGCTCCTGAATGTATCTGCTCTGGCGAGTTTACTTCCTTGGAACTAAAATCGTTTTAATAAATTTTCATACTTTGCTTATTACTGTCCATGTGGCCCTTTCTATGTAACCTCAATACCCACCAAGAACAGTTGGCATGCCAGACAGCCAAGTGGTAAGATTTATTTTTCTAATCTCTTAAGCTTTCTACTGATTCCAGACATGCCTGAGAGAAGCCTCTCCAAATAGCAGACTTGACTCAGTCTGTGCACACTATAAAATCCTGCCACCCACATCCTATAGCAGCTCCCTGGTATGAACTAATATCCTCGAAGGGTCCTGAACTGCTTTCTTTTTGTCTCCCACCCCCTAATAGGCATACACTCCATAGCCACTCCCTTCCTTTGAAATCTCAGCCTTAAACATATGTTTTACTATACATTGCAGTGGCCTTGAAACCTTTGTTCAGCTGCTAACACTCTGATTCCTTACATGTTATTCTACAGACCACAAAACTTGTTCTAAATCTTTTGGCTTGGGGGGGCATCTCTCTACTTACTTGTCCCCCTACTCATCAAGCAGATACCCTCCTCTATCCTACATAAAGAAAGACAGAGTTTCCCTGTGATCGGGACTCAGTCCTGGTTGCATGTCTCTGCACCCATGCTGGGGACAGCATACAATGACAGGGACTGTCTGTAGTAGGCTGAGATGGCAACATCTCAGAAGCCTGCGCGCGGCAGTTCCTTGTAAAGAGGATGGCATCTGGGACCCTGAGAAGCAGGAGACACATCCTTCCAGGGGACCTGCCACCTGAAATAAGGGACTGCCTGCAGTAGGCTGGGACAGAGACATCTCCATAGCCCGTGGCAGCTCGTTGTAATAAACAGTTGTTCCCGTTTCTCCTAACCTTAGCCCTGGACAACGCTGTATAGATTTTATTTGTGCATGACTGTTTTTCAGTTGGCCTTGGTGTGCATAATTTTTCTATTATATGACTTTCTTACTTCTTTCTCCTTCTGCCATGGTGAATTCAGTGAAACTAGATGTCCCTTGATGTAATGATTCTTAAACAATTAAAAACTGAGGCATAGGGCACAGCACAGCACAGTCCTAATGGCCCAAGTGCATACTATGTGTTCTCATCTTGGAAACAATGCAATAACTGCACAATGGTAGTTCCAGATTAATGCTTAACTTGCAAAGAAAGTTTGAAGAATTATTAAAAAATAAAATAGAGCCAACATTGGGACCCAGAGAAAGGAAAAAACTATTGAAGTTATGAAAGAAGTTTTACACAACATTTAAGAGTGGTTCCTGAAGGAGGAAGTATAGAATACATAAAATCTTATACTAGTAAAACTAAGTCGAAACACTGGAACTCTTAGGAGTGTCATGGTGCGATATACAGAAGTAGAAAGCTAGTGGAACTACTGAGTTAAGGGTTAATTTGACTCTTTCCTGCCACTGCCTGGCAGCTTTGCCCATGTCATTTATCATTAGACACAGGAAAATACAAGTAGCTGACCTTGGAGCTCTGAGCTCTGAAGTATAATAAGTTAAAAGTTCAAGTTTAAATAATGATAAGTTTCCAATTATTATTATTTTGGCTTCAGGCCTGTGAATATGGAAGCTTGAAACTTTGGGGAACAACTGTAATTCTTAATTCTTTGTGGGATGTGGTTATTCTTTTGAATTTGATTTGGCAATGATTATACAATGTCTTTTTTTTCTATCTGTTTTGGAGTATCAATAAAAGACTGGGTTGAGAGAAAGGCATGTGAGCATGTGAAGAGCGAATGAGAGAGCGAGTAGTGAGAATGTGAGAGAGAAGCATGTGAAGAGTGAGTGAAGAGAGAATGGAGAGTGTGTGTGTGAGTGAAAGGAGAGTACATGTGTTGTGTGTGAGTGAAAGGGGAATGCATGTGGTATGTGTGTGGTGTGTGTGAGTGAAAGGGGAATGCACAAAGGTATGTAGGAGTGTAGAAGTTCAAGAAAAGAGAAGTGCACAGGAGAAAAGCAGAGTGCACAGGAGAATGCAGAGTGTGTGGAGTCTTAAGCAGCAAGCAAACAAGCAAGAGAGAAAGAAAGCAGAGTGAGAGAGAAGAGAAAGAAACTTTAAGCCTTGAAAAATTGCCTGCCAGCTTGTACCCAAAAGCGTAGTCTGTGTATATTATGCGCCTTCCAGATATCCCTACTTCCAGTTGAGAACTCCAATTCTGTGTCAAGGCTGGACCCTGACACACACACACAGTAGGGGCTTCAGTCCTATTCTTTGTTCTGGGACAGAATAATGCAGAAACCCCACATTATTGGAGCCACCAAACTCCAATGTCTGTGAATATCAGCTTCATATCCCTGGATAAAAGATGCCCTTACATTTCTTGCTTAAAGGTCTTCCCCCAAATGAAGAGTCCAGAGGCTTTACTGAGTACTTTACTTTTAACATGGTTTCTGGTGTTATACTTTTATATGGGTCTCCATCTTTATGCTGAATCATAAATTTTCTCTTCTTTGCATTGAAAGTTGGACTTGGGGGAGGGGATATCTTCATTCACTTCCACCTCACTCGTCTTCTTCAATATCTGATATTTTCTGTAAATCCCAAGTCTTTTTGTTCCCAGGAAGAGTTCTTTAGCATAGACCTAATTTGTGCTCTGCTGCCTTTCAGCCCCTGGTTGCCCACTATAGGAAAGGACAAGCCAACGTTCCTATCTCACCCTTCCTTTTATACAATTTCCATGCCAAGTCAGAATCTAATGTGGAGGATGCTACCCACATGCCTCTGTTTTCCATTTTAGTTTCTCCTTTTGATAAACAAGATTCCTCTGTGCAGCCATTTTGGCCTCGATCACATGTCAAAACAAATTGATGTCAAGTACGGGATATAGGCACACAGTAGCAGTCACATAACCACTGCAATAACATGCTAAGGACCAGTCCATAAGTACTAATCTTAGGGACTGCAATGTATGCTCTAGTCCTTCACAATTTACAGAGCATTCCCCTGAGGGTTGCTCATATGGCAGCTCTCACTCAGTAGGTAGGCATGCCTACTTCTTAGATGACAACTTTAAACCACCTAAGGAATATGGCCATCCGGCATTCCCTCTACATACACTCCACCTTCAAATGGCTTTTACCTTGGTTGCATCCATTACCATAGCAAAAAGGTGCAGCACCACATATGTAGGGAATGATGGCCATGTCTAGATTATAAATGCTCCACCCTCAGGTGGTTCAGCCTCGGATTCAGTTTGATGTCTTGTGTAACAAGATCCTTCCAAACACTACTCCCAAACTCATTTTTCATCCTGCCACATCCCAAATTTGACACCAATTTGTTGTTTTGACTTTCCCTAAAGAGATATGAAGGAAAATGTCTATTCACCCTAGATAGGGCCTTGGTGATAGTAAGGGTTTCACCATATTTCATTTTGGTGAACCTGTGACTCTATTGGCTTATTTTCAGGAGTGTGATGAAAGGTTTTACAGGAATGTGTGTTTTAAAACAGCTATATCACTACAAAGTCCCACCCTATCATACATGTGATCTCATAGAAGCTGCATCATGGAACTCCTTCCCAGTTAACCTTTCACTCTTCCACAAACTCTAACATTCCCAAAATCACTTGCAACTAGGAGGGTGGAGGAGCAGAAGGGAGTATGTCTAGAATCTCAGGTGAGGATTCTGTGATTCTGCACTTGTACTGAAGAGTGTCAATATTTCTGTTATGGTTACCGTAGACTTAACTATCACAGTATCAGTCTGATTACTTCATCACCGTGGCTTCTAGGTAATGGTAATCTCTATTCCAAGATAGAAGTAGCATAATCATGTTACGTCCAGAGAAAGTAGCCATACTCCTCAAGGGAAGAGGTGATGAATGGAAGATGGGGAGTGGGTACTAGAGAGGAATTGAGTATGAAGAATAACCTCAGTGTTCTAAATCATACTACTGTAACTATGGTGGACAACAATTAACTATATGTTTCAAAATAACAACTGAAGAAATTTTTGAATATTCTCAAGATGAAAATATGAAAATGTTAGAAATGATGAACAACCAATTACTCTGATTGGCCTTATACTCATTATGTATTAAGCATCAACATGGAATATCACACTCTAGTACCACATGGTAACACATATCTATAGTTTAGCACCTAGGAGGCTGATTCAGGGAGAAGTGTGAATTCAATGCTAGACTATTCTACATGGTCAGTTCCTAGCCAGGCTTAGCTATATAGCAAGACTCTGTCTCAAGTGATACAAAAGAAAATGAAAGAGAGAAAAAAGATTACATTCTGCCCTGTAAATGTGTTACAAATATCATGTGCCAAATTAAATACAAGATTTTTTAAAGTTTTTTTTTAAAAGATTTCTCTTTAGGGCAGAATTCAGTATTGAGAAGTGTGGTAGTTGGAATATGCTTGGCCCCTGGGAAGTGGTGCTGTTAGGAGATGTGGCCTTGTTGGAGGAAATGTGTCACTGTGTAGGCAGGTTCTGAAGACTTCTAGCGCTCACGCTCCACCCAGTGAGGAGGAAAGTCTCCTCTTTGCTGGCTACAGAAGACAGTCTCCTCTTGGCTGCTTTCAGATCGAGATGTAGAACTCTCAGCTCCTCCAGCACCATGTCTGCCTGTGCTACTGCCATGTTCCTGAGGTGATAATAGACTGAACTTTCAAACGTAAACCAGCCCAAGTACATGTTTTCTTTTATAAGAGTTGCCTTGGTCATAGTGTTTTTCCCCAGCAGTGAAATCCTAATTAAGACAAGAGGGAATGCATGGAAATTTGCAAACATTTAGGAAGATATGGAAGTCACCTTGTTAGGGAGGAGGGGAACTCAGACTTGTGGTAGGGTGCTGGCTGTGATAGCAAATTGCCTGTTTTGAACTATTTCCTACCAGTATTGAACATGCAGCCTGATCAAAGCATAGGGAATAAGATGACTTGTAACATTTTGAGCTTATAGTACACAGTGATGCTCACCATAAATCCATCAAACGTGAGAATTTCAAATGCTGTTTCCACTGACTGTGCCCCACTTTTCAAACCATCATAAAGTTAAAACATATTAACCAACGCAAAATCAGCTGTTCAGAGGTGCAAAGGTGGAGGAGATCAGGTGATGGATCAAAAGTCCTCATGTTAGACATGTAATTCACAAGATGCTCATTAATATCTAAGTCAGACTGTCAAGAAGTCAGCTATACTTGAAGACTAATTGGTATGGTAAGATTACACACCTGTCGAGTGCTTCCGAGGTGTGGAAAAGTCAATGCATATCATGCAAACTTGGAGTAGATGTTGAGAATGTGGCCTTGCATTTGAAGGAATAAGAAGCTAAGTGTTTCTGTGCACATGCTAATATAGGTGTTTGGGAAAGTTAATACAGCTGCAAGGTACAGCTTTAGGAGGGATCAACACCATCCAGCAATGGAGCAGCCTACTAAGAGATAACTTAGGTCTTTCACAGTTAAAAGTTTTAATTTATTTTCCATAGAACCAATTCAGAGGAGAAAAAAGCAAACTATTGAAAATCCTTCTTCTGACTATGACCTTTCGAAGGCCATAAAGTTTAGGAGTCTTTTTTTCCTCATAATTTTTGAGGCATATGCTACTATTTTTCATCAAGTAGGCTATAAACATGACAATTTGTACAGGCACAGCTGATTTACCCATCATGGCAATAAAAATCCATATAAAACCATCTCTGTCTGTCAAACAACCCATTGTCTTCAATGTGTGCTGCCCAGTTTTTTACAATTGACTTAACTAGAGTGTAATTTCCATATGCCCCAGCCAGACCCATGTGAAAGAACACAGAGAAGTCACTCCTCATCCAAGACTGGTGCAGGAGGTCTTCCAGCTATGTCTTCCATGTATACCTAAAAACCCAGCATATGTCCTGTCCTGCTGCCTATACATCTCTGAATTTTACATCTTTCCCCTCTTTTCCTTGCATCTCACTCATCCTATTCTCTAAGTTTCTAATGTGAGCAGAACTATAATGCAGAAGATTCCTTCCTGAGTGAGTTTATTTTTCCATGGAGATCAAGAACAGGATATCTTTATGATATTCTAGCTATCTGTGAGAAGATGCCTCACTCTGAGAGACTGTTGTACTTTTATATCCTACAAGCATTAACAACAGAAATATTCCCCCAATCTATTGCAACCCAATTCCAGTCCACAGTCACTAGAATAGCTGAAGAATTCTAAATAAAAGAATCCATTTTTCTATATGCATATTGCTTGCTATCCATATAGACAAAAGGCCCTAGGATCAGAATGTCACTGATCTCACCTACAAAATGATTATATTAACTGCTCCTTTGTGAAGTTTTGAAAGAAATTGCTTACTTCTACACCTTAAAAATGAGGAAATAAAAAAAAGGTTACCACTGAAATATTAAAGGGAAACAGTGGATTAGCAAGATGTCCAAGAAGATAAAGACTTCTGTCAAACAAGAGAGATGACATGAGTCTAATACGCAAGACCACATGAAAGTGGAACGAGAGAAATGATTCTGCAAAGTAATCCACTGAGCATCATGCATGCATACTAGCAAGAATGCACATGTGCAAGACTGTTCACGTGGGAAGAAGTTTCTGAATGACTCTCCATGATGTTTCCCTCCTGCTTCTTGTGCAGGGGCTAAACCTAAGGGTTCATATTAACAAACAAAATGTAATAAAGTAACCTTATCACTCCAAAGATTGGGTTGCTTCTATCCAGCTAATTTCTCTTTCTCTCTAACTTACTGACTCCAACAGAAGTGGCTGCCATCTTGAAAGTTACTGTTTGGAAAGCAACTGCCAGCAAAGAATGAGTCCTACTATCAGCTACTGTGAGTGGGCTGTAAAGCCTTGGGTGACACAATCCCAGGTCTCAATGGAGCTGCAAACACTGTAAGGTCCAGACTGCCCTTGGTTCTTGTTCCACAAAAACTAAAGAAACTGTGTTATGTGAACCAATCTATTGTGAGGAGTTCTTTTATGAAGTTGTAGATAACTAATGTAACTGTGAACTTGGTGTGTGAAAAAGGGGAAATAATGAAGGATATTTTGATGCTTGCAAGTGATGGTTTATAATTAACTATCTTTTCCAAAAGTCTTTGATTGAAAAAATAGAAGACATAGAAAAACAGGAACAGCCGGGCAGTGGTGGCGCACGCCTTTAACCCCAGCACTTGGGAGGCAGAGGCAGGCAGATTTCTGAGTTCAAGGCCAGCCTGGTCTACAGAGTGAGTTCCAGGACAGCCAGGGCTACACAGAGAAACTCTGTCTCAAAAACCAAAAAAAGAAAAAAGAAAAACAGGAACAAAATTCATAGAATGGAAGCAAATTATAGAACAAACCACTCTACTTTTTAAACCTAAAATGCATTCGTATTACCTTCTTTTAGACATGGTAATTCATAAAAAAAAAATTCGTAGAATATAAGATCTCTTTTACTAAGATAAAATCCTGAGTTGTCAAGATAGTGCATACCTTCAAAATTCCCAAATGTTTCCTATAAACCACAGCTAGTTATTTGATCTTCTCTTCACGGAATGTACAGCTTGCTTCTTTATTAAGAAAAACCCTGTGGAGTTTACATTAACACAGAAAGATAACATTTTATATCTATGTCATATATATCCAAACACAAATATTTTTTGAACAACTCATTTGGGGACTGGTAAAATGGTTCAGCAGTTAAGAGCATTTGTTGTTGCTGTGAAGTTCAATTCCCAGCACCCACATATCAATAATTCTAGTTCCAGAGGATCCAACACCCTCTTCTGACCTCCACTAGGCATGCATGTGGTATAAAGACATACACATGACCAAACCACTCATAAACATATATTTAAAAATAAATCTTCAAAATATTTTAAATTAATAAGAAATAAATTTAACCTATCCCATTGGTTTTACTACAAAAGCATGAAATTTATTTTACCTCCTTTTTTCTGATAATTAGCTTATAGTTTGCCAGAAATATTTTTAAATAAACTGTATTTCCTCTTTAGTATAAAACAGTTAGTGCTAGGTTTTGGGTTTTTTTTTTTTGTTTCCCACTTGTAAGGCATAGTAACTCACTAAACCCAAATCTCAAGTTCCAAAGCACAGCTGAATAATTAAAAACAAAAGCACTGTTGGTGCTATGCTTATGCTTGGGACTTAAATCTAGCTGCATGCCAATTCCAGCCTCCCAGACTACAGTTGCCTAGGAACTGGACAGCATCCAATGATGTATGTAGGGATCAAAGCAATGTAGGATCAGAGATGAATATCACTGAGCATGGAGATAGAGAATGTCCAGGCACCAATCCACTGAACCAAAGTTGCTGAATTCAAAGTCATTTCCAGGATGTCTAAACTTCTAGTATTTTTCTAGATGGCACATGTTAAAGTATTCCCATATTATACGGTGGTGGTCCTTATTAGTGAGTGTTGATGAGATTCCAGATGAAATCTAAATGCATACTAAATAGGCCTTTCTCCCATGCTTCTCTATCACACCTTACCTCCCGCTCTCCAGCATGCAACTCCTGTTTCTGTTTTATCAATATGTTTTGTTTGAGATATATCTGTGGAGAAAGATGTAGGTGACAAGTTCTAGGAACATAAGTGACCATGGTTAATTCCTTTCTCCATTGCCACAAGCAAAACCTGTGAGTTGTTCCAGTCTGTTAGAAATGGCTTGTGTTCTCTGTTTGGTAAATGAGTGTCTACGCTTCAAATACTATTGAAAGCTGAAAAATTATTCTATACCACTAAACTGACAGCTTTTATCTGCTTCTGAGGTCAATGTGTGATCACACAAGGTTATCAAATAGTACAGAAGGGTACAATCTCCTCCTATATTTGTGTTACTATATTATGACTTTATATATGTCTTGAGAGACATGAAGACTGCTGTCACTTTGAACAACCTACTGATATCAATGTTGGTGAGGTTACATGCATCAGGGTCTGTTCATCATGATGTTATAACTAGCTGAGGGAAAACAACATTCAACACATAGTACTAAGGGTCACTAGTGTTATAACTATGTCCTAGGGTTACAGTAATAACAAAGTACCACAGACTAAGTAAGTGGCTGAGACAGCAGAGACGTAATGTCTCACAATTACAGAGGCTACAATTTCAAGATCAAGATATCAATTGAGCTGCATTCCTTTGGAATCTGAAGTATCTGTCACAACAGTAGTTTCTTGGTTTATAATATCATAACTGCAGCCTTCATATGGCATTCCCCCAGGTACACATCTAGATGCAAAGTCCTTTTTCAAGAATACCAGCTATATTAAGCCTGGAACCTAATCTACTCTGATACAACCTTAACTGTCACATTTATAATGACCCTATTTGCAAATGAGGCCATACTGGGAACTATACAACTATTCAACATTTGGGGCATGCCTCAATTCAACCCATGAAAGGAGTTAATAAGCCAAGATTAAGAATTATTGCTTTTCCTCACACATTGTAATAAGACAGAAAGACTGCCTTGTAAGGGTAATGCTATCAGAAAGCTATTGTGGAATAGAGGCCTGTACGGGCAGCCAAGGTAGACATCGGAAATGCATCTACGGAGAGAGTGTCCTGCTATTATCACTTTAGACACCAGTCGTAAACAAGCCTGTGGTGAACCCTTAGCATGGAACTGAGTATCAATAACACTTAGGGAGATGAAGGAGGAGAAAACTAGTTTTCTGGGCCATTTAAGGGAAGATATTATAGAACTACTTAGTTTCTCAGTTGAAGTCAGAAACCTAAGGGTACACAGTCCCTCAGCTTCGGAGACTGAGAGCCTGGACGTGCTGATAATCCATCGAGTATCCTTTCTCTACACCACAAGGATTAAAACACCAAAATGAGTTCCAGACATCCAGGCTCAAAATATCAACACTTTATACATCGCTTATCCCTGAATGCAGCAATCTAAGAGGCATGGATATCTAAGACAACACATTTACTGCACCTAGCCTGCCACTGGCTCTTAACAACTGTAGATTAATACTGCCCTCTAGAGGTCTCCTGCTTAGTCTCCAACTCAGTTTCATCCCTCCTGAGCAGCCTTTCCTACGTGGAGTGTGTCTAGTGAACTGCTCTCAGCGGCACATTTTGTACATAATTAGGTGGACACAGTCAGTCACCAACCAGTAGACAAAGACATGTTTCCTTAGCACGTGCCACAGTTATCTCTTGTTTCACAGAAATTCTGCATAATTCATTTGAACTCATTTATGTGACTTCATCTCCACAAAGTGGCCCATCTGAATCTGAAGGCAACATCCATCTCTAACTATGAATAACATCCAAAGGAGCCCAAATATTAAATTAGAAACAAGGAGAACAAGTTTCTGCTGACTCGTGTCAGAGAAGAGTGATGAACTGGAAGTAGTTGAGTGAAATTCCACTTTGGTGTTCTGTCTCTCAACTTCGTCACCAGAAGCCCTAGGCAGGCAGCAGAATACTTGCTAGTCTTGTGTTTTTCTCATTTGGTTCTAAGCCTTTCTGGCAGATGCTCCGAAGTCAAACTGAGTCTCTTGAACCTTAAATTCTATGACCACTTCTGCTAAAAAGCTGTGTGACTTTGTCTGACTCCTCTAACCTCCCGCGTTTCAAGTCTGTCTACTTTAAAATGAGGATCTGTGTTTAATTATCTCAAAGGGCCCTTTCAACCTTCATCCTTTGTAACTCTCTGCAATCAGTTCTACTGAGTGCTAAATTTGGGGTCCAGAAAGCCCATATTCCAGAAGAGTCCTATTTAACATCACTAAGAATCAATATAAGAAAAAAGACTACTTTGGCAATGGGTCAAAGAGCCAGGGCAATCTTAATATCCATATGGCTATTTCAAATATAAAAATATTCACTGAATACATGCCACTGGAAACAGTAAAAATATCCCCCAAGAACTTTCAAACACTCAAATACATTCTATGGCTTTGACTACATCTTTTACTCTGGCAGCTAAGCTGTTAAGAAACATTATTTTCGGCATGGCAAACTTAAATGAAGCAACGTAGTAAACACCTGCAACACCAGCATTTGGAAAACCAAGGGAGGAAGACCATGCAGTCAGCCTTGGCAGCATAGTGAGACCTTGTCTCAAAACGTAAACAGAGGTCTGAAGATGTAATTGAGTTGGTAGAGGGCTTGGCTCATTATATATAAAGCCCTGGGTTTGATCCCCAGCACTATCTGTGTTGCATATAGTGCTATAGTCTCAGCACTCAGGAAGTAGAAGACGATCAAAAGTTCAAGGTTATCTTCAGCTACACATTAAGTTCAAGGCAAACCAGAGATAAATGAGATGCTATCTTTAAAAGTATGTGCCTCTGTGTGTGTGTGTATGTGTGTGTGTGTGTGTGTGTGTGTGGCTTGCCACATTCATAGAGTAGTTGTGTCTACTAACAAAAATGAAAAGCCTTTTGGAATCAAAATCAAATATTCCTGTGCTAAAACAATTGAGTACATGAAATGTAATCTAATATTTTTTATTTCCATTCAACTCTACCCAATTGTTCCTGGATTACTAATTTAATAACTAATTAATTAATAAAGTAATATCAATCCCTACCATCATACCTAAAAACTACAAAATTGTAAGTAGTAAATCTAATTTATTACTCGTTTGAGGGGATATTTTTGGTCAAATTAATTGAAGACACTCAGAAACAATTCCATGTCTTTCAAACAAGCAACGAATCAACTCCCTCCATAGCTCTGATGAGGTGATTTTCTATGCAATCATTACGTATTATCATGTTATACTAATTACATATAATAATAACATTATTATATTAATAGTAAAAACCCTGTAAGCATCTTGTTGCTGTGATTGACTCTAGTTCTAAGAAATTTCACTTCTTAAATTCTCGTATTTGCAGGAAAAATAAACGCCAAACATCTAAAACCCTTGAAAGACCTCTCTACATGACCTAAAATTGTCAGTGCCCTAAGAAGACATTTTCCTGTTTGCCAACTTCTGTGTAGCTTCTTAGAAGAAATTCAAAGATTTAAATCATTAGCAGGAAGAGCTGCACTGAAGGATACGGCTATGTCCTGAATTATAGGACAAGGGATATCTTGAGTGAATTGCAGAGGATGTGCAAAGCTTGTCCTCGAACAAGACTGTCCAGATTCCAGAGGTCAACACAATTACTGGCAGCAGCGAAAGCCCAGAAGAGCACAGTCTGTACTTTTAGTGTGGTAAGTGAAAGTACTGCATGTCCACTGAAGCCCACTTCCACTGAAGTCAGATGGCAAAGTGACACCTGTCACACTGAGAAGAGCATGGTGAGTGGCATTTTTGATGTGCCACCACATTCAATCTGCTACAGTTTTTCAAGACTTCTTACATATACATTTTGTCACAGAGATCGGCATTTATAGAAATTGGCGGAAGAAAGTGAAGAAGACACAAATACCTGTCAACCATCACTCCTGATCCACAGGTTCTGCCCAAGTTTTTCACACAGCCAACTAAATACCTAAATTACCAGGTGGTGAGGATGCCTGTGTTACATACATATATACATACATACATACATACATACATACATACATACAGGGTTTTATTTTGTGTCACTGTTTCCCTGAAGAATACAATATAATGGCTATATACATGGTGTTTATAATATATTATGTACTATAAATAACTCAGAGATTGTGTGAGAAAAAGAGCAACATATGTACAGATTAAATAAATACTATGTGATTTTACAGAAATAATATAAGTATTCAGAGATTCTGTTAAATGTAGGGTCCTGGAACTAATCACTCCTGGATACTGTGGATTAATTATATAGAGAAAGATATCCTATGTTCCCACACTGGAGTGGTAAATAGTGCTTAAAGTCTACACAATCCAAAGCAAACTCTACTCAACACAGTCTCAAAAGGCTAAGATATTTTTCACAGAAACATAACAACTTTCTACTATTCAGATGAAGTCACTGAAACCCCTAAAAAACAGACAAAGTAGACAAAGTCATCTCCATCAAAAAGAACAAAGCTGGAGGAGGGATCCTGGTTTTTTACCTCAAATTTACTATAAAGCTTTAGTAATCAAAGCAGGAAGCTTGAAATGTTGTTATCAGTCAACCAGTCAGTCAATCGGTGAGATAGCTCAGATAGTCAAAGTGCTAGCTCCAAAAGCCTGTCAGAGTTTCAGCTTCGGAATCCACACAAGGGTAAAGGAAAGGAAGGATCTGTTCTACAAAGTTGATATCTGGCTTCCATACACACTGTGACATGTGTGAGCCTCCCTACCCCACACACACTAAGAATAGTAACAATAATAGTGGTGACTTTAAAATGGTAGGTATATGAGGCAGATCATATGCTAGCATGTGTGATATTGGGATATAAAGTAAATAAATTAAATAACTAATGAAAAATATATTTTTATATTTCAACTTCTGGAGAAATAAATAAGGAATGGATATATTTGAATCTGATATGCCTATGGTACCACCACCACCCTCACCACCTCCAAATAGCATAAAGTCAGCAGAGGAATCCCAGAACTGTGTCAGAAATTACATGTTACCAGACACTCTTAGGAGCTTGAAGGACACCATCTAAGAAACCCTCATCTACTCATCCAAATGCAGTTTCCTGAAACCTGACAAACATATTTGTTCCTAAGGCAACCTAACATTATGGGAATTTCCAAATGAAATACTAAGACTTAGCAAAAACAACACACACAGGTGACACACATTGGGATGGATCTGGCATGCTCAGGTCCTAACAAGAGATCAGATGAGAGTAGAGTAAGTTTCCAGACGAAGCACCCAGCTTTGCAAATGAAATGCCCTACCTCAGACAGGATACTGTGGTGCTCTATAGACAGGGGTAGGGAAAAAAACTGCATTTCTTTCCCCTGCCAGTCAATCTGACTGTGTCAGGACACCCCATGCAGACTCTCGGAAATCTTCTGCCTCTCAGACATTCCCACGGTGCATCAACTGCTTGCCTGGGGCAGGATTTGTGTCCATACTATGCAAGGTGTACATGCACCAATGAAAAATTCTTGAAAAATAAAACAATACTGAGCCTATTGCTGGGTTTATTATAGTTCATGTGTTCTGCAATAATTATGGGACTTGGTATATTAAGAGCACTTGAGAGTAAATGTTAGGTCAAAGTCTTTACAGAGAAGGTGCTGCTGCTGCTTCCATTTCAAGGGAATGTCTCCCCCTGAGAAACCTAGGTGCCTCATTTGTAGGCAGGGGCTGGGGGAGAGACAACATGAAAAGGGTGTTTCATGCCTTGGCTGAGCATTGCTGACTCCTGAGAAGTGAATTCTTTTGATCTCTACTTTCTGAAACATAGGGCACCTGTAAGGCAGACTCAGCCACAATAAAAGCTGTGTAGATGTGAGGCAATGTGGAAAGAGTTAGAACTCACAATTCCTAACACATGTCAGTCGGGTGGGGCCACTCCTCCCCTTGTGGCCAGGACCAGAATCCACATCACCCTAAGGAGCACCCTGCCCCTGTCCTCTTACAGGTATTCATCTGAGTTTCAGGGAGTTTTCTTCCCTGTCTTCTTTCTTGGCTGGAACTGCTATGAGGGTAGGAGACTTTTCACTTATTCACTGGTTCAGAGATTGTAATCTGCTTCCTTGAACTTCACTCACTTCTGCCAGATCTATTGGCAATGGAAGAACGGCTCGCAAGCGTGCAGTGACTTGCTGGAAGAGCCGGAGTTCATTCGTTTCTATTTAATGTTCTTCCTATTACCAATGCACTTGGAGGTTAAACACAGTCAACTCTCCCTGGGTTACTTCTAAAACATGAGAACTAGACTTCAGAAACAAAATTTTTGAACTACAGAGTGTAGAAGATACCCATGAAGGATCTGCAAAGATCTTGATCCCACATCCAGAGTTCCAACCTTGCGTGTCTGGAATGAAACATGAGAAATGTTCATTGAACCAAACCCTCAGACCAACTTGACAAGACAGATCTAGAGACCATATTTTGATATCTGCCATTTTAGAACATCTTGCCGTATTTCCCTGGCGTGCAAACCAATTCAAAGGAGCTTATATCAAGATACTGGATTATATGCGATGATTGATGTCAAACTTGTTTTATGCAAATTGTAGCTATGTCTTCAGGGCTGTTATAATTTCCCATGCATTGACTAAATTCGAACAGGGTTTATCTCCTGTGTCTGCATACTAGCATTGCATAACTAAGTCTGCTATGACTCATTTGTGAGCTGGCACTCCAGACTTCAGAGGGAAGCTAGACAAGCCAGGTGTCCTGTACTAGCAATCTGGAGTTCCATTGTGGATCTATCCTCATACGAAGAACCTAGTCCAAGAGAAAGAAACGCAAGGAAAAGTTAAATAAAGAAAAGGCAACAAAGAACCTGATATTTGCCCTTATGCTGGGCAGGATACCCAAACTAAGTATGTTCCAAACACTGATAAAACAAGACAAAAATTTCTATATGTCAAGGAATTTGGGGGGGTCTACCTGGGAGAAGAGTACAGTTATGACCTTGAGATAAGGAACACAGCAATGCAAAGCACAACCCAGTGCTTGTTTTTATAGTCCCTTGGCTGTTCCTGACTTTGGACTACCATTGGCCATTGAATTAGAAAGAAGTCCAAATTTTGCATCCTTAAGGCACAAATAGAGTAAAACAGAGTTCTAAGAAAAAAAGACATGTAATGAAAAGCTAGGAAGTACAGGAAAGTGAAAACACTGAAGTCTCCCATTGGCAAATCCCCATCAGTTTCTTTACTCAGTCTTCAGAGGGGTCGGTCTGTTGGTGTACAGACAATCCACTTACTAAGTGCTCTGAGGGTTTGCTGCTGTTGTTCCAGATCACAGGTTTCTGGATTCAGGTGTGTGTGTGTGTGTGTGTGTGTGTGTGTGTGTGTGTGTGTGTAGACTGAACATGGTGTTTTGAACATATTAGGCAAATGTCCTACCACTGGGCTATATCTCCAACTCTGTGTTCTTTAAGCAGGGAAGAGCTCTTTTTATTGGCATAAATCTTTTCTCTTTTTTTGGTTTGTTTGTTTGTTTGTTTGTTTGTTTCGAGACAGGGTTTCTCTGTGTAGCCCTGGCTGTTCTGGAACTCACTCTGTAGACCAGGCTGGCCTCGAACTCAGAAATCCACCTGCCTCTGCCTCCCAAGTGGTGGGGTTAAAGGCGTGCGCCACCACTGCCCAGCGGTATAAATCTTAATATGTCAGTAAATGTTTAACAGCTACTTGTTATAAAGACTCTATTACAGAGGACTATATGTTCCCCTACACACAAAGAGCTTTAAGTTTGGTACTACATATAGAGGACTGAATGAATAAGAAAATATATGATCAGGTAAAGTTTTATGGGTCCAGTTCAAAATAAAATGATGTCTGGAGTATAAATTAGGAGGGAAATGGAACTACTCAGACACATTAAAAAAAACCATTGTTAAGCAATGATGAGACATGACAAATAATATCTCATATCTCATTAAAAGCTAACGCTTAGTAAATAGGTTTTTAACAAAACACAGTAATAAGAAAACACACCAATAAAAGGACAAACATATAGAGCAATCAATTTGCCTAATTCTACATGGCCAACAACTAAAGAAACTAAAAAGTAGTTATCATTGTAACTATTTTTTGTAATTGTAAGGGAAATGTAAATTAAAAGTACAAATTAAAATAATTTCAGCTCTACTACAATGTCTAGAAATTTTAGAGAGCCTAGGTGCATCCAGAGTTGACATCCAGTATCAGAATGAGAGGCTCATATGTGAGTGGTAGGAAGGCAAACACTAGAACCAGCTTGGAAAACAGTTCCACTGTAGTTTCCCAAGTTAAATATAAACTGACCATACAAGTCAGCAGTTCTACCCATAGGGACTTACCTCAGGAAATGAAAATACTTTTTCCATGAAAGAACACATATGTGAATGTCCATAGCTGCCTTACTTCTGAAACTAAGATCTGGAAACAATATAATGACAGATCTGGATGAGCAAACTTAAATATCTACATAGTGGAACGGCAAACAACTGAAATATCTATATAGTGCACTGGTGCTATATACCATGAAGGACTGAACTGTTGATACAACCAATAAAGGAGACCCTAAAGAAATCACACACATACCCCAAATAATAATATACCATATGACTTTATGCACAGTTTTAGGAAACAGAAACCAATTTACCAAACAATATCATGGTGGATGCCTTCAAGATAAAATAAAAAAAAATCTAAAAAGAGATAGTAATGGAAAAGATATTACCTTAAGATAATAAAGGCTATACACAAAAAAACCTATGTCCAACATTATCAAACAGGCAATCTAAACAATGGGAGAAAATCTTTGCCAGCCATATGTCAAACAGGTAGTTTATACTATATAAAGAACTGAAAATTTAAACACCAAAATCAGTTCTTTCATTTATCAAATAGTCTAATGAAATGAATGGATAGTTCTCCAAAGAAGAAAAACAAATAGCATATAAGGACCTTAAAACTGTCCAGCATTCTTAGTCACTAAGGAAATGCAAGTCATGACTGCTTTACAGTTCCATCTCTCCCCAGTCAGAATGGCTATATTCAAGAAGCAACAAATGCTGGCCAGGATGTTGAGAAAGAGGAGCACTTATTTATTTCTGATGGAAGTATAAATTGGCACAGCCACTATAGAATACAGTAAGGAAGTGTCTCATAAAATTAAAAATAGAATTTCCACATGACCCAGTTATTCCACTCTGAGATATATACTCAAAGGACTCTTATCTTTCCACAGAATACCTGCACATCCGTGTTTATTGATGCATTATTCCCAACAGCAAGGAAATGGAACAAGCCTAGATGTCCACCCTAGATGAATGAATAATGAAAATGTAGTGTGTATGTGTTATTTTTCTTCATATATAAAGAAAATAAAATTTGCAGGAAAAAGATAAATCTGGAAAGTATTACATTAAGTGAGGTAACTTGGATTCAAACAAAAATCACAGGTTCTCTACCATATACATGTTCTTGCTAATAATGTTTACCTCTATATATTGTTGGTGTGAGTGTATAGACTAGAGAACTCAAAAGGAGGCCATTGGAGTGATGGTGAAGAATAAAAGGCAGATACTACACATGAGACATAAACACTGGAAAAATGGGTTTTGTTGGTGGGTAGAAGAGGAGGACAGAGAATCAACAAAAACTGTTTTTCAAAAATACTATAATAAAACCTAGCACCATATGTGCTAATTTTAAAAAGTGTTTAAATAAAAGTTGGGTGTGGAATATATTGTATTTGCCTATGAGAAATGATGCCAGAAACTCGAGGATCTCTCTCTCTCTCTCTCTCTCTCTCTCTCTCT
>NW_021620336.1:742257-756493 GCF_004785775.1 Grammomys surdaster
TGTGTGTGTGTGTGTGTGTGTGTGTGTGTGTGTGTGTGTGTGAAGGCAGGGGGAGGAAGAGGGAGGGAGGGAGGACAGAGAGGGGGAGGATGGGAGAAAGGGAGACCATACCAATGTGCACACTTTAAACTTGTACGATGTTACATGTCAATTATACTTTAATAAGATCATTTATAAATGGGGAGAAAAACAGCTGCTTATCATGCTAAGAATCTGTAATGAGATAGCAAGAAGAATCCATCTGAAGAGAAAGTGTAGAAAAAACACTGGCCAGGAGTGAGCAATTATGTAGGACAATCTTACACCCCCATGTCCAAGATGGTTCCAATTTACAACCATTGCCTGGTATCCTTATTAAATGTCCTTTCATTCTCAAAAGTGTCCTAACTTGGAAAGAACCCATTATGTGCTCATGCTCACTGTATGCTTAGCCAACCTGGGATGATGTGTTCTCTTCCCCCTTAGTAACTGCAGAAAACAAACAAACAAACAAACTGAAAATCACCAAAGTCATGTTAACAAACATCCAGGGAGGCTCGTCAGTCAAAATGGATCAGCTTTCAAACTAAGAACACAACAAATGAAGCAAAATATACCTGACTTTCCCCTGGAAACTCCAAGTATGAGCCATTTTGGTTTCAAAGACAGTAGCTTTTTTACTCAGTGTCTGCAAGGTGATGGTGCTGACTGCTGGGAACACACAGCTTCAAGAGCAGCAAGAAAAGATGCAGGGTTGTGAAGCCAACCACTGTGGCAAGACCTGGGGCAGGGCTAGCTCCCTTCTGACATTATTTCTTTAGTGTTAAAAAAGTCTTTAGGACAAGAACATACATTTAGTACAAGAACTGTCTGTGTCCTGCTTTCTATTTTCTTTAACATACTGATAAATTATATATTTATGTTTGGTCTTGTTTCGGTGACACTGGGGGTTGCAATGTTAGGTACAGAGCAAATATTTGTTAAATAACAAATGAATTCATTGTCATCCAATTATCCTAATCTCTCCTTGTACAGAATTAACGGTGTTGACCATAGACTATCAATATTAGAATGTCAGTTGCTTCACAAGCCACATGAAGCCCATAAAGAAGGAAGACCAAGTGAGGGTGATTCGGTCCTTCTTAGAAGGAGCAACAAAATACTCAAGGGAGCAAATATGGAGACAAAGTGAGGGACAGAAACTGAAGGAGGGGCCGTCTCAAGACCACCCCACCTGAGTATCTATCCCATGTGCAATCACCAAAGGTAGATGCTGATGTGGAAGACAGGAAGTGCATGCTGATAAGAGCCTGATATGGATATCTCCTCAGAGGCCTTCAAGAGTCAGACATATTCAGAGGCAGATGCTCACAACTAGCCATTGAACTGATCATGGGGTTCTCAATAGAGGAGTTAGAGTGAAGACTGAAGGAGCTGAAAGGTTTTGTGGCACCATGAGGAGAGCAACAATACCAACCAACCACAGCTCCCAGGGTCTAAACCACCAGCCTGGGAGCACTTAGGGGGGGATCCAGGGCTTCAGCTGAATATGTAAAAGTGGAGGGCCCTGCTGGGCATAGGTGGAAGAAGAGAACCTTGACCTCATGAAGGCTGGATGCCCCAGGGGGTGGGAATTTTGAGGGTGGGGAGGTGGGAGTGGGGGAGTGTAGATAGAGGTTACATCCACAGAGAAGGAGGAGGAGGGGCGAGGGGATTGGGGGTTCCGAAGGGGTGGTGGGGGATGGGGTAAGGGGACAACATAGGAAATGTAAATAAATCATCCAATAAAAAAAAAAAAGAAAAAAAAAAGTAAGAGAAAAAGAAAAAAAAAGAAGTAAGAAAAAAAAAAGAATGTCAGTTGCTACTGAGATGAGAGCTCTTTACTGGATTTCTATTCAAATGCAGCGAGTCATGGAGTCAGCCGTCTGTTTTATACTAGAGACCATTGATTTTGACAGAAATTAATGTTAGTAAGAGAATTAAATTGAGTTCTAACACACACACCAGTGTTTTTAATATGGAATAGGGGGTCATAGGAAGTGTAATTCCAAGACTCCATGCTTTTATCTCTAAATAGACCTTTAAAATTCCTAACAGCTGAGGGACGGGAAGGGCTGAGGTCTGCCCTTTAATAAGGAACTCCTTTGACCTTCACTTATTTTCGCTTTACTCTCATTTATTGCTCAACTGCCAGAAAGGAACCTCAGGCCACAGGTGTCCCGAGCTTGGGCTGTTAATCTACACTGCTGAAGTTCAAAATTTGTCTGACAAAAAGACTTAAGTGGTCTTTCTTTCTAGTTTTGTTAACTACAAGTTCATGGTCCCTCCTTAACGTTTCATTTTCAGTTAACTAAATTAGATAGAGATGCCAAAGTCAAAGGCAGCGGATGCAAAGCTCATAACTGGCCCGCGTGTAACAGCTTTTGCTTTTTATAGAATAGATATGCTAAGGGATAAGCTCAAATACCGTAAATTAATTGGGTGGCATTCTCCCTCAAGTGTTACTCATGGCAATGAGAAAATACAGAACTCTAAATACAACAGAGCAACCAACACAGCTCCTTTATGTAGTTTATTTCATTTAATTTAGGCATAGGAGTAAGCACTTGTTTGAATATTATTATTGGCATCTCTATAAGACAGAACATATATGAACAATGTAGCAAAGAAAGAAAATATCTATAATAGAGAAAGTTTAGCCAGTCTCCTCCCCCATGACCACAAATCCCGCTCACAAAGACCACAAGCTCTGCCGACAAAGACCACAAGCTCTGCTCTATCTCTCTACTCCTGGGGTAATTGCACAGAAATGGAAATTTCTTGGACATGGTTTCGAGCTCAAACATCCACTAGGCATGTCAAGAGCAAACATTAATAAATGTGAGCCAGTACTCACCACACTCGCTTAGAGTCCTGGCTCACTACTGAGCAGAAATGTATTTGTGCCCCATTGTTTCCAAGTAACCATTCCTAGACACACTTAAACTCCAGTGTTCACAGAAATAAGAAATTGTGTGCTCACCACACTCAAATAATGTGTTTTTCTCATTGTTCTATTTCTATTTCTGTGTTATATCAGGACAGTATTTATGGTCTAAGAAAATTAAGGTGAATAAAAGGTCAGCCTAGGGTTAGATGTGGTGGTGGAAAATGTTCTGGCAGGTACAGTTCGTGAAGTGTGTTGCAATCGCTTTTTAAAACTCTGGAAAACTAATGCTGAAAAACTTTGTAGAAATTAAGGCACTCATTAGCAAGGCCTGTTGACAGAGACAACTGGGTGGAAATAAACCAATATCTCCTAAAATACCATGGGTTTCCTCTTCCTCCAGCACTCGCCTGCCATCTAGTGGATGTATTACAATCTAGCCAGGAGTTGCTTTATTTAAAATCAATCATACTGGTTGAATAAATACAATGTTGTCTTTTGAATAAGAACAGAGGCATGTGTTCTAGTTGGCATACCCCCAAAATGAAGCCTATCTTGTTTACAAGGAGCCTTGGCAGTCTGTCCTCACTTGCTTCTTTCTCTGTTACTGTGACAAAGCGCTGACCAAAATCAGCATCGAAGGAGGAATGACTTATATCATCTTACAGCTACCAGATCACAACCCACCACTGAGGGAAGTCAGGGAAGGAGCTCAAGGCAGACACCTAGCAGCAGGAACTGAAGCAGAGACTGTGGAGGAACACTGCTTAGAAACTTGCTTCCTAGGCAACCACCTATGTTATAGAACCCAGGACTACCTGTCCAGGGTGACACCACCTCCAGTGAATGAGGTCCTCTTCCATCAGTTAAGAAAATTCCCCTCACATGCGCCCATACACCAATCTGTTGGAGGCAGTTCCTCAGATGAGATTTCCTCCTCCCAAGTGTCTTTCATCTGTCACATCTACAAAAACTAACCAGCCCAGTCCTTATAGAGACTTTGGAAAAACATATCATTTTTGTATTTAAATTCATTAAAAACCAAGTCTTATTTTCAATGTGAGTCAAAATAAGTAACAGAGAATCACTAATATTCAATCCGTTTATGTTTCTTCTGTCCCGATTCAATAAATTATTTTACTTATCATACTTTAATGGGAGTATTTATGCCCAAAAATAATCATTGAATTACCTATTAACCAACTTTCAAGACAGGTGTTAAAGGGATACAAAATGTAAGAGACACACTCTTAGATGTTAATAATTTAGTCAAAGAGGAAAAAAAAATCCAAACTAGGTGGTACTTCCCTGTGTGGTCCAAAGGAAAGAGCTCTGCCTCAGGAATTGTCAGTGTTTACAAGTAACATTTAGGCTGTGTTTGACAATAATGAAACACACAGCCCTGAAAACAATGAACAGTTTTTTTCCAGGTGGAATAATTAATATCTCAATATGAAGGGGAGGGAGAGATGAATATACAGTGAAAAGACTCCAAGGAGTGGCATCCCAAGTAAACCTGGACCGTAGTATAGGCTGACAGGGTCAGCTAAGCAGGCTCTGTGACACCAGGAAGGTCTTTGTGAAAGTGTTCCTTACATTGTCAATACCATCTCAGCACTCATGTTCACCTTATGTACCCCGGGTTGAGCAACCATTGGCAGACTGTGGATGGAAACAAATGCTCCTTGTAACTGAATTCCAAGAGCACTCTTGAAAGCTTTGCTCGAGAGTGAGCTGAGTTAATGAGTCCCACTCTGGGCTTCAGTCTCATCCTGCAAGGTAACCCTGACAAGTGGATAGAACTGTGTAAAATCTCTTTCTGGGAAACACATTTCCTCCATGACTAGAGCCTTTTCCTTTCTCCCAGCAGGAGAAATCTGGGGAAATCCTCATTTCTCTGGGGTACATTGTCGAAGTAGTCTGACGATCAGATTGGGAATTATGGTGTCTCTTTAGAATATCTTCATCTGCCAAGTCTGTGTATGTTTCCTCATGACTCAGAACCTTGATTTAATCAATGAATTAGATATGGAAAAAGACCTTTTTGGTCAAGGAATGCAACTTCCTGCCAAGAACAGAACTTTTGTCTATAAAGCGTCCGTTGCTCCCGATGTGTTCACAATAAATATCACGTTTTCCTATTTTAGACCCTCTGTGAAACCATCCCCACCAATAGTCAAGACTGCCATGTAACTGTATAAAACGTTACCATCTCCCACCTCAGCCTCTCTAGGTTATATTTTCTTACCCTCCAACTTCTCTGCTTAGCAAATTCTGTTTGTCTCTGTGGAAATCATTATCTGCAATTAAGTTCAATTCAACCTCAGAGGAGGCACAAGGGTCACAAAGACATTTTGCCACCAGTGAGAGGTCATGGCAAACCTGATGAAGCCATTGGAATGTCTGCTTAGTGCCCACATTTCTTTCTCTTATTCCTAAAGTTCTTTTGGGAAAAAGTCTGGGTGGGTCCAGTTCTCATGGGATAGAGTTCTAGCTGGGCTTCTGAAACAATATACAAAAATGAAGGATTCCTAGAGAACAAAAGTTGTGGTTCTTATTAAAGGTCTCCTTTTTTTTTTTTTTTTTGGTTTTTCAAGACAGGGTTTCTCTGTGTAGTCCTGGCTGTCCTGGAGCTCACTCTGTAGACCAGGCTGGCCTCGAACTCAGAAATCCGCCTGTCTCTGCCTCCCAAGTGCTGGGATTAAAGGCGTGCGCCGCCACCACCCGGCTAAAGGTCTCCTAAACATTATAGAAACTATATTTTTGGGCCACAGTCACTCAGATTACACTGAGAACTATTTTTTACATGGTCTCAACCAGACTCTACCTACCTAAAAGGCACCGAAACTCAAAGGTTTTGTATGGAACAAAACCAAAGTCAGTGTCTACCACCAAGGTCTCCGAGTTAGGCAGAAGATTTACTCAACAGTATTAAAGATGTAGAAGGTGTTATTCTAACTCATAGTAAAGACTGGCCTTTAGACACTCTGATTTCGAATCTTTTATAGATGTGTATTGTTGGGAGCCGACTCCTAGCAGAAAGCCACTATCATCTTTGCAGCCATCTCGAGCCATATACCCTGACAAGAGACTTGTTTTCAACAGCCCGCAACAGCTGAGCACACTCTGATAAACATCTTGTTTTTCTCACATATCTTGTTTTGCTGCTTAGTGCCCCTAGCTGCAAGGCACACTTGGTATCCACGCTGCAAGGCGCGTGACATAGTGCCTTCAGCTGTGTTCCCCTCCTTGTCCACGAGAGCAAGGCACGTGGTAAAGCGTATAAATACCCAGGATTTCCTTTCAACAAACAAGACTTGATCAGACTCTGTCTTGTCTCCACTTTTCACATCTCTTGCCCCTCCATCCCCACTCTCTCTCTTGCTAGACCCTGACCCATGGACCGAAGCAGCAGCTCGGGCCTTTACAGTATATAATGGGCTTTGTTATTTATTCTCATCAGACCCTCCCCCTTTCTCCTGAAGAATATATTTTAAGGTGATATTTTGTCTTCTTTACTGGAACTCTAGTACCTACATATATCATGGCTCAGAAACATTGATTTAATCAAATAAATGAAATAAGGGATAAAATCTTTACTGTAACAATTAAGGCATTTCCAATAATGTTCAACATATACTTTCACTAAACTTCAAAGAGATTTGGGGTTCGGTTAAGTAGTTATGTTCTGCATGGAAGCAGTAGAGGAGACCATGCCAAGCCAAACCCAGAACCGGAAGAAGGGCAATGATTGCTGACGCTCCATCAGAGTGATGTATAGCTCGAAGTCTTCTGTACTGAAGATTTATTTTGCAGCTGACAAAAGTTAAAAGATTTTCCTAAAATGTAATTAGAGAGAGATGCAAGGATAACAGTGGGAGAACATACAACACATGCAGAAAACCACTGAGAATCTGAAAAGACCCAGCTTACAGTAGCTAAGAACACAGTTGCACAGCCCTGAGTTCAACTCCTGACTCTGCTGAAAACTACCAATATCTGGGTTATTAACAGGAGTCTAGGTGAGGGGTTATTTGCAAAAAACACTTCTGATATGGTTTAACATCCTTTTCTCAAACCATTTCCCTATCACCCTTTCTGTCACCAGATTGCACCGTTGGCTTAAGCTGTACTTATGGAAATTTTAAATTCTCAGCATCTTTATCACATAAACTAAGTTCAAGACAGCTACCCTGTCCACCTTCCCAGCCAACTCGTACTCACAGTTGATTTTTTAAGCCAATCAGAACTTCTCTGGTAATGATTAACTTGTACATTTCTCCTCATAGTCAACACGGTGACAGAATGGAAGAAAACGTAGACTCGGAAATCCCTGATGTAAACTCCAGCTCTCCAACTCACTGCAGAGTTCCAAGCATGTCACTCTATGCCTTGAGGTCTCATTTCCTTGTAAGATAAAGTCAGTGCCTTTGACAGTCTCTCAGAACCTTCAGCTCTAATATCTTTCCATATTTCCCCAGGCCGCTATCATGCTAGAGCCTACTGTACTGGTGTGATCCTTAACTTACAGATGAAGAAAAAATTACTCAGCAAAGCCAATTAATTTGGCCAACATCATAACCAAACTTTATTAAGCTACCATTATTTGAGGGTCTTTGTAAATCACAGACAGACAGACAGACAATCCTAACTCTGGCAGAATCTAAACACAAAATAAAAGTCCCAACTTCTTTCACTAATCAAGTGCACATCTGCCCCCTGTTGTCCACTAATAATATCATTTGTCCTTTCTACCTGATCCCCATCTGATCCTTGAGCTGTTTGTTTATATTTTACCTCTTTCCCTGCCTGATACCCAAAGCTGTTTCTAAAGGAAAGATAAAAGCACATATTTTTAATTCAAGATAAAGATTCTAACCCAAATTTGCCAGGTGTTGTAACTAAAAATTGATGCATTTCCTTCAAAATGTAATCAAGTTATCAATGTTACTATATCACTAATACATTCTTGGATCTTTTTCTAGGAAAAAACAAATGAGATATGGTGTCTTTTTGTTTTGCAAAGATCATATCCAGAACATTATTAATATAAAAGCAGCTTTTTAAAATTTAAATGGACCCACATCCACCAGTCTATGAGCACACAAACTGACTCAGAGAGGTGTAAAGGGGAAAGGACGGAAGAGCTGGAAGTGTGGGGGAGGTAAGGATTGATCTGGGTGGAGTTGAGGGAAGAAGGAGCTTAAATATGATCAAAATACATGGAATGCATGTATGCAATTCAGAAAGCAATTACTAAAATTATCATATCAAAACAAAGTATGAGAAATTGATTTAGACTCCTAAAATATTTAAATTTTCTAGAATCTATTACTAAATCAAATAGTAAAAACCTGAACATGCCATAACAGTACCACAAAAAGCCCCTTTGTTTCAGCACCTTGCTAATTCCAAACTGCCTGAGGCAGACTTGACCTCTCTGCTAACACTGCAAGGCTGCTGGACAAAACGCGTGCCAAGACAGAAGACTTAAGACCTGAAAACGAGAGCAGATCTGCAGACAGAATACACGTTTGCAAGATGTCCTCGAGGGAACCCTGTATTTAGCTAAAATTTTCTTATTATTATTTAAAAATAAAAAATTTAAAAAGAATGATATTAAATTCACACTATGCATCTTTGTGTTAGAACCAAACTGACATAAATAATTAAATTTTATATTTCTTCCAGAAACTACATATCCAAAATGCTCAGGGATGTTAGTCAACAACACATGAGCAAGAACACCACACACAGTTGCACAGATATAGTGAAAGCAGGTAACCCCCAGATTGCAAAATGGTGATTGTTGTTGTTGTTGCTGCTGCTGCTGCTGCTGTTTTGTTTAACAAAAGCAGCAGAAAGTAGACCAGGCCTCATCTACTTAGGACACCAAATTGTTCTCTGTATATTAGACTCATCCAGAGAGTCTCCAAAAGGCAAAGATTTTCAATTTGAACTCTCAGGATTTCAGATTCAAGATAAGAGAAGTAAGATAAGAATCTCAATTGTAAGAAGCACCTCAAGTAATCAGCTACATATAGCCATTATATGGTATTTATACATAAATACTTCAATCTTACAAGCTACAGAATACACTTCATTTGTAACAAGGAGCCAGACAGTGTAACTCATCCCCAAAAGCCTGCAGAGTGAAGAGGCCATTACAATGAGTCAAATGCTTCCTTCTCCATATGTTGTTCAGCTGGACCTCAGATAGAATAGATGAACCAGTAATTTTTTCATTTTTATTACATACATACATACATACATACATACATACATACATTTATATGCACATGGAATGCAGATACAACGATAGGACAACAAATCCACAAAGTAGATTCTCTTCTGCCCACTACATTGGTCCTAGCAATAAAATTTATGTCTTCAGTCTTGGCCACAAGCTCCTTTATCACTTGAGCCATCTTGCCAGCCTCATCCAATGATTTCTTTTTTCTAATATTCTTAAGTGCTTCAGAATGAAGTTTAGGCCACTTTGATGAGAAAAAGCTGCAGGTCCTACAAAGCTGGTCAACTAAGATGTGTAACTTCACAGGCTACAGAATTCAAGAAGGTCTTCCAGCTGTTTGTCCAAACATGTGATGGTAAAATACTGTACAGCCAATTTAGGGACATGATGAGGGCCCTGTGTCAGAATCCTACCAACACTAAGGTGCTGAAGATCCTGGGGAACCCCAAAAGTGATGAGATGGATGTGAAGATGCTGGACTTTGAGCACTTCCTGTCCACATTGCACACTGGGGCCACACACAAGGACCAGGATCTTATGAGGATTATGTTGAAGACCTTCATGTATTTGACAAGGACAGAAATGGTACCATGATGGGTGCTGAAATCTGTCATGTCCTTGTTTGAGATGACAGAGGAATAAGTAGAGATGCTAGTGACAGGGCATGGGGACAGAAATGGTTGTATCAGCTACAAAGAGCTTGTCTGTGTCTGGATGGTGCTGAGTGGATGAGGACATTTCCATATCTCCAGCCAGGTGTCAAATTTCTATGTGATCCCAGAGTCTTCCTAGGGCCCCTTCCCACAGCACTTTGAACATCTGATCTATATTGTCTTCACCAAATAAATCTGTTCTCTTTTTCCAAAAAAGAAAAGGAGAAGGAATAGGAGGAGGAAGAAGAGGAGAGAGAGAGAGAGAGAGAGAGAGAGAGAGAGAGAGAGAGAGAGATGCTCTAACATATAGCAAGGACACTATGATCCACTATGTTCATAGCAGCCTTATTTATAATAGCCAGAAGCTGGGAAGAACCCAGATGTCCTTCAACAGAGGAATGGATACAGAAAATGTGGTACGTTTACACAATGGAGTACTACTCAGCTGTTAAAAACAATGAATTCATGAAGTTCTTAGGCAAATGGATGGAACTAGAAAATATCCTGAGTGAGATAACCCAATCACAAAAGAAGACACATGTTATGCACTCACTGATACGTGGATATTAGCCTCAAAGCTCAGAATACCCAAAAGATACAACTCACAGACCACATGAAGTTCAAGAAGGAAGACCAAAGTGTGGGTGTTTTCGTCCTTCTTAGGAGTAACAAAATACTCAAGGGAGCAAATAAAGAAGACAAAGTGTGGAGCAGAGGCTGAAGGAGGGGCCCACTGGAGACTGCCCTACCTGAGGACCCATCCCATGTGCATTCAAAAACAGGCAGACACTGTTGTGGATGCCAGGAAGTGCATGCTGATAGGAGCCTGATATAGCTGTCTCCTTAGAGGTCTGAGGTCTGCCAGAATCTGACATATAGAGGCAAATGCTCTCAGCTAACCATTGAACGGATCATGGGGCCCCCAATGGAGGAGTTAGAGAGAAGACTGAAGGAGCTGAAGGGGCTTGTGGCACCATGGGAAGAGTGACAATACAAACCAACCAGAGCTCCCAGGTCAAAACAGCCAGCCTGGGAGCACATAGGGAGAGACCCATGGTTCCAGCTGTATATGCAGTGGAGGATGACCTTGTCAGGCATTGGATGCAGAGGAGGTCCTTGGTCAAGTGAAGGCGGGATGCCCCAGTGTGTGGGAATTTGAGGGCGGGGAATGGGGAGTGGGTGGATGGGTAGAGGTACAGCCTCATAGAAGCAGCAGGAGGGGGGACAGGATAGGGAGTTTCTGTGGGGGGGATGGGGAAAGGGGATAACATCTGGACTGTAAATAAGTATATACAAGAAAAGAAATTAAGAAGAAGAAGAAGAGGAGGAGGAGGAGGAGGAGGAGGAGGAGGAGGAGGAGCAGGAGGAGAAGGAGGAAGAAGAGGAAGAAGGGTGAACAAAATACTCACAGGAGGAAATACGGAGACAAAGTATGGAGCAGAGACTGAAAGAAAGGCCATCCAGAGACTGCTCCACCTGAGGATCCATCCCATATGCAGACACCAAACCTAGAAACTATTGCTGATGACAAGAAATGCTTGCTGACAGGAGCCTGATATAGCTGTCCCCTGAGAGGCTCTGCCAGAGCCTGACAAATACAGAGGCAGATGCTCGCAGCCAACCATTGGACTGAGCATGAGGTCCCCAATGGAGGAGTTAGAGAAAGGACTAAAGAAGCCGAAGGAGTTTGCAATCCCATAGGAAAAACAATATCAACCAACCAGACCCCCCAGAACTCCCAGGGATTAAACCACCAACCAAAGAGTATACATGGAGGGACCCATGGCTCCAGCTGCACATGTAACAGAGGATGGTCTTGTCGGGCATCAATGGGAGGAGAGGCCCTTGGTCCTGTGAAGGTTGGATGCCCCAGTGTAAGGGAATGCCAGGGTGGTGAGGTGGGAGTAGGTGGGTGGGTGGGGGAACACCCTCATAGAAGCAGGAGGAAGGGAGTTGGGATATGGGTTTTGAGGTGGGGACTGAGAAAGGGGATAACACTTGAAATGGAAATAAATAAAATATCCAAAAGAAAGAAAGAAAGAAAGAAAGGAGGGAGGGAGGGAGGGAGGGAGGGCGGGAGGGGGGAGGGAGGGAGGGAGGAAAAACAAAGAAAAAATGAGCTTTAAATCTAGACTACTCATTGAAAGGGTCTTGCTACAATAATTTAATCAATCAAAAAAATGCATCTGTCTATTAACTCAGACCCCAGCTTGACCCAGAGAAACCATCCAGGGACCTAGAACATTGGCCGCTATTCCCTGTGAGCTTTGAAATCCCCATATAGAAGACCTTAAAGCCCTCTATTCTGACCATAAATTTTCTTTGAAATAACTATAGTGTTTTGGTTTTGGTTTACTCCAAAGGCACTTCAGTAACCTGGTCACCCAGGGCTGAAATTCTATTTCAAACTTGTTTGAAAGAATTTATTGGTTAATGTTCTCATGGCTGTTACAAAAAGCCACTTAATGTTTATTTTGGCCCTGGTTTGAGGGTACAGACTATGATGACAAGAAAAGTGCAGGGGGGATGCAGCTCTGGATATGGCAGCAGGAATATGAGTTACCTGGCCACTGAGTCCAGTCAGAAAGGGAGCCATAAGTTCAGAACCCCAGCCCATGGCATGCTGCTCCTACATTCAGAATGTCTTCCTTGCTAAACCTCTCTGGAAACATTATCACAGATAGAGTATCTCCTGGGCAAGTCTACACACCATAAAGATTACCACTAACAAGCTGAAATAGCATAGTTGGGGAAGGGTTATATGAAAGATTAACCATCACCAAGATCTATTATCAGAAGATGGCAGGAAGATTCCTATCCCTTTGGTTTAAATAAAACTTTACTCATCCAAGTAATTGTATTGAAAAATGTCAACAGTAACATAAAAATTTTACCAACCAGACAAATGTTCAATATCATGAACCTTGATATTAGAATGTGAGGAAACACAAATTCTGTAAAAGAAGACAGTATATTCTGAAGTTTAGATTCTTAAGTATCAAAAAACAACAGCTAAGCTTTGAGATTTTGATTCATTTTTGAAAGATGAACAAAATTGAGTTGCTATATACTTCTGTTAGTAGAGTAAATACGACCATATACCCTTTTAAAAGGAAATAATTAGATACAGAATATCCAGGTTGTAGCATCTTGTCCATAGCAAATGCTGGAGCAAACACAAATGGTTTCCAGATTTTCATCTGTACTTCAAGGTCTGAGTGGTTGGATAGTGAACATGTGATCATTGGGAAGGTGAGAAAAGGCATGAGCACCATAAAAGCCATGGAGTGTTTGGGGTCCTGGAATGGCAATACCAGCAAGAAGATCACCATTGCCTACTCTGGACAACTCTAATACTCTTGACTTGAGGGCATCTTACCCATCAGACCCTTTCTTCTGTAGCTCAGGAGAGTGTTCCCTCAACCCCCATCTGCTCTCAAAACCCAGTAACCTCTGCTCTTACTGAATTTGGAGGTTCCACATTTTCCTTATTTCCTCCAAGTCTAACTGGATTACAGAGTTAACTTTATGAATAAAAGCTAAATAATAGGCAGATAATAAATAGATGGTAGATGGGTTAGATAGGTAACATAGATAGGTATACAATGACAAACACCACTCAAAAGTGACAAGCTGGTGGAACCTTCTATGTCACCAATGGATTTTAAGCCATGGAAGTGAGTTTTACCCATCCATATAGTCACACTTGTACCCAGGTATTTGCATAGCCATATTTATTCAGTCTCCAGCACACAACTGCACAGAGCATCATGAAGCTATGGCATCTTACTGTTTTCAATTCGAAGTCATGACAAAATTGTCAAAAATAATTGGGAAATAACAATAGTGTTCCATATATTTACATTTTTAACATATAGCATATTTATCAGTGTATATTGAACAGTTATTTTTAAGTAGAGAAGGGGTACTTAAGACAGAAAAACACTAGTTTTAGGATAACTTATAGATAGAGGATTATTCTATTTAAATTCCTAGAATATAAAAATTCCTTTAAAAAAAAAAGATGCTCAGTCTTAATAATACTCATGACATGACATAGTCTCATTTTTGTAAACTAGAGTGAGAAGAGAAAAACATTTTGCTTACATGATACCCTCCCATTCTGTCAAACACTCCAGTGGATGTTATAAGTCCTAGTACCTTGGACTCTTTAAATAAATGAAATTATAATGACAAACCCATTTCAGGGACATTTCTAGTACTGGGCTAGAAAAAAAAACAGGTGATACAAAGATGTGTCTTTCCTTTGTCCAAAAATGATGTGTGATGTGGATAAATAACTTTTAAATTAATTTCAAAAAATAAGTAACTATGGAAATTCAGAACTAGATGTTATGTTCCTAGAACAAAATGTAAACAGGGGATAATTTATACTCTGATGAAAGACAAGGGACCAGAAATCTC
>NW_021620336.1:756503-788544 GCF_004785775.1 Grammomys surdaster
TCTCTCTCTCTCTCTCTCTCTCTCTCTCTCTCTCTCTCTCTCTCTCTCTCTCTCTCTCTCTCTCCTTTTACTCAAGGAAGAAATGAACTATCCCCAAGCAGTTCTGGCTTGAATATTGACCAGGCTAGGAGAGATGTGGGGTTTAGAGATTAAACCATGAAGAATGTAGAAACAAATAAATATGACAAGGACTAGTACCACTGCCAATCAAAGCTCCAGATCAGCATATTTAAGATAAATCCAAAGTTCTAAAGCATACATGCAAATGAAGAATTTTAAAAATAAAAAGAAGCTAGACTCTTTTATTTGAGCTTGTCCCAAATAAGAATATACATGATGAACCCATTACCACATCAACACTCCAGCAATGTAAGTGGCCCTAAATCAGAACACGACAAGGACCAGTGGCTATTAAGGACTTGCCATCTTGAAAAGGCCCCCAAGATCAGAGTGTGTTTTTTCCTGCATCCTTCCAAAAAGGAGAGTATATCTATTATGTGTGACAGTATGACCTCATGGAATAATTAACCTGACATTATTCTATAATACATGAAGAAGTATCTATTTATGATCTTAAATCATATTTAGCTCTCACCACTTCCATAACATCTAACTAGGAATTGGCTGTCATTGCCAATGGAAGCAACTTGTCATCCTAGGTTCAAAAGACTAATTATAATCCTCCTAAGAGATTATGTGCTATCTCACCTGGGATACATATCTTCCACAGAATGGACATTTTCTCATAAAGACACATTCTAATTACCTCTTGCTGTCATTATATTCATTATACCATGTTAAAGTTTGAACTAGTAATAGCTTATATAGCAAATGGACCATGAGATTTTATTCATATGCAGAGATAGAGAACAAACTATTACTATTATTGATATTACTATACTTCACAGAGGTTTGGGGTACAATACGATAAGCCCACACAACTGGAAATGGTCTCTACAACTTATTTTGCTACTGGTTAAAATTTTGTGCTAACCCTTGCCCTACATTTAAAGAAGCTAAGGTTGTAGAACATCCTGGACACCATGCAGAAAAAGGAAAATGGAGAATGGAAGTGAAGATGTAAACATGGATTTGCCATACGTGGGTCTTGCTTCTAGACACATTTACTAAAGCGTGAGAAATACATTGTGTCATCTGTATAATGACCTGTCATTGCTCTTCCTTATAGACTGAGTATAATGAAAGATGACATCATCCATGTCACCACCTTTCAGTGGAAGCACCAGATTCTGTAAGAGAAAAACCCCAGTGACAGTTCATATCTATCAGAAACAAGGGAGATAAACTCACTATAAAGGGCAGGAGGGCAACATGACAATAAGAATTACTCAAAATGAGGGAGTCTTTGCAGTATTAAGTCACAGTTACCTTAAAAATGAAACAGCCAGACAGCCTTCTAAAACCATCCTAAAAACATCGCCAGAAAATCCTCTTTGAGGACTAGAAACCTATGCAGTGGAGTGTTGACACTCATGTTACTTTCAGATCTTGGTGAATCTTGAAGACCTAGTACCTCTTGACTTTAAGACCCTTCTCCTAGCTGCCTGGAAGACAGATTTCTCTTGTTGACCTTCGAATCAAGATGTAGAACTCTTAGTTCCTTTAGTGCCATACCTGCCTAGATATTGCTTTGCTTCCTACCATACTGATAACGGAATAAACCTTAAAACTTGTAAGCCAGCCCCAATTAAATGTTGCCCTTTATAAGAGTTGCCTTGGTTGTGATATCTCTTCACAGCTATGGAAATTCTAATTAAGACATTAGCTATGATTTTCCATTTGGAGAAACTGAATACAATCTAAATATGCACACAATATCTAAAGAACATGGAAGTTAAAAGCTTAGTTTAATAGAAAAATCAGAAGACTTAATTATTTTAATTAAGTGTATACGTCTTTGAATTTCTTCACACAAGAAGCCCAGTGTGCTACACACTGTGCCACAGACCCAACTTATAAGTCAGCTTTGAAAACAAAGCAGGGGGTGGGATAAGGGGTTTCTGGAGGGGAAACTAAAAAAGGGGATAATATTTTGAAATGTAAAAAAAAAGAAAACATCCAATTAAAAAAAGGAAACAAAGCACTGTAGTGCAATACCAATTTTGCTCAGTCATAAGTGCTTTGGATGACGCAGCCTTCTTGAAAATGCTGGAATTTTTAGGTACCAGATCAAGGTCACCATGACTGAATTTGATTTTGGCATATCTAATACTGAGATTAAAATCATAGATTTAAAACAAACAGTCATGATAAGTACAAACAATGCTTATTCAGGAATTTAAAAGAAGAAAAGACTTAGACACAAGTTCTTAGGCATCTCTTTTTTCAATCACTGGATTATAGGTGCTGCTCAAAGGGAGGCCAAGATGGTGAACTAGGACCAGAACCATAAAAACCCCTAATTAAACCCAACTTTAGGTGACCAGACAGAATAGTACTTGCATTAACTATTCCTTTTCAGAATGATATCTTGGAAAATGAGGTGATGTAAGAAAACAACAAATTATTTGGAGTTCAGTTCCAAAAAAAATGATCATTAGCTATGTATGTAAACTTGGCTTACCTTCTCTAAACCCATCTGGACAATGGGAAAAGGCAACACCACCCTTCTTTTCTACTATTATGAACATGAAATAAACCATCTAGATGTTTCAGAAAATGTGCACCATCTCATACCTATCCAGTGAATGATGGCCCCTGTTAGCAATACATCCCCAGCTCCTTTCATTTTAGAAGCAGCAGACAGGAAACGAAGACTTTGATCAGCAGCAACTGTCAGCACACCACAGGACAGCAAAAGCAAAGAGTGAAAGTAAACCAGATATTTTTCTGATGGGTTTCCATTTGTATGTGACTTGTGGTTTTTCTCCTACAGCCTTCTGTATCCTCACTTTGCTCTGATATTTAGTATTTTAACTATAATATGCCATGGGGAATTTCTTTCCTGATCCTGCCTATTTGGTGTTCTGTGTGCTGCTTATATCTTTCCTTCATTTGGGGAAGTTTTTTTGTATGACCTGTTGAAGATCTTGCCTTGCCTTGATCTGAGATTCTTGCAATTCAACTATCTCTATAATTCAAAGATTTTGTTTGTTTGTTTGTTTGTTTCCATGGTGCCCCATACATCCTTCATATCTCTTTCATTTGCTTTTTAAAATATTTCATATTATTTGTATGAGTGGTTTAATTCCTCTCATTTAATGAAACTTAAGTTTTTTTTTCAGAGTATGACACAGCACATATAAATAGATGTTTTGTTTCTAAAGATGCTGTTTTCTGCTTTGTATATTTCAGTACTAGAAATAACCATTGAGGTAAGCAGTCACCCACAAAGGTCTAATGACAAGAGTACTTAAGAATCTTCCTGACTCAGCTTTCACCAAGGTATCTGTTCTCATTCACCATCATGGAAATTGAATACAACAGAGACCTTCATCCAAGCTTGACAGTGTGATGTCACAGCTGGTCTTATGCAATGGAGATATAAAAACTTTATAGGACTCCAAGAAAGCATTGACTCCTTCCCAGTTCAGAAATAGTATATTCTGAGCAGTAATAAATCTGTCTCTACCCAACCAAACCCCAAAAGGACAAGTTAAGAGGTCCATAAATCAATAGCAACCAATATTTAATAAGCTCCTATGAGCCGGTTTAGAAATAGTTCTTTAGAGTGATTCCAATCTTAGTTGTCAGCAGTCCAGTCCACTAGCAAAACAGGAAACACAAATCAGCAGCACCAGTCTAGTCCAAAAACCAAACCTGAATCAGAAGTAACAGCTCAATCCAGAAGAAACTGTGAGGCTCTGCCAATCAGCAAAATTAGCAGATGAGTTAACAGAAGCACAAGAATCAGTTAGAATACCACCAGAAGTTCTTTGGTGAGTTTCTATCTATGAAGTCAGGACAAGCAAAGATCAGGAAAAAAAAAAAAAAAGGAAGGTGAACCAATGCAAGAGCATCATCAGTGAAGACCAACAATGACCAGCAAGGAGTTGCAAGGTGAACCAATGCAAGAGCATTGTCCACTATCTCTTGGGTTATATTTATAGTCTTTCCAAACATAGTGGGCCTCTAAAGCATCTGCTCCAGCAAAACATCACATGCCCTTTCATCAGGCAACTTTCAGAAAAACACCACGTGTCTGTTCTCAGTAAAACATTCTCTCGTGTGTCTGCTTCAGCAAAACATTCTCTCATAAGAGATTTCCAGAAAAATATCACATAATACAAATGAATCTCCAATGAAATCAGAAATTCCCACTCATGTACCTCTTTTCACACATCAGATGCTAAGCAGTGATTGCTTTGACCCTCAGTTCTACCTGCTCTATCCAAAGATGCTCACCACATGTAACAAGAGGAAAAGTGAGGCAGATAATGTGCTCAGTCTTGGGTCAAACAGACTATTTTAGATCAGGAAAAAAATGTTAACTCTAGTTACAAAGCCATTCAAATTCTACCATATTGTGGTGTTTTTAAAGAACTTAAATGACTGTGTAGAATCACCTGAAAAGAAAAATAAACCTTTTTTGAGACCTCTGGCATATAGAGGCTGAAGCCAGGCCATCTGTGCTCCAGGAACTTAGCTGACTACAAAAGGGCAGAGCCAGAATGCAGGTCAACTGGTTCATAGGCTTTGGGCTCTGGGTTCTCGGAACTGGTTGACCATAAAGAAAATACCAGTCATCTAGGCTGTTCCAAGGACTGGCTGGCTACATAATAGATGATTAAACGAGATTAAATTCTTAAAAAAAAAAATAAGTACACAGGGTGTGTTTCCCACATGATTGAATGGCCTGGGAACCTTCCACTGTTTTTATAATACTGTCTGCTGATGTTCTTATGATTCCCACTCATTCCTTGGATTGTACCCCCCTAGTTTGTGGTTTTCTCCTTTAAATACCCCTTGCTCCCGAGCCTTGGGGTCGACACTCCTCTTGGGAGTCTCGGCCTCAGTCGACTGATATCCCAAAATCCAGAAATAAAGCCTTTTGCAGTTTTCAGCAAGTTCAGTCTCTCGCGTAATTCTGGGTAGTCGTAATCTCCTGTGGCTTGAGTGGGGGTCTCCCAACCCCAGGGGCCTTACACACCCAACCAAAGGGAGCAGTATCAGAACAAGAAATATGTTCCCTTAGTGAATTCTGTTTGTTATGATTTTTTCCAAAATACTTTCAAAATTTCAAACAAATGATTTGCAAGAGATTCTACTGTGTTCTCATGTTCTTTACTGGTTGGAAGTCACACCAGTCATTTTGTTTTAAAAACAAGACATGAATAGGGAAATGGCTCTGTGAGTTAGAGTGCTTCTCTGCAAGCCAGAAAACCTGAGTTCAGATCCAATTCTCAGCACCAATATAGAAAGTGAGGTGTGGTTAAGGCTTCCTAACCCCAGCACTCAGGAGTCAGAGACAGGCGGATCCCAAGAGTTCAGTGAACATCCAGCCTAGCAAAAATTGCTTCATTTCAGACAAATACCCTGCCTCAAAGTAATAAGGTGGAGAATGACCAAGAAAGACACCTTAAGTCCTGCTCTGGGCTCCAATATGCATGTGCACAGGTGTGTGTATCCACCCAGTCAGGTGCACGTAACACATACACATACACATATACACACATATACACAGACACGTGCACCATACCTCACATACTCAAAACACAAAAACTAAAGAAACCCAGAGACTAAGAAAAATATTTTTGCCCAACATTTTAATCTAAGTTTATGTATTACCAACCCACTTGCATGATTTCCCAGTCAAAGTAATTATGCACCAATGAATAATCCTTTTTTTTCCCTCTGCCCTGAAGTAAGTTTCATAAAACTATGTGACATCATGGAGCAAGTTCTGCACAGCCAGAAAACAAGGATTTGCTGTTGCTGTTGTTGTTTTCTGTTTATCAGTTAACAATGAAGTTTACATACTAGACCAATAATCAATATTTCTCCATCTTCAAGTCAATCTAGAGAGAGCTGCTGGCTAGTAGACACCATCAAAGCAACATCATATCTCTCTACCAATCACTTACTTCACCAACTAATGACTAAATAAGAAAAACAAAATCTGGTTTTTCTGACACTCATTCTAATCATAAACTTAACATAGACCAGACTTGAGGGAAGGGTTGTCCAAACCAGGCATTCTCTAATTTCCTGTGGACATTAAGTTCCTATAATGTAGATTACATTCTATAATTAGAAAAAATTCAAGCAGACATCTATAAGTTAAGGTGGTATATTCCTCAAGACTTCCTTTTCCTATTTTGGATGCCAATTATAGATAGTAGGTTTGTGGGCTATCCCCAGCTTTTATCCAGCTTAGTTATGAGTCAAAGTTTCCTATGACCCGTTTCTTAGATTTAATCTTTTCCTAAAAGGCTCAGGAAGAAATAGGTTTACTTACTAGTGCTGACTCATGGTATGGATATTTAATAGGTAACAAAATGGAGGAAAGCATACAATAAGGTGGAGAGGAAAGCCTGCAGTCTGTGTGGCCTCTCTGTGTGTACTGACCTCCCATGACCTTCATGTTCAGCAACTAGTAATCTCTCCAGACTCTGCCCTTCTAGGGGTTTTTGGAGGCTTCCTTGCCTCCAAGGATCAAATGGAAATTTGATTCTTGCCTCCGAGGATCAAATTTGCATTATTGCCTGCTGAGGATCAATCTCTGATCATGCCCTCTGATCACATAATAGTGTCCCTTGATAACATCCTTATAGAGATTTCCAGAAATCCCAGCTATCAGTCACTTATGTCCTTAGCATAAAAAAAAGAAGAAGAAAACCAACTACAACAACTTAGCACCTCAGAGAACCAAAGTTTCTTTTTTAAGAAACCTAAAATTTGTTTATTTAGAGATAGAGTCTCACAAGGTATCTCAGGCTGGTCTCAAACTCAAGATCCTCCTGCCTCAGCCTATAAAATGCTGAAATTACAGTCATGAGCCACCACACCTGGCTACATATTTGTTTTTACAATAACATTTGGCAAGGCAGAGGAGGAGGCCATCATGGGCAGCACACTGTATCACTGTCTTGGAATGACTTTCTGTGGGAAAGGAGGTGTCAAAAGCATGATTTCAGTTGGATTTTGCTTTATATGTGGTATTTGATTTCTCCACCCATTGATAAGTCTGTATAGAAAGGATCAAAATAATTCAAGTTGTTAATATATTCCAAAAATACTCTACCACAGAGAATCAACTCTGTCTTCTTAAACAAATTTTCAGTGCTCTGCAGAGAGCATCACAAACAGGAGCTTAATAGTCAAGAATCTTGTGTCATTTATTTCATTGCCTAAGCAGAATGTACATTATCAGATTCAGTAGAATTGAACAACATCATAGCAGAATTTAGTCTTCATGATTTTCCAGCATACAGAGTCTGGAAAAGAGAAAAAGAGTAAGGATGAAATACCCATCATACACTTAGGCAACTCCTCCATCATTCTAACACACAGCCACATCTTTCTGTTTTTCTGAGGAATAGAGATAGAATTCTGAATATGAAATAAGTATTTAGTTGAATTTACTTCTTCCTCACACTTCTTCATACTGTCTCAAGATAAGTTAAAGTTGGATGATTTTACTTTTAAAATAACAAAGTTAAATTTATTTTTAAATACATTTATTTATTATTTATTCCTCTACTTATTCATTATTAAATCTATTGCTCAATAAATAAAAACTTTTCTGTTCCCACATCACAACTACCCTGGCTGTTGGGAACTTCCCAGCATGCTCCCTCCTTTTCCCCTGTTTGGCTGTTGAGTATTTTCATCAGTCAGTTCTCTGTCTTGAAGTCTTTCTGCGGAAGAATCTCAAGTGGTGACACTATGCCCAAGCTAGGCTTTCACTGTAGAACCCAAGTTATACACAAGATGAGACTGCACTGCAACTTCCACTCCTTGGTATGATTATTTACAAGTGACTGCAAAACGAGATAAACTCAGTAACAGAGTAGAATCTAAAATATGAGGAGTAACATGAGGAGGAGGAGACCATCCCCTTTTCAACTTTAGTTTACCTGGAACCCATATTTTCTCTAACGTTAGAATGTCAAATGTGTAATCTTTGCTGTTTGTTTATATTTTAATATACATGGTGATATATGTTGGATTATTTTACATTTTCAATTGCTTATAAAACACTTATTTAGTGTTATATGATTGTGAGCTGTACTGAAAACAATTGCAGCCTTTTCTCCCACTTGGGAACTGTATTATTTTATTCTTAAATAATATTACCCAGCAAAAGAAAGTAAATGTAAGATAACAATATTCAAGAAGATAAGGGAATGTTAGATAGGAATGGCCAAATGGTATTTAAAAAATACTTTTCTAAGGAAAATTAACTTAGCTTTTTGCTTCTACTTGCTAGCCTAGGATCCTTAAGCAGCCAGAAAAACAAGGACATGGAACTCTGAACCCAGAACATGTCTTGTGAGAGCTCAGGTTCATTTCAGATCAGATATAGTACTTCAAGAAAATAATACTGCCATTTTGTTTCTTTTGTAATTGATTTTCAGAAACAAATATATTTGAAGAGAAATTGGAAATAACAGTAGAAGTGCAGTCCAAAGCATATTCAGTAGTTGCTGCTGAGCTCTCCTATCTCTTATTGTTCTTCATCTGTGGTATTATTAGGTACAAAGATGATAATGTTAAAGAAATTCAAGGTTCCGAATCATCAGAGAGTACACCAATTGTTCAATTCAGCATACTATATTCTATTTAATAAAGCTGTGAAGTGGACTAATAAATTTTAAGCTATTTCTAAGAGCAAAGATTAAATTAGTAACTTTTGTGTTAACCATAGCTTAAAATTTAATAATAAAGGCTCTTCATGTATCTTTGTATAAAAAAATTTAAAACAAAACAAAAAAATAATATTACCCAGCATTTCAGAGAGTTGGTCTCTGAAATGTATAATTTAAGAGAGTTAGGATTGATAAGTGTTTTTTTTTAATTTCTTGAGACATCAAAAAAATTGAGAATATAAAGAAGGTATATTGTTTTTCCAACATAAATGATTAGGTTACAAATGATAAAGACAACTTCAGGGATGCTAGCCCCTTCTCACTTTATTCTTGGTCCTTAAAAATGCTTGTATCCTAATGATCATGAGGCCCTGGACTAGATTCTAGACATTAATTAACAAATGTGCACTCAATCTCTGTGTTTTCTGAGTTTTCCCATATAAGTAAGAAGCTAGCATACAAAATCACTGACACTGCTAAGATCACCTTTGCTATTGCCCAGTAGAGCAAACTGACAAAGATTTTTCCAGTCACAAGATACAGATTTTTGCCAAGTGCCTGAGATGACGTCAGTTCTTGGAGTTACCATCTTGCTGCCGTGATTCAGGAGTCCTGGGAGTGAGGACAAATGGGCTGCTTGCCATTTCCTCAGTCTGTAAAAAGGCAATAGAAATACCTAAGGGAACTGCAGAAGGCTAATTTCCACATTTCAGAACTGGAGAGCATAGTGAAGCTTCTTAGGTTTGAGTCAGTTCTTTCCATGTCACTCATTTGGAGGACTCCTCCTCTGCCTCCTGCTCCTCCACACTCCTCATTCCCAAAAGTAAACTTCCTGGCCTCCATCTGTATCTAAGTCAAATTCTGCCTCCATAGACAATGCCAAAATCTAATAGTCACATTTTCCTCTCAGGAAAAGCAGGCACAGCTCTAACCAAACAAAAATGCTCACAGTCTAGTGAGTGTTACTCAGATAACAGAATGAAAAGATGGAGCATCATTTCATGGTCAAGCATGAACTCAGTCTTTCTTTGTTTTGACACATAAATGTATAAAATTTTAAAGCCTTGTTTTCAATAGATTATGCAAAAGAGTCATCACATTAGGCTTTGAAAGTCCAACCTGTAACTTTCAGCTCTGTCTTCTGGGGCCCCTGATAACTTAAAATCTCAAGGTTAAGATAGGTTATGTGACTTCATCTCTCCCAGATATTAAGATCCTGTGCTCACATTTCTCAAAATGTATTTGAGAGAATATTAGTCTCTGAACATTCCTCTGAAAAATATGTATGCAAATAACTTTAGGAGACTGCAACAGTATCTCTCAATTCCCTTCTTATCTCTTAGAGATGTGCAATAACAAGATGATTTCAAATCCTAGGATGAAGGAGAAAGGAGAAAACATGGTCAGTTGTCTCTTTTTCCACTTCTTAAGTGTATTTGGATATCTTTCATCAAATAGTATTTCTCAGACACTCCATGAAATATACTTTGAAAGATACTTATTATTGTTTTAGTAAAAATGCTCCCAAGAAAATTAGTCTCAAGAAAGAAATTTTCCTCGTGAAAAGTAGTTACTAATATTTTTAATATAGCCATACACCCCATGGTATGTATCTGTAATGGTAAGACAGGAAGATCATGAGTCTGAAGCCAGTCTGGGATATGTAATAAGACTTAGATTTTTAAAAAGTAACTAGACAAAATAATAAAATTAGAAAAGTAGATGTTGTGAGGTAATGTATAAATAAACAGCAAAATGTCTAACATTTTATGACCTAAACTCAATGCTATTCAAGTTAAATCTTACATGGATCCCTTAATGAAGTACTCCCTTGAAACAGAGGGGTTGGCTTGAAAAGATTGATACTTGAAAGGAAGTGACAGTCTCACTGCTTCCCAAGTACTATGATACGATGGCCCTCACAGGTAGGCTGGTGATGGACAATGACTGAGACTTTCTTAAGTAAGTGAAAGCATTCACGGATAGATTTGTAGAAAATTCCACAAACTCAGGGAATTCAACCCATTAGAATTATTATCTGGAATTAGAAGTCAGAAACCAAGTTATGATTTGAGCCTTTCTATTGGAAGTTACAAGGAAATTCTTCATAGTTTCTGGTGGTCTTGTCATATTTATATGTTCATGGGTTGTAATTGTATTATGCCTTACTCTATACACCATTCTCCCTGTGAGCCTGTCTTTCCATGACTACTTTATCGGGACACCAGTTACGTTGGATTAGTGGCCTCCAAACTGCTTGCCTTAACTAAGGATTTGCAAACAGCCTATTTCTAAGCTCAGTCACATTTTGAGGGACTCATGACTAAGGCTTCAATACATCTTTCAGGGATCACACAGCCTGCATCTTCATTGGGGTTTCTGTTGCTGTGAAGAGACACCATGACCATGGCAATTCTTATAAAGGAAAACATTTCATTGGGGTTGATGTACACTTCAGAGATTTAGTCATTATATCAAGGGGTAGGGCAGCCTGCAGGCAGACATGGTGCTGGAGAAGGAGCTGATAATTCTACATTTGAATCAGCAGGCAGCAGGAAGAGAGAATGACACTGGGCCTGGCTTGAGCATCTAAAAACTCTGAGCCCACCCCCAGTGACACACTTCCTCCAGCAAAGCCATGCCTACTCCAATAGGACTACATCTCCTAATAGTGCCACTCCCTTTTAAATTTTTTTAACACAGTCAAATGCTATTCAATATTAAGATGATTATTAGTCTCTAGCACATGATGCCTGAAAGGTTTGGCCCACCAAAGGACTGACATTGCAAACTGTTTTAGAAAAAAATCACCCAAAGAAAAGAAGGCAGAGGCAAAAGGTTTCTGAGAAATAAGGGAAGGGGGAGATCTAATGAAAACTCTAAAACCAAGAGAAGGGAAAAGTATAAACATAAAACCAACATGCTGAATTTCTAGAAAATACCAACAAGATGAAGAGGAAAGAGGATAATAAAATAGTAGCCTTAAAAAAAAAAATGGTTAAACTTACCCTCTGAATAGAACTCTCAGGTGGAACTATCTGAATCCTGCATTGTTGTATATTTTTTTAAAAAACTATTTAGCACAGAATTATGCTGAAAAAATGAAAATTGAAGATTGAAGAAGATAAACAAATGTGTATAAATTGGAATTTGGAGTTACGGGCTTCTAAGGGAGAGATAATCACTCTCCATGGCCACTGGTAGGTTGCCTGTGCCCCCCCCATGGTCCCACATACATATGCATATGAACAGCACTAATTAGACTGAGGGAATTATTCCTAACAAAAAAAGGATATGAGGTTGGGGGGGAGATGGAATGGGGGCATGAAAGAGAGTTGGAGGGAAACAGTGGTAGATGGACACTAACAAAATACATTGTATAAATGTATGAAGTATTCAAAGAACAAATAAAATATTGTGTAAATTTTTAAAAGCAATCTCATCAGGAAAATTTAAATGTAGAATAAAAGCTGCCATGAGATAAAGAAAACTGTGACTAAAAGATTAACTGTTGAGAAATATATCGACAAGTTATACAGTAAGAAGGAAATTTAACTGCCAATTTTAATATAGCTTCTTGAAAGCTCATATATTAACCAAGAAAATGTAATGACATCAATGACCTTGGTGATACAGCTTACTTGGTAACAAGCTCTCACGCTGAATACAGCAGTGGAAACAGCCTTCTACCCAGTGAGAACAGTCATTCTTTATAGACGTACACTTTAAAAAGAAAGTCTTATACTGGGCCATAAGGGAAGATTCAATATAGTCCATGATTTCAATACTCTGTATATTACATTTTTCCAACAGAACACAATAAAATGTATATTTACTATTAGCTGATCAATTGAAAATAACCTCTTCTCAGGAATAGAGAAATCACCCAAAAGTTAAGAGCACTGGCTGCTCTTCTAAAGGACAGAAGGTTCAATTCCGAGCACCCATATGGTGGCCTACAACCATCGGTAACTCCAGTACCAGGGTCAACACTCTCTTCTGGCTGCCTTAGGCACTGCATGCATGAGGTACACAGAAATACATGCAGCCAAAGCATCCATACACGTAAAATCATACACTTCTCCTAGGTGGAAATAGACTTTACTAAATTATTCTCATGTCAAGAAATATCTCAAGCAATATTTAGAAACAACTGAAATGTAAATCTTGTTTTCCAAGCTTTGTTACAGTACTGAAACAATACTTAGAGGGAATTTTCCACTTTAAATAGGTTTATAAAAAGAAAGCAAGAAATGTTTAAAAATTAAATCAGCAAATTATTTAGCTCAAGTTGATAGTCAAGGAGATGTAGAATAAGCTTGAAAAAAAAACAAAGAGATGATAGAAACAAGCAAGTGGAAAGAATGGAGAAGCCATTTAATAATTACTAAATGCTGAGTTAGTCAACTGTCATTATAACAAGGTAACTGATGTTGATTCAATTAGAAAAAAAGTGATGACATCAAGGACTTTAGCAGTACAGACAACAGGCTCCTAAGTTGAAGCATCTTTTAAAAAGGAAGAGTACATTCAAACTCGGGTTTTGGTCCAGGGCCACTATGTGCTGCTGCCTCAGGCCTATCCTGAGGAAATGATGGAAGGTTTGTGAGGAAGATGCTGCCCTTGCTACACAAAGAAGCAAAACTGGAAGAAAAGGGGGTGTGGACTCAGGGAACCCCTCCAAAGGCTCATCCCCGATTATCTAACTCCTCCCTCTAACACAGCACTGCTCAACTTTCCTAATGCTGCAACCCTTTAATACAGTTTCTCATATTGTAGTGACTCCCCCAATCATATAATTATTTTCATTGCTACTTCATAACTATAATTTTGCTACTTTTTTGAATCATAACATAAATATCTGATATGCAGGATAACTGATATGTGACTGCTATAAAAAGGTCATCTGACCACCAAAGGGGTCGTGACCCACAAGTTAAGAATCTCTGCCCTCCAGCCCTGCTTATACACCGAAGGCCTAAAGTCAGCCACCGGCCTAAAATCAGCAATAGGCCTGTCATACATGTATGCTAACACCAAGTCTTGGGTCTCTGTGGAAAAACATTGAAACAGATGGCTATAAGCTATTGTAAACAGGTAGCTTTTGTGGAAATTTACCAGCCTGAGTAGTCATAGACCTTGTAAATAGGTAGCCTTGGCAGATAATACCAACTTAGATAAGGACAAGTGAAACATAGGCAGAGTCATAGTGACCTGTCCCCTGAACCTTCACCCAGCCGATACCCTGTTCTGAAGGATATCTGTACTCCCCCTGAACACCCACACTCCAGTGTCATCCCCTTCCCCACATCCTGCCTTTTTGTGTTTATAACCCCTGTGTGAATAAGTAAAAATTATGATTTGATTTAATAAAATAAACAAAACTTAAAAATAAATAAATAAGTAAATAAATAAATACATAAATAAAAAGAATCTCTGCCCTCAACCCTATCTCCTTCTAGAAGGTTCCAGCCTTCAACAGAGGTTCAGTCTTTGCAGAACACGCCAGATCCAAACTCTAGCCATGAGAGAGATAATGAATATATGCTTGGTCCTGTAGACAGAAGAATGATCATGTAGGCCAACTTCCAGTAAAACTCAAGAAAAATGGAACTAAGAGGAAAATAAGCAAAAGGAACTATGAAGAAAAGAGGAACTGTTTTAGAGATATTTAAAGTAGTTTTAAATTATCATCCTCATTTCCTTCTCTGGGGATGTAGCTCAGTGATAGACTACAAGCGTAAAGCATGCCAAGCATGGGGTCTACACCCCCAGTGCTGTGAAGAGTGAGATGGGGGGACTACTCCAAAGCCTTGTGCCCTGACCCACGGGACAGTGAACTGGGACTGGGGGACCACCTGAAAGAGAGAATGGGGGACAAGGGATGTGAAGAACGGACAGCAAGTCAAGAAGTCTGATCAAGCTGTCAAATTTTTATTGTTCCCACACCAGGTTATATACACATAAAAGCAGGGTATGAGGTGGGGGGTGACATAGGGCCTCTTTGTTTCTGGGGAGTGCAGATGTTCTCAGGGAGGGGTGGGGGAAGAGTGCGGGTATTCTCAAGAACAGCATGTTGGCTGAGTAAAAAGTTCAGCAGAAAGAACAGAGCAAAACAGGTTGCTAGGTACCTGTCCATAAGATCTATAGTTATTTGTTCTTAACTGAACTAGTACTTTCCCGTAGAGGCTACCTGTCCACAAGATCTATAGCTACTTGTTCTCAACTTGGTTAGTACTTTACCACAGAGGCCAAGACTTTGTGACAATAAGCACATATGGCTGACAATGTACTTAATGTTTAAGCAAGGTCACTCCCAATAGCCTTGGGGGCCTTGTAAAGGAGGGACAGAGTCTGTAACTGTTGATCTTATGGAAATTTGAGCTATCTGAATCCTTCCATCAGCTCGTTCTTCATATTTTCCCCAGAGGACTCATTTTATTACCCTAAAAATACTCTCAGGAGTGAGGGCTTCTTTCAGTCATGCTTCCAAATTGGGGAATGGGGGAAGGGAGCAGACACTGCCCAAGCTACTGCAAGCTGTCTACTGCTGTGTGTCTCTCCCAACAATCTATTTCATGCACTATTCTTGTGGTTATTTATCGTTATTATATTGTTACATTCATTTAAAAAATAAAACAAAAAACTTGCTTCCCCTGGCTTGCTCAGCTTGCTTTTTTATAGAACCCAGGGCTACCAGCCCAGGGATGAGACCAGCAACAATGGGCTCTCCCACCCACCCTTGATCACTAATTGAGAAAATACCTTACAGCTGAATCTCATGGAGGCATTTTCTCAAGGGAGGCTCCTTTCTCTGTGATAACTCCAGCCTGTGTCAAGTTGACACACAAAACCAGCCAGTACAGAGTGTAAAAACACATGCCTGTAATCTCAATACTGAGAAGACTGAGAAAGGAGAATCATAAATTCTGGGCAGCCTAGACCACATAGTGAGTTTTAGGTCAGCCAAGCTACTTAGTGAGATCCTGTCTCAAAAGAGTAAGTGCAGGGACTATTCCATAGTAACAAATGTAATGCTAATGACCAAACATTCTGTGATTGGATTTAAGTCCCACTCCACAAGACAATGGCCATACGTGCATCATTATTTGGGCTTAGCAACTGTGAATAAGCGTGGCATAGCCTTAAGGGCTATACTATTATTCCGCTAAATGGACATAGTATTAAACTAACTCCTTGATGACTTGTCTTCATACCCACAGACTAGTGAATTTCTCAACTCTCAGTAGAGATGCTGCTTTTGCAGTAGATAGTGATTTATACAGAGATCCACAAGTAGTCGGAGTCCAGAGAATAAAAGTCTGCCAAGTGCTCAGCATAAATGGGACATCTATATCAGAACCCTTCCTCCAAGGCTCGGGGATCATCATGGGAGAAAGAGCAGAAAGATTACAAGAGACCAAGGTGGCAGACAGCTACAAAGACACAGTGTTTTTAAGACACATTAGTTATACACATGAACTTAGAGAGGTTGTGACAACTTGTATAAGACTTGTGAAAGCTCAAGCCAGATCAAATCCCAGCAAGGAGGGAAAGACAGGTACAAAGTTCCACCTGTAGTTGAGCTGTTAGCAATTGATAGCTGCTAAGCTAAAGAGAGTCAACATCTTTAATGGTGTGACCCCTGGAAGGCCAACCACACACTTAGCATTGGCCCCACACCCAAGAGTATTTGAGCAACACAAATTGGTTTGAGTGAGAGAGGAGGATAACAGGGAAAGAAAAAAGAAGAGGAGGAGGAAGAAGAGGAGGAGGTGATGTGAAGTTAGGTGGGGAGGACAGACAAGGTAGGAAAGTTGTGAATTTGATCAAATTACATTATATGAAACATTCAAGCAGCTAATGAAAATATTATTTTAAAAAAGAAAAAAATTCTCATCACCATGAGCAGACTAGCCCCTCCAGAAATAATTAAAACTATGTAGAAAGAAAAAATCAAAACAAAAGCGATGCCCTAAACATGTTTTAAAGCCTCACAAAAGCTTTTGCCTAAAAGAATGATTAAGTTTTACTCATTTAAGAATAGACTTCTTCAGTAAATGAAAACATCAATAGTCATTCACATCTATTGGGAAATCATACAATTATACTGCCTTGATTTAATGAGTACTGAAATGTATAAGAAATACTTCTCCATCACAGGTGACAGTCTAGGGAAACATAACTAGCTTAAGCATGTTGCTTTACGCAGACACATGAATAATGAATAAAGCATAGCTAACAGATTTAGGAGTGAAAGGTAGGTTTGATTAGACTCATTCCACCTATCCCAATACTACCTAATGGTTAGCAGCCAAGGAACACAATATGGAGGGCAAAAGGGAGGGGTGGGCTTTCTTACCAGCCAGGCAGTAAGGTCAGCCAGTCTACACTGGATCCCTGGAGTCTGGCCGTGTGCACATCCCTCTGCACATAACAAGACTAGAAAACATCTTTCACTTTCAACTAAAATGGCTGCGTTGGGCCAAAAGCACTTAAACGTCAGCCTCAAAGTTTATTTGATTTGGGTACTATTGGATTTTTTTTTTTCTAATTTGCCTGAGTAATACTAGTTTTAAAGAGGAAAAAAGGCACTTTTATAAGAAATCTTCCCATAACAAAAGAAGTATTATAGCATTTTTTTTCTTGTGTTCAGAGGGAAGGGAGAAAAAAGCAGAGCATGTATTTAGACTGAATATCAGACCACATCCTGTGTCACATGGCCTGCATGGAGTCATGAGTGATCCTGGCACCAAATTAAGTTCTTTGGGCGAGAGCCTTTGTTCCCTTATCCTTTTCAGGAGTCAGAACTTGAGACATTTAACAAGGCAGATTCGTCAGCAAAGGCCAAAGTCAAGCAATCAAAAGTGGAACCCACAGGCACAAGCAATCACACACACATACACACACACACACACACACACACACACACACACACACACACACACTATGCCCCTGGATACAGTCCCCAAGCCACACAACAGAAAATTCAAAAGGCACCAAGGTTGGGGCAGCCCAACCACTCAGGATTTCCCAGTGCACTCTCCCATTTCTTTCTTCCACGGGTGGATGTCAAAACAAGAGATGTCTCGAGTTGAATGATACTTCTGAACACAAGCACTAACGCAGGGAGAAATCAACTCTGTCCCTCATCAGCAAAGAAAATTTTTCCTCTGAAGCTTGAAGGGAATCTGTGTTCCATACAAGGAGGTGAGACAAGAATTAGGAAAATCTTAGTAAAAATCATCAATAGATCTTCAAGTCTTTATTACCAATTCAGTTTGAGTTTCCTCCAGTTTACTTTTTCCAAGTTCAATACAATTTTTTTTTTACAAAGAAATCTTAAAACTCCTATGTTTGTATGGTAGGAAAAAGTCAAACTAGGACATTTCATAAAGCAGGAAACTGTTGGGAGTTTAATGAAAGTTCTGTGCACGGGGCAGAGCCAAGACCTGAACCCAGGTATGGTAAACAGCGGTCCAGAATTCTTTCTAATGTTTGAAGCTACTTTTCTGATTAAAAAAAAAAAAATGCATATGCCTACCTTTAAATATAATTTTTTAAAAGAAATATCATTAAAATCATCGTGATTTAATTCATAGTCAAGTAATTTTGCTGACCAATCAGAGCACATTTGTCTCTATGAAACTATCATGTTATCAACTAACCTGAGGCCACAGAGGCTCACAAACAGTGAACTGCCAACCAGAGAGTCTGCATGGGACCGACCTGAGCCCGCTACACATATGTTACAGTTGTGTAGCGCGGTCTTCTTGTGGGATTCCTAGCACTGGGACTCTATTACCTGCTGTTGCCTATTTTGAGGACCCTTTCCTCCTAATAGGAAAGGAGGTCCCTCGTCGTCCTACTGCAACGGTGATATGCCATGGCTGTTTGATAACCATGGGAGGCCTGCCCCTTTTGGAGGAGTAGAAAGGAGGTGGGGGAAGGGGTCCTAAAGGAGAGACAGGAAGGGTAACTACGATTGGGATATAAAGGATATTGTAAAGGATAGTTTTAAAATAAACTATCGTGTTTATAGCTTTACTCAAATACCACAGGAACAAATGATAATTACAACTTCCTGCCTAGGATCTGCACTATACAAGTGTTTGTTTCATTTACTTAAAAAAAAAAAAAAAATCTTAATGCTCATTAACAAAAAAAAAAAAAAGCAAAAGAAAACTTCGTTTTCTTAAATAGTGAATATGTTAGGGAGATGGTAAGAAGGATCTCATAGCTAATAAAAACAAGCGATGCAGCCCGTTGCGCATGTGCCATCACAGCCCACAATGCAGCCCGTTTAGAGCCTTTCGGAGCCTCATGAAGTGTTGCCACCACTTTGTTTATTAATTTGTAATGACTTTAAAGAGGGAAAGGGGAGTGTTCCAAATTCTTTATAATGAGCATTGACCTTTTACTGTCGTCTAATTCAAAGGCTTCTATTAGCCTGCATACCAAACCAATCCCAAGATAACAATCTGCTAGGACTAAAGTCAACAGCCGCGAGCTAGAAAGGAGAGCTGCGGCCCTTTATTCTCTGACTTGGAGTGTGAGTTCTGATTTAAATTAATGATTAAAAAATAACCTTCAAGTTTGGCTACAAACTTCACAGGATGCATAGCCTAGCCAATTTATGTCGTCAGTGAGGGCCTAAATTAAAGGAAAAATCCTGCGTTGACTATATAGCTGACTGTTCAGCAATGAAATCAATTGAAAATTATTTCCTGCTTCATTTTCTCTCTCTGCTCTTCCATATCATCCGTTCATCAGCCAACAAGCTCTGCAACGACTGACGAACGTCTTATTTTCTTCTGATGGAACATTTAAACCTGTTGATTTACATGTACATATTAAAAACTCACCTTATTTTTCCTCTTATATGAAATGAGAGCAGAGCCACAGAGGCTCTGAAACCTTCACTGATCTATGCCTGCCATAAGACAGCAGAAAACTGAGCTACAGAGAGCCCCTTTCCTGGTCTATTGTTTATTCCCTGGGTTTTGATGGATTTCCCCCACCTTCATTACTAACCAGAATATTCTGTGGCCACCCACTGATAACCCAATAAGTCAAAACAATAAGAGTTCAGGTTTCACTACCTTGTAAAAACTGTGCTTAAATGGTCCCAATCCTTATCCAAATGGAACATTAAGGTTTTTTCAATTTTTTGGTAATAGAATTACAGCCCTACAAAATACTTGAAAGTCTCTCTATGGCTGATTTTGACTGAATATAACTCATTTACTTATTCAACCATAACCTTCTGGTGCCAAGCCATTTCAAGAGCAATCAGGAGAAAGATCTGGAGACTGGGAAGATGGGTCCAAGGTTAAGAGTGCTTGTTATTCCTGCAGAGGACCTGGGTTCAGTGCCATATCAAGCTGTTCACAACCATCTATAACTCCTGTTCCAGGGTAGCCTTTGCCTTCTTCTGGCCTCTGCAGACATCTAGACTCATGAACTCATGGAGGAACACATGTGAGGACATCAGTAAAAATAAATTTAAAAATTTAATGAAAGATCAGGAAACAGATGGTAGATTATGATCTAATGGAGGGAAAAGCATGAAGGAGGTAAATTTATAGATGTTGGTATTATTTTAGCTAAAGATAAATTCAATGGAGAAATGAGAAGAACCATCATTTCAGGGGGTTCTAAAGAACAAGTGATTGTGGAAAGCTTTCCAGAGAAAGGACATGCATGTATACTCATGTTTTCAGGGCAGGATGCAGGCACAGGAGCATCTCAGCAAAGGCAGCTTGGCCCATTAAAAGCATGCTTTCCTTCCTCTACAAATACTCTTTTCCATGTGGCTGGGCACAGGCAACTTGTACCTCTGGGCCCACTTCTGAACCAAAATAAACATTATAGAAATTTGACCTTCCTGTCTGAAGGAGACTTTAACCCCGCTGTTCTGTTCAGTCTCTTTCTGCTTAAGCTGGAATCCCCAAATCACCTGTTATCTTAATGTCTCTGCCATTCGCCTAGCCCTGCAGGCAAGGTGAACCATGATGAGCCCTTCTCCCTGTTCCAAGTAAACCAGAATACAGGAGGCACAACCCCACCCATGGGAGCCTACATGAGCCTGAGCTTCTTGCTGGCTACTAGTCAAATATGAGGAACATAAGTTATAGGTGAGGTCCATCCAAAACATGCAGTCTGATGAGGAAAATTAAACATACCAATACCCTCCTGAGATTCCTCAAGTGCTGTACAGTACAGATAAGCCATATAGTGAATGTACATAAAAGGTAAATACCATAAACAACAAATAACGGCTGTGTTAACTCTGTACATCATTTTGACCATATGTTCTTCAGTTTTGCCTTCTGTCCTCAAAAATGAGAATCTCATCTAATACTTAGTATATCCTCAAGAATCAGGAAATAATACGGTGATGTTAGCATGCTTTCACAAAGTATTTTCTTATGTTTACCTAACTATTCCTTCTAGAAGACCTTAGGCAATCATTATAGGAGAAAAATGAGGGTCAGAGAAATCTTATGCCTGTGCATGGAAAGGCAAACTCAGGCCTTCTCATTTTGAGGTAATTCTTTCCAGACTGAGCAGTATTTCTTGTGATGTTTCTTCAGGTAGAATGTTTGCAGAGTTGGCATATCATCAGATAACCTTCAAAACAGCTGTAAAGAGAGATGGGGTGTATTCAAAGGCCTAAGGAAGGGAAATTAGACGGGATTTCAGAGACAGAGCTGCAAGAAACGGGAAGCAGCACACATAGCACACAATGCTGCCTGAACAGGCTGTTAGAGATAAATTTTAGAACTTTGCGAATTTAAAATATAGACATGCCCAAGTCCATGAGCAGAAGGGTTACCAAACACTGCTGCAGGAAGTAGGGCAAGCAAAGGTGAAGTGTTCATCTGCCCGAGAAAACTTTGTTAGAAGATAAGAAACAGGGACTGGTCTATCACTGGATACAAATCTAGCTCAGTAGTTGTACTGTCAGTTGGTTTAACACAACTGAACACAAGAATGTTTCCTTTGAAAAGGAAGAGAGACAATAAGTGGGAGCCAAATGTTTTGAATGTACTGAAGATTGGTAATATCAATAGGATATGTAGATGGAATCATACATAATCTTTTCCTTCTCTTCTTCTTTATTCTTTCATCATAAAGTTATTGATTTTTCTTAAATTATTGTTGTTACCTTTATTCTACACAAATCTTTTAACGGCTAAAGCCTAGATGATCATAACCCTCAAGATTACTCATTATCTGGTTAAAATCAAAAACACAAGTGACAGCTCATGCCGTCGAGGATGTGGAGCAAGGGGAACACACCTCCATTGCTGGTAGGAGTGCAGCTTAGAAAGCCACTATGGAAATCAATATGAAAGTTCCTCAGAAAGTTACGACTTGATCCATCTCAAGATCCCTCTTGAGAATATACTCAAAAGATGACACAACACACCACAAGGACACTTGCACAATTGTGTTTATAACTGCTTTATTCATAACATCCCAAACTGGAAACAACCTAAATGTCCCTCAACTGAAGAATGGATAAAGAAAATGGGTAAATACTCCATTTACTTAATGGAGTATTACTCTGCTATTTAAAAAACAAAAATGACATCATGAAAATTGCAGGAAGATAGATTGAAAATTTAAAAAAAAAATCATCCTGAGTGAGGTCTGACTCAGAAAGACAAACATGGTATGTGCTCACTTATAAGTGGACATTAGCTGTTAATTGAAGGATAAACATGCCACAATCCACAAGCCAAGAGAGGCTAAGTCACAAGTAGAGCTCAAGGAGGGAATCATGGATCTCCCTGGGAAGGGGAAATAGAATAGATTTCTCAGGTGGACTAGGGGTGGGTGGGGATGGGAACAGGATGTTTGGGGGTGGTTGGATGGAGGGAGAAAGTACTGAAAGAGACAACTGGACTTGGGGAGCATTTGGGAGTTGATGTAGAAACCTAGTGCAGTGGAAACTCCCTAGAATCTATGAAGAGTGACCCTCTTACTAATAGGGGACATGGAGTCTAAACCAGCCATCTTCTACAATCAGGCAAGGCTCCTAGCAGTGGGACTGGGACATCAGCCCAGCCACAAAACCTTCAACCTACAATCTGTCCTGCCTGCAAGATGTGCTGGGGTAAAGGTGGTATAGAACTTATGGGAGTGACCACCAATGACTGATCCTACTTGAGGCCCATGCCACGAGAGGGAACCCATGCCTGATACAGTAGAGATGACCAGGAACCAAAGGCAGGTCAGCCCAGAGACACAGAATAGATATATAAATGGCAAAAAAAAAAAAAGAGTTAATGAAATGATTCCTAATCATATCCTGCTATACTCATAGAGCAGTGCCTAGCCCAGTTGTCATCAGAGAAGCATAGCCTAGCAATTGACGGGAGCAGATGCATAGGTCCACAGCCTAACACTAGGCAAAGCCAAGGGAACTCCTCAGAAGAGGGAGAGGAAAGAATCCATGAGCCAGAAGGGTGGAGAACACCACAAGAACACCACCCACAGTATGCGATAAGCAAGGCTCATAGGGACTCACAGAGACTGAAGCCCTATGTGGGTCTGAGCTAGGTCCTCTGCACATACATTATGGTTGTAATGCTTGTTGCTCTTGCGGGACTCCTGATAGTGAGAGTGGGGAGTCTCTCGGACTCTTTTGCCTTTACTTGGGACCCTTTTATTCCTACTGGGTCACCCTGTCCAGCCTTGATATCAGGGTTTGTGACTAGTCTTATTGTAATTTATTATGCCACGTTTAGTTGATATCTTTTTTTTTTTTTTGGTAATGAAGGGGGGTAACTGGGAAGAGTGGAGTGGAGGTAGGGGCCACTGTGGTTGGGATATAATGCATGTGAAAATTGAAAGGAAAAACTACTCATTCTCTGTACTACATGAAGCATCAGAATCTTGGAAGAGCAACTTCTATGCACTTCAACTAGGAAGTCTGTTACCCCAACTCCAGCTCCACATGGGCTCTTACGACAGGCTCGTTCTCACAGTGTTTCTAAGTTACTTGTGGCATTGCTACTAAGATCAATATATGGAAAATGCAATAAAAATAATTAACATGCCAGTGATCAGTTGACATAGAGAGCATGAAATGAAACCATCAAAGCTAGTTGTCCGAGGAAGTTCTGAAAGCTGCAAACTAAAACTGAGTGCAGTCTATACCCGCAGGAAGATGGCAAAGACTCCAAGTTCTCACAGTCCAAGTGCAAATCACACACTCCAAGCAGAACGTTGGAAGTGTTTACAAGTGTTTGGTAGGAAGCTGAACTTTGAAAGAGTCTTTGATGAAACTTGGCTTGGCTCTCTCAGTTCTCAGGACTGGCATCTGGGGCTTGTTTATACTGACTGGGATAAGAGGCTATTTACATTTCAAATATGTGCCTGTTTTGGAGGTTCTATTCAGGGACCTAGCTAAGGACTTAGTCTTCAACCAAGGGCAGCACTGTCTTCCAGTTTCAACTGTCACAATGCACTAGCCGTCTAGTACCTGAGGGTAACCTAAGAAGCCACATACCATGCAAGCAACAGGTCAGAACTGCCCCACCCACCCAAGAAGTATCCTACCTAAAATGCCAGTGATCAAAATAAAATGAGCTGGTCACAAACTAAATAAATAAGAAATGAAGGAAAAATAATCTGATAATTCTATTGCATGAGGTAGCTAGAATAGTTATATTCACAAAGATATAAAGTAAAATGGGGTTGCCAGGGGGTGAATTGAAGCAGGAAGCTGTGGTTTCAGGTTTACAAAGTGGAGGGGAAAACCTGGAGATGGAAAGCAGCCAGGTTATGTGACCTAAGTATAAGTAGCTGTGTCTAACAAGACAGCTATACAAGTAAATGTTGTTAAGTAAGATGACAAATGCTATGCTCTATTTGTCACGTTTATAAAATAGTTTTAAATATAAAGCAGTGCCTCCCATTGCGTGCTCTGAGTCACAATTCAATTCTAAATCAATCCATTTGGACCTCCAAGTCAAAGAACAGGTTGCCTTAGCTACCATTAAGCAATAATAGAGTTGTAGAAACTAGCTGGAACACAGTGCCCTGTGCTGAGCACTCTGAAGTCCCATGAAATAATGGGCTGCTGGGTTTCAAACCCTTGTGAAAGAGATGGAAACACTTCATCCTGTGTGGTCTGAGATTGCCGAGAACCCTGAGCTGGGCCCTAAATGTGGCCATGTGTTTAAAATTTTTTGAGATGTAAATTAGTATATAAATAAGGAATCTATCATGTTTATTCATTGTAAAGCTTGAATCTATTTCTAAACAAGAAATGTATTGTATTCTATTCATTAAATCAAACCATGTATCCTACCACAAATAAAATTTGAAGAGTGTCATCTGGCCTAACATTCTCAAAACATGATAGTTAACTGCACATGATGAGTGTTTTAGCTAGGGTTTCTATTGCTGTGAAAAGACACCATGACCAAGGCAACTCTTGTAAAAGCAAACATTAAATTGGGGCTGGCTTATAGTTTCAAAGATTCAATCCATTATCATCATGGCAGAAAACATGGTAGCATGCAGGCAGACATGGTACTGAAGAAGAAGCTGATTGGTCCGAAGGCATCCAGGAGGCTCTCCTCCACCCTGGGTGGAGTTTGAGCATAGGATACGAAAGCCCACCCCCACAGTGACACACTTCCTCCAACAAGGCCAATCCTTTTCCAGCAAGGGCACACCTCCTAAGAGTATCACTCCCTGTGGGCCAAGCATTCAAATGCATGGGTCTACGGGAGTCAAATTTATTCAAACCACCACAATGAATGAAGAAAACATTGATTTTGCAGGGTGGAGTGCACTGTCAAGTCTTGTATTTATACTCGTTCAGAGCAGTAAGAAGAACATGATATGACTGAAAGAATATGAGCAAGCAGTTTTCCAAAGAGACATAGATAGATAGATAGATAGATAGATAGATAGATAGATAGATAGATAGATAGATAGATGAAAATTATTCAAGTTCACTCATCAGCAGGAGGTGCTAATTAAATAAGTAAGTTATGCAGGCATAATAGGAATGGAAGATTAGAAACACTGTCACTAACCTAATGATAATTGTCCTTGCCTTCTTTCAAATGAGGGTAAGTATCTTAACCAAGAAAAGTCCTGCTAAAGCTGTCTGTCATCTATGGCTTGTCTATGTGCAAACAGAAGTAGACAGAAGAGGAAATCTGGGTCCTTTCCTGTTCCCACAGTCCCTAAGGTGTATGATCTTAAAACAGGGATAAAAAGAATACTACTATGTAGGAAAAGAGAGAACAACCTGAAAAGTTTAAGATGAGAAAACAATTTAATTTTCTTTCCAAACTGAAGTAAAGCTTGGCCTTGGGAGACAGCAGCAATTGCTGGGTCTCAGAGGACTATAGTCAAGAGTAAAGCAGCCTGAGGCTAATTGTGAACACCCTGAAGATGAGCAGGCTGGAGAGGGTCCTGGAGCTGAGCTCCAAGACCTCATAGAGGGAAGGAAGGCTTTGTTTTTTCTTACGCACTTGGACTTTGGATTTTGGAAATAGTTTCCACAAGTACAAATTACTTTTCCCTCGTTTGCTGAAAATTTCCTTTTTTTTTTTAATTGCTGGGGTCTTTCAGTAATGAAACACTGAAACAGTAAGTGTGGCATCTTAAAAAAATGAAGGCACAGCTGCCCGTGAGGTGTCTCTACTAAGGCCTACAAGGTGAGATGGGAGACACTCAACAGGAGCTATCCTAATGGTCTAGCCTCTGTCTCTGAGTAAGGAGTCCCACCTTTACAAACTCCCTGTTGTCTGATATGGATCCTCTAATTTTGAATCTCTTAGCATTAGGCCCAACACCTTAGTCATAAACAATGCTCACTTTTTCCTTGGACCCATTTTGTTGGTAATTATCAAGTGGATATTTTTCTTTAAACAAATGAATGACAACAAAAAAAACAGAATTTTATTTCTTCAGATGTTTCCCTTCTAACTAGTTCAGAATAAAAAGAAGAAAGGAAGGAAGGAAGGAAGGAAGGAAGGAAGGAAGGAAGGAAGGAAGGAAGGAAGGAAGGAAAGGAGAGAGAGAGGGAGGGAGGGAGGGAGAGAGGGAGGGAGGGAGGGGAGGGGAGGAAAGGGGAGGGAAGGAGCTAACTAAAATCTTTCTGTGATGACTTACAAATGGTTGAAGAAACGGAAGCAAGAAAACTTCCTGAGACAAAAGCTATCCCACCCCCATTTTCTCTGAGGTGAATTATGTGGGGCAGGGTTTCAGCCAGAACGCATTACTTCACTTGTAAACTGTGGCTGATGAGAAGATCACCGGGAATTTGTGCCATCTGGACTCTGGCCAGCCCCCAGAAGATAACTGCTGATGGTGGGTAACACTGGGAAGAGAAACAAATAAGGGGATCCAGTGACACCCCCAATGCCACCCTTGCCCCAGCCTGAAGTTTACCTTCAGGCAACTAATCCTAACCTGATGGCTGGAAAAGCCTCCCAAACCCTCATATATACTTCAAAGCCAACACTCTCTCTATCCATTATCAATTTATATGCTACATATTCCTTTCTGGGAGAAAAAAGTCTATTCCACTTATTTGGCGCTCCCCCATGAATAAATGAATGAAAGACAGAAATAAAAAGATTTTCCATATGGCTTATACGGCTCAAATCTTTGACCACAACATGAAGTCTAGCCCGCCCTAACCCTTCCTATTTTAAATGATTGCCCAGGAGATATTAGGTTGCTCCACTAAATAGAGCTCACATCAATGCAACTGCACAGCCTAAAATGGAACTAGATCCACACGGGTTGTGAGAGGCTCACCAAAGGTGACCTTAGGCAAAAATGGGCGGAACAGTATGGTGAAGCCAGCCAAGCACTTCAGACTTGAGTCTCGAGTTTGTGATTGAGATATATGGGAGTGGGCTGAGCCAAATGATTATAGGGGAGCCCCTCCTCCCACACCACCCCCTGGCACAGGCAGTCTCACAAAACAGACATGAGGCTTAATTAACATTGAGCTCCCATACCTCAGGAAACTTTCTGTGGGAGCTGTGTTGGACCTTGGGCATCCTGACAGAAGCTATGGTGGGAAAGGCAGGCTAGGGAAAGGATTCTATTATCAGCAGAGTAGATGTCAGTTTTTAAGGTTACCCTATTTCCACATCGAGGTCTGCAAAGCAAGATTACAGGGTTGAGTTGGGCTGGAGAAGTTTAGGGTAGGTCTTCTAGTCACACCCTGTAACCATAGTGCCAGTGTTACTGAAAGTCTTAGGTCAAAAGCTGAGACTCTAGCATTCTCTCAAAACTAGACCCAATTACCCACTCCAGTATGCCCATTGAAGAGACAAGTCATCATGACTAGCAGAGAAAAGAGCTTGACTCAGTGTGACCACACTGGGAAGGGGAAGAATAAAGGAACCCAGTATTCTGCCCCTCCCCACAAGTCTGTAGTTAATGAACTAACATGACATTTAGATTTAAATAGAGAGAGTCAGGAATATGCATAGAAATAGTCCTGTGCAAGCTTTGGTCCGGCCCATCGTTGACATCATTCTCTCAGCTCTCATCTGTCCTACATGGTCCTACATGGTTTGCTGGAGCTGGAAAAAAAATCCTTCCTGGGAGCCAGCTCTTTCCTCTGGCTTATCTTCCCCCCCGCACTGCACTCCTAGGAAAAGTTTATTTCTTTAGTGTCCACTGTTTCAATAGTCTGATAGCCAGGGGAGGGACACAAAGGTCTCCCTGCAATATCCACCCTCTTACATATCAACTAGATACAACATCAGAACTGGGCTGGCTGCAAAGTTCAGCTTGAATTTCTAAGGAGAGAGCTGTTATCATAACCAACCTCACAGTGTGTCAACGTGTCTACAGTCACTCACTAGTGAATGAGAAAAAAATAAAAAAAGGAAAGGACCTGACTGCTCCTAGGTATGGTGGGAGCAAAGGTTTATATTAGAGAAAAGGAAAGCATAGTCAGAAGCAAGGACATCTGGGAGAGTCCAGAGTGAACGTGACTAGACTAGGCTGGGCCAAGTGAGGAGAGGGGAGGTAGGGGAGAGAGAAGAGCCAGACCAAGAGGCCAGGAGGTTAAAGGGTAGACAAAAGGGCCAAAAAGGACCCGTGTAGCAAAACAACCAGATTATATAGAGAAGAGTAGCTGGGGGAAGGGCAGCCCAGGCCCTGGGCTGGAGAAGTTTAGGGTAAGTATGCCAGCCATACCCTGTAACAGGTAGGGTCTGAGGGATGCAGGGAGAACCTGGTGGCCAATGTCTGCTTTGATATGTTAGTCCATTGGTCCAGGATTTGAGACCTAACGATGAACACAGAACAGAAATTGCGAAGGATAAGTATTGGAAAGGAAATGATTTATTATTGTTGTTATTCCTAAAAACAAATATGGACATGGCACATATTTTATGAATGATTAATTGATTGATTGATAACTCACAGGTAGATCTCTATGAGTTCAAGGACTGCCTGGTCTATAGAACTAGTTCCAGGGCAGCCAGGGCAACACAGAGCAGCCCTGTCTCTAAAAACAAAACAAAACAACAACAACAAAAAAGAATGCAAATCAAAACCACAGTGTAAACTGTAAACCCATGTGCATGGCTATCGTCAAAATACAGAAAATAAAACGTGTTGGCAATGATATGAGCAAATCTAAACTCCTTAGATTTGGCCACTGCTGATAGAAATGAATATATTATTTTATGCATTAATTATTAATTAATATATGGTTTTGTGCATTAAAGAGTACCTTTAGCCTTGAAAAAATTGCTCAGTATTTAAAAAAGTTTGCTATGCAAGTACATGGAACACACACACTCAATGCACACATACAAACCAAAACCAAACACAATCAACAATAAAAAAAACTACATGAAAAAATATTTCCTATGTATCTCAAAAGACATTAGTAATCCAGCATATATTAATATAATTCTGATAGCTCAGCAACAAAGATAAAAGGTGCAATGCCAACATAGACATTTCTCTGAAGACAATATGCAAACTGTCAAAGCCATAGGGTTACTGAATTTCACTTCTTCTCAGGAAATGAGGTCAAACCAGGCATGGTGAAGCACACCTTTAATCCCAGTACACAGGAGACAGAGGCAGATGCATCTCTGGTCTATAGAGCTAGTTCCAGGACAGCCAGGGTAACACAGAGAAAGCCTTCTAAAAACAAAACAAAATAACAACAACAGATGCAAATCAAAACCCACAGTGTACGCTGTAAACCCATGTGAATGGCTATTGCCAAAATACAGAAAATAAAATGTGTTGGCAATTATATGAGCAAATCTAAAGCCTTAGATTTGCCCACTCCTGCTGAGAATCAAAAATGCTGATGTTTCTATGACAAGATGGTGATCCTCAAAAAAAATTACCTACAGGTATGATGATGGTGAATTGCTTGCTTAGCGTGCCCCACACCCTGAGTTCCATCCCCAGCATTGTGTAACCCAGGTATGGAGGCTCATGCCTAAATCCCAGCATTCCTGATATGAAGACAGGTGGTTCAGGAGTCAATCTTCTGCTACAGTGTGCTTAGGGTCACCCTGGCCTACATGAAACAAACATGTCTCTAACAAACAAAGCAAAACACAAAAAATTATTATTAGGCAATTGCATTCCATGGTACATGCTGCAGGTAAAAGAAAGCAAACACTTGAATATGTGCAAAACCATATTTCTGGCAGCCTTATTCACAACAGCCAAAAAGGGGAAGCCACCCTAGTACCTATGGTGAGACAAATGTATTGGTATTCAGAATATCCTCACAAACCACACAAACACTGATCTCAGTCAGACAGGGATAGTTTATTGAGCATACATCCCAAAACTGGTCAACCAGGGCCATGGTCCAGATTCAGGAACTGAGCTATGGCATTGAATTAAGATTCTACAGGGCTTTTAAGCCCCAAATCCACAAACATCTGTGCCAAGTTATTTCACCAATCAGGATTTAGGGATAGGGAATTTCCTCAGGAACATGTTTTTGTTGTGTACTTATCATGCTCCCATTGAATGAGTATTCAATTGTGGCAGGGGACTTGCCTTGTCTAATGTTCACGTTCTAATTTGTCTACCAGTATGGGACTTCTCTAACATTCATGTCTTAACTTGCCAATCAAGATGTCAGTTACCCACATACATGTCTCTTCCTGTCAAGTAAAATGTCAGTTCCCAGGAAGGTCTTGGGAATTTACTAGACCACGACTCAAAATGGAAGTCTTATTCCAAATAGTTTCTTATATCAGTGCAGGTGTCTCTCTTATGTTGGGTCTATCCCAGGGGCAGCTTATAAAGGCAAATACCATAAAAGCTTATACATAGGTGCAAGAAGTGCTGTTGGACAAACCCTACACCAAAGGTCCAAGGAACATCACAGAAGAAAGGGCGGAAAGACTGTAAGAGCCAGAGGACCAGGATGTGTGCTATGAGATGCTGTCTTTGGGAAATGACAGGGAAATGAGCCCATGAAATTTTAACAGTAAGGTACACCTAAATAAGACCTGCACCATGACAACACCAGCTGACATCGTAGTGTGGATGGGGACATGTCACAGGCTCCACTCCTAGGTGAAGATCTACAGGTTATGACTGGCTGCTGAGAAAGAGATCTATCTAGTCTTCTCCAGGCACAGGTCCTGTGAAGGGCTATCCAATCCCAGGAGGTCAAGCCTAAACAACTATACACATAAACAACACTAACTGGAAACAGCAGGTTGCACTTATAATATTCATATGTGTCCACATATATATAAGTATGTATGTGTATGTATGTATATATGTATATATATATATATACATATACATATAATTTGTGTGTACGTATGTGACAATAATAATGAATAAAGAAGAGGTCAGAAACTTGAGAGCAAGTAGGGGGACAAAGGAGTTGAAGTGGGAGGAAGAAAGGGTGGAATGATGTAAATACAGCACTTAGACATGGCATTCTGAAGGGAAAAGTAGGCCGCTACTAAACGAAAGTCAGTAGGACCAATGCTGGCTAAGCCTGTGATCTCAAAGTCCTCCATCTGCTTTGTCTCACTTCCCATATCTACTACCCTCTGCCCCTTCTCCACAGTTTCTACCAAGAGTCTGCAATCTCTTCAGCTGAACACACTGAGATCAATTCATACAACTCATTTGTTTTTAATCAAGGTGACTCTGCTGCTATTTCCTTCTTCTCTGTAAGACTTTCAATTAAAGTTATAAAAACCAAAAGAAAAGAAAAAGAAGGAGAAGGAGGAGGAGGAGGAGGAGGAGGAGGAGGA
>NW_021620336.1:788644-813587 GCF_004785775.1 Grammomys surdaster
AGAAGAAGAAGAAGAAGAAGAAGAAGAAGAAGAAGAAGAAGAAGAAGAAGAAGAAGAAGAAGAAGAAGAAGAAGAAGGAGAGGTGCTGAGTGCTGTTGGATGGTTAGTAAAGCTCCAAACTTATTGTGGGAAACTGTACAAAACAGTTCTACTGACTTTTGTCGTGACTGGCTTCAAAGGGCACAGAATGTAACAGAATATGTAATCAATCTTGGTATTAGAAAGTTTCCCAGAAGCCGGGCAGTGGTGGCGCACGCCTTTAATCCCAGCACTTGGGAGGCAGAGGCAGGCAGATTTCTGAGTTCGAGGCCAGCCTGGTCTACAGAGTGAGTTCCAGGACAGCCAGGGCTACACAGAGAAACCCTGTCTCGAAAAACCAAACCAAAAAAAAGAAAGAAAGGAAGGAAGGAAGGAAGGAAGGAAGGAAGGAAGGAAGGAAGGAAGAAAGAAAAGGAAGTTGCCCAGTAACAGCAGAAACTTATGAGAAAGTGTCCTTATAATGGCAGGCTAGTCAAGTAACTGTTACCTAGCCCTTGACATTTTATCTAGGATGTAATGTTTTGCCAAGGTCCCAACAAAATGAACAACCACAACAACAAAAATTACAGTAGATGCATTCAATGGAAGAAAATTGTGACATATCTATATGAATGAATCTTGAAGTTATTATGCTAAACAAAGTAACCCATTCACAAAGGTACAATGACTGTGCAATTCCACTCCCACAAGTTACCTGGAAATATAAAGTTGCTTGGTTATGTCTGAGGTGTAAGAAAGGGGAGAATGGAGAAGTATCATTTGGTAGCTGTGGAGTTTTAATAACTGAAGGAAGCTCTGGAGATGCACAGTGATATGCTCATTACAAATGAGATATATGCTTGGAACATTTAAATGGTATATTCGTATGTGCACATGCTTTATCATACTGAAACTGTGATTCAATAGACAAAGGTGAAGTTCTATAAAATAATTTGTATGAGAAGGAAGATGTGTTATAAAACAAGGTAGTCAATTCCAAAGGCAGAGTAACCAGTGATCCTTAGGGACAAGTCAGGGAAAGCAGTGAGTAGATGGCAGAGGAGACCAAGAACCCGTGTCCCGACCTCGTCTTTCCCATTGCCCAACATCTGCCTCATTCCTCCCACTGAGTCCAGCCCCATATCTTTTATGTTTGGGAGAACAGCAGAATAGCTAGAAGGTTTCGGTTTCTAAGCTAAATCTGAGTAGGACCATTTCAACCATACTTATCCTGTCCACTGGGAGGATAGAGACGGGCTGTGTGGACCTCACTGTTCCCACTGTGCTTGTATAAGGACAGAGCAAGAGATGAGACGTGACCAGCAAAAGCAGCCAACTCTGAGCTGGCTCAGCCACTGCACCAGATGACCATTATGTTTTTGCACATTTTTAAAACTTTTTTTTAAAAAGTATCCAGGTTAGAGAGGTGGCTCACCAGTTCAGAGCACTTGCTGTTCTTCCAAAGAACCTGGGTTCAATTCCCAGCACACAGATGGCAGTTCACAACTGCCTGCAGTTCCAGTTCTAGATGACCTGACACCCTCACACAGACATGTAGGCGGAACACCGATGCACATAAAATAAAAAATTAAAATTAAATTAAAATTTTAAAAATATACCTCTTGGTACCACCCACTTTCTCCAAGATTCTCACTCCCTCTCTGCTTGCTGGTCAACCTACTCATGCCATGAATACAAGGCTCTGTATTAAAATGGAATATTCTGTCCTAAACCCCATTCACTAAAGTCCCCCACCTCTCTCTAGAACTCCTAACAAACCATTTTGTGTCTTAACCTGGGGCCTTGCTCTTCTTACATGACCTTGTTTGCATTTTCACAGAGCTTTCTGGATATAATACATCATCTTTGACATTAAATATCATAGGCAAAGGTGTTTCTTTACTGTATTAAATTATACTATACGTAAAGGATAGCATGAGCAAGTAAGTTTTAGATAATTGTGGGGTTTAACAACTCATAAGGACAAGTTGAGCAATTCAGATAATAAGGGTTAAAACTTTGTAGCTTAAGATTACATGTAGTGTTATTTTAGTTTTGACTAAAAATACCAGCCACTGTATTATATAAATGTCTTTACCATCATGTACAGGTAAGATTTCAAAGAGACACCAAAAGAAAGTGCATTTTTAAACTAACCCCAAAAAGGCTTCCACATAAAATAAGAAACTAAAGCAATACAAATTGCACAGAGAAATGAGTTTGAGCAAATCAAAGCCAGATGATAAGAGCCAAATTCTAAAGAAAGAGAAAGAATGGGTCGCAGATGGTTCAGGAGCAGAACGGAGTCAGCAAAACAAAATACCACAGAGATCAAATCTGCACCTTGCCCAGGTTTACAGTAAGCCAGGCTGGCTGGCTGGGAACATGTTTGTTCTCAACTGCAAGCCAGAAAACTAGAATATTGATATTACGCTAATGAAGAGCGTGGGCACTGGTGCTGGGTTCAAACCTCACCTCTTCCTCTTAAGAAGTTCTATAGTACTGGGAAATAACTCACTAGCCCCAAACTCATCTCTAAAATGGGAAAAATAATAGTACTCACTCTGTCACTGGATAGAACAAGAGGTAATAAATATAAAGTACTTAGTGAAGAACCAAATAATAATCCAATAGACATAATAATATCCAGTTGAACACAGGAGAAATCACTCGAGGTCACATTATTACTGAGACAGCACTGGGGTGGTTTTTATCATCCAGCTCTGGCTTTTATTCTACATTACTTTCCCCATACAGAATATGCTCTTTGCAGGAGTGTGGTCATGCTAGATTAGAAGCTGAGGGATTGTGGATAAAGTGTAAGATTAATACATAGTCAGTTGAGTCAGGTGAAAGGGAACAGTGGAGGATGATGCTGTCAGGATCCGGGCTACTAGGATTGAGTTCTCCACTGCGATCCCCTGGTACAGGACCTCATTCTCTCCTCATCTTTGAGTTCTCCACTGCGATCCCCTGGTACAGGACCTCATTCTCTCCTCATCTTTGCCTCTGATAAATCATTGTCTAACTCGGGGTCTCTGTTGTGAAAACAATACTCACAAGCATGCCCATCGTGGGGAGGAAAGGGTTTATTTTACTTCCACTTCTACGTCACTGCCCATCAAGAAGAGAAGTCAAGGCAGGAACCTGGAAGCAGAGCTGATGCCATGGAGGAGTGCTGCTTACTGGCTTAGTCAGCCTGCCTTCTTAAACCTCCCCAGGGTGGCACCATCCCCAATGGCCTGGACCTTCCCATACCCACCACTAATTAAGAATCACCATAGATTTGCCTACGAGCCAATATGGTAGGGGTATTTTCTCTCTGAAGTTCTCTCGCTCCCCTCCCCCTCGCCCTCCCCCTCTTCCCCTCCTTCTCTCCCTCTTCCCCTCCCTCTCTCCCTCTCCCTCTCCCTCTCCCCTTCTCTTTCCCTCTCCCTCTCCCTTTCCTTCCCCTCCCTCTCTCCCTCTCCTTCCCCCTCCTCCTCTCCCTCTCCTTCCCCCTCCTGTTCCCTTTCCCCCTCCTCCTCCTCCTCCCCCTCTCCCTCCCCCTCCTCCTCCCCCTCTCCCCCTCTTTCTCTGGTTTTTGAAACAGGGTTTCTTCTGTGTAATAGCCTTGGCTGTCCTGGAACTCACTTTGCAGATCAGGCTCTCTTCAAACTCAGAAACCTGCCGGCCTTTGCCTCCTGAGGGCTGGGATTAAAGGCATGTGCCACCACATCCGACTGGTTTTCTCTTTCAAAATGACCATTCAGTCATTCAATTCTAAACCTATTTTTGGTTTCTTCTCTTGAAAACGATTGTGTAAGGAAGTAAATTCTTCCCTGTCAGTAAACACAGAAGAATTACTACTTTGATTCTCTCGTCCAAATAATTAAGAGATTTGAAAAAATTTTGTCCAGGGGTGGAGGTTTTCTGTGGCATCTGAGGTTAGAGAAAATACTACCCCTGCTTCTCCCATTCCCTACAGTCCATTGTGGGTGTCTGAGAAAAGCCTGTCACTCCTATGGTGACAACAGCCTAAGGCTCTCTTGGGATAGGAGAGTCTCTCTAGCCCTGACTTAAGTCTCTCTTGCCCTGTTTGAGACCCTCACATTCAAATTCTTGCTATCAGTATCTATCAACAAATGCCCTGCTTCCACACTGTGCCACACTTAGGTATGACTCACTCCTCGTGACTTTAGCTCTTCCTTATATCCATTACCATGTGACTGGAAGAGGCCAAAACACTGAGAAATCACTAACTTGGGAAAAAGCATGGGCAATTAGGGCATAGATTTGAATCTTCAGTTTCCCAGTGCTTCCCAGCCTTCCTCTGTACCACAGACGTTGTCTTAACACTCCCCCCAACACACAACCATACAACTTCGCAACATACACAACATACACAACATACACAACATACACACACTACACACACACAAAACACAGCACACAACATACCACACACACAATATACCACATACACAACACACACAACACATACACAACACATAGCATAGATACCACACACAACATAATACACCACATACACACTACATTCACACACCACACATCACACAAATATACACACACCACAGACAACATACAACACAAACACATACAATACACATACACACACAACACACAACACATACACCACACATACACATACAACACATAAATACCACACAACACATACACACCACACACATACAACCCACTCACACAACACACTACACACACATACATATCACACACACATACATATACTAATACATACACACCTGACAGCACAGGAATAGGCCCAGAGAAAGGCAAGCTGACTTGCTCATCCCCTGACTTCTGGTTCCCTGCCTGAGGACCCACAGCCTTTTGAAATATGACTACAAGAGTGGATTTCCCTTTGCGGGAGATGCAACCTCCATCCAAGCACCTTCTGTCTCTCACTGGGTAAATCATCACAAACATTTGCTTGCAGGAAATGGGGAGGGCTGTGGAGAAAAGATCTCTTCCATAAAGTACTGAACCCAATGATGCTCTTTCCTCTCAGAGACCGAAGATAACCCTCCAGAGTGAGGGGAGTTTTCCTCTCACTTCCACACACGTAAATTAGTCTGAAATTAGCTAATGAGGACGTGTGAGGCAGACCTTGGGATTGCTGACAGCAAACAACCATCAACCAGCATTTATTCTTATTCTTATCCTAGCTGTGGTTGTGAAAGGGAAATTGGGTGGGGGGAGGGAGGCACAAGGCAAAAATAGGTAGGGAAAGACAGCACTAAATATCTGTCAGATGATTAAGCCAGACTCTTTGATTCCATTAGAGGATTAAAATTCCACAAACTCTGGGTCAAACTTTACTTGCAGTAACTCATTCCCTAATCAAAACAGGATAGAAGGATCATATTGGAATTTGGCGATCACAGCCCTTTCTAGACTATCCAAAGGTTAACGATCATCAGGGTTTTAAAACCCAGGATTTATTTTTACGAAATCAAAAGGCACCCCCCCACACACTCTGCCAGGATTTTTCCTCTAAAAAAATAACAATTAGTATGCATAAGTTACATACCAAAGATAAGAACGAGTCCTAAAAAGTGTGTGGTATTCTGAGGAAGAAGGCTTTTAATAAACAGGATATCTGTTTGCACAGAAATTGGTGCGGGGGGTGGGGGGGATTCAGATCTCATTTTATTTTTAGTTCCCAACATAAAATTGATTTTGAAATTTGTATTGGGGATGTAGTCTTTCCTTACCTCTCTCCTCTGCCCTCTAGTAGCAGCGTATGTTCATGCAATCTGTAATTCTATTGTTTTGGAGTTTTGGATTCTTGGGGGGGGGGAGGGTCCAGGGGAGGGTTGGCCTACTATAAACTTTTAAATCAACTTAATAAATACATTATACTGTGTGATAAAGTTCCATATTGTCATTTTATTTTAAGGTGGTGTATTAGCTTAAAGTAACTTTACCAAAACAATGTCATTGGGAAACTCCCAGAGAGAAATAATCTAAAGAATATTGAATGTATGTGGCAATCAAAAGGTGTAGAAAGAATAGAATATCATCTCGATCGCTTAATTCTAGGATACACATTACCATTGTCATGCTAAGTCCTACATCAATGACAGTATTTGCAGTTGGCTAAACTTGGCCAATAATTGTCACATCACACCTGTTGGTATCCTGTAAAATCTGCCTGGGAGAGTGTGACAGAGACATTGTTACTGTGAGTATCCTAAATCTACCATGTGAGAGTAATGCCTCAAGACTACGTAACAGTACTTAAGACACTGTACCAATTTAAAAGTCTCAGAAGAGTTATCGCCCTTAAATTGAAAAAATCTAAAAGCAGAATTTGCAACTTCTCTTGATATGAGCATCAACAATTCAACAAAGCAAATCAGAAAAAAAGGTTGTTACAAAGGACTCCAGAGTGTGTGCCAGCAGCAGGGAAATGCTGGTCATCTTTAAAACAAGACAAAAAAATTATAGCATCATTTTCTATGTCATATGGGACAACCAGAAATGTCAAATAAAAATATTGAATTGTGTCAAAATAAAGACAACTGATAATATACAGGGAAAAATATAACTATATTTATATCAATAGACATACAAGATGAGCATGATTTCGAAAAATAGAAAATAAACCCAGACACAACTCAATAGGATCTGGAGTAACACCTACAATTCTGAAAATTCCCATGTGCCAGCTGCCATATTGCCTAAGTAACAAACTCTGAGGGAAAGCTGTGTATGAGTTCATGGGAGCACAACTCTATCTTTCAGTGTGGTGGTTTGAATGTGCTTGGCCCAGGGAATGGCACTCTTAGGAGGTGTGGCCTTGTTGGAGTAGATGTGGCCTTGTTGGAAGAAGTGTGCCACTGTCATTGGGGTGAGCAATGAGACCCTCCTACTAACCTCATAGGAGCCACTCTGTTCCTTAGCTTCCTTTAGAAGATGTAGAACTCTCAGCTCCTCCTGTACCATACCTGCTTGGGTGCTGCTATGTTCCCACCTTGATGATACTGGACTGAACCTCTGAACATGTAAGCCAGCCCCAATTATGTTCTCCTTTATAATAGTTGCCTTGGTCATGGTGTTTGTTCACAGCAGTAAAACCCTAAGAAATACAGCTAAAATGATAACCCACATGCTGGCTTCAGAATATTTTGAAAAGCAGTATTCACAAAGAGTGCAATAGAGCATTGTGGTCAAGGCAGTGGTCCTTCATCTTTATCAGAACCATAACAAAATGTGGTGAGGTGGTAAACACATAGAAGCACTGTTCTGTTCTGAATGTTTTTTTCCTATTGGTTATCACAGTATTTAGTCTAAAAACCAGCAGACAGGCAAATGTGGAAGCATCTTCACTGGTATCTTCAGTTTCCTAGGCAGTGGGACCTTGGATCAGACCACAATACTAAATGAAATCAATGGCCAAGTATCAGTCAACGCAAATTTAAGGAAAATACATTTTTAAATATAATTTCTCACAGCAGTGACAAAAACATCCCTCCTGCTCATCATTAACATAGTACCACTCTTCACAGCCCTCCAGTTCTTCTGCACGGGGCCTTCTAGTCACTTCTGACTCACTGCTGTGGCAGAACAAACTTCCTAAGAGCAATACAAAGCAGGAAGAGACCAAGCCATTGACACAGACTTATTAAGTGTAGAGGAATTTTAACCCATCAACATGGCTGCTCTGGTAAGGGAACACATCCAAAGACCTTCTAGGTCTATGTGATCCACCTGGAATGATACACCTTTCCCAGTGGGTTGTCTCCATTGGCATTCATGTCCCCACTGACTTTTAAGGGGGGAATCTGGTTGCAGTAGCAGACACAGTATGACTGTAATTCCCATGTAGTGGAAGACAGGGTCCTTCACTTATGTTTCTGCTAAGCTTCAAAGACACAGCACCTGAGTGCTTATCAGGGAAGATGTTGTTTATAGATTCTTAGAGCTAAGAATAGGAATGAGAAATAAAAGGAGAAGGGGATGGGAAGGGAAGAGGAGGGGAAGAGAAGGAAGTAAATTATAAATGAGAGATAGTCTATGCATTAGAGGTATGAGTTATGGTAGAGAAATAAAGGTGTAGAAAAAGAAGAATATAAAATCTTGTTCAAGTGAGATACAACCAAAAATATTTTTAAAAATTAAACAACTAAGTGCAAAAGTGTAAATAAGTAAATGATAAAAATGAAAACAAGAAATACAGTGAAGCAGAATATACTTTGTCATTGGCTGGTATTATTCCTGGTGGGTCTGAATATGGTTTCTTCCACAATTCCCTTGATTGGTTTAGCATCCTGCTCTGCAGACTATAGAGGGCTGATGTCCTTCATAACTCATTGTATGGAACTCCACTTTCTGCAGGGGTTCCCTAGTCCGAGTCCCCCCAGTAGCCCCCAGTTGTAACATCGTTGCTGGGGTGTGATGAGCCAGAATCACATGTTCACAGTGTGATTTCACACTTGACTCTGCTGGTTCCCGAGGCTCCGACAGTGTGAGGTCCCCCCTCACCATCCCAGCTGGATAACAGCTGGTTTGTGTCTATTTTTCCTTTCTTCTTTTTCTTTATTGGCCTGCTCCAAATTTAGCACACTTCTTGAGTTCTCAAGCTGTTACCCACTGAGGCAATGGACCTGCAGGGGTCCATGGAGTGGCCGTCTACCTCCATTGGCAGCCCATCACCTGTCTCCACAGTACCAGGCCTGTTATTCTGTGGCACCTGTGTCCAGACCAGGAATGTACCTGTCTGGTAGCCACTGCTACTTACTTGTCAATCAGCAGTCACCCCTGCCTGCTTCTATGCAGAGGATTTCAAGTGTCTCCCCTCAGCTTCTTTCTTTTTCCTATAGCTTTTTCTGTCACATGAAAAGAGTCTTGTCTTTATATCCTGGCCCTTGTTCACCGGGTCACACAGAGGCGGCTTCTAATCCACCATCAATAGATATTTTTAAATAGCTGAAAGTATTATAAAGCAAACTCTTTAGAGTCTGTGTAACTATATATCCACTTGAGAGGAAAAAGGGAAACAGAATTAAAGAGCAAAATTAAATCACTTCTTAGATTGATTGTTCTTAAATCTTTGAATTTTTACATACATAACCTATTTCAGGATACTCAAAAGGGAAAGCTGAAAGGAAGAGAAAAGGGGAGAGAAGGAATGAAGAGGTGAGGAAAGAATCTTTAAGTACTCACAAAAAAAAATAAATCAATCCTATACTCCAGAACAAGTTTAACTCAGAATACAGAAATCTTAATGATTTGCAGCATCACTGGACACCTAACAGCCCCATTCCCAGACCCTGTGGCTGGAAGAGACTGAACAGAAGCCAGGGCCAGCACTACAGAACCTCAGGGCAGACTTATGTCCAGACTCTGAGATCTTCAACCTCAGCTTCATTCCCAGGGAGATGGGTAGACTGTAACACAGGTAATACTTCTTATACCCTCTGTTCATAGTGTCTCCTGGACTGAGCTCTTCTAGGCCAGGTCACATGGGCTCTCCAGCTTACACTCCTGAAGCAGAGCCAGTGTGGGACTGCCAACATGACTGAAGAGAACACCTCAGCAACCCTAGAAGGCAGCTTTCAGTGTCTTGTCACCCCTTGAGCAGCACAATACAGGAAAATGTAGTCTCTCTATAAAGAAATTGGGAAGAGTAAAGTCTGGGGCATGTCATCAGATGTGGAGCAGAAAAAGACCATTTTGCTTTTAAAAACTTACCACCTACATTCTAAAAAAGAGTCAATGTGCTGATCACAGAGTTTTACTGAGACAGTGGGATGGGCCTGTAGCAGAGACAGGCCAGATGTAGGAAGGGACAGAGAGTAAGTACCTCCTGCTGCACCCTTACCACCAGAGCAAATGGTGAAGGACTGGATGCACAAGAGCTCCCGCCCCTCACATCTTTTTACAAAACAGGAATAATGGAAAATAACATTTTTATTCTAGAGAAAACAAATGCATCTAATAAACTTTCTCAGAGAAATAAAGAGACATAGTGTTGTCATCCTGGTCATCTTCCACACAAAAATGGGCTGAATTGTTTTACGTGCTCGCACAAGCTCCAGCCTGTTACAGACATTCCCCAGCCCCCCACAAGAAAGGGAAACAATGGATTTTCAAAACCATCAGAGGCAATCATCAGTTGTAGAAAGAAAACAATCACACTTGACTTTCTGGAAATGCTAGTTTTAGAAGGAGTCCTTGAAAAATAAATCATAATCAATGTGGCACAAAATACAGAAGGATGGAACAAAAGATGAGAAGGCTTGAAGAACGTCGAAGGGTGTCCGTGGTTCCGTCCGTATATGGGTTGCAGTTGGTCTCTGCACTGAGGTAACATGAGGACAGCTTCACCTTGGAGTTGTAGCTTCTCACTGCCTGCCTCCCTGTTTAAAGAGGCAGACATCCAGGTTATGTCCCTTTTGCTGAGGAACAGTAAACTTTCTGAGCATAAGTGTATCATGAGGTGGTTATTCTTCACATGGTTTACTTTTTCTTTATCAGAAACAAATGCAGTGCTCAAAAGGGGGGCACAGATTGTAAACAAACGCCAAGAAACAATGTGTTCAGCCCAAGCCGTCCACATGCTGTTGGCCAGCATTAAAAGGCAGAAAACAGGCAGCAGCTGCAAACACTAATCTCTAACTGAAGCAGGGAGAATTTTAAATCTTGATTCATTTAGTCTTCTCAAGAGTTTATTTGGGGATGATATTTTCTACTCCACTAGAATTCCTGGGAAGAGTGTCTAACCTAGGCTTTACTAAGAGACTCTAAAGATGATGGGAAGTCATCTATGCCTGCTGATAGACAGAGACACACTATCCAACACTGCTCACCCCAGGGACAATTCATAGCACACTGATATTTTTAAACTGCATAAATAACCTATCACACTATAACAAACTCACAAAAACAGCTTTGTTTCAATGTTTTTAAAACACTAAATGCATACTAACTAATAACTACTCAATTTGAGGTATAATTTATAGTATTGATGCTATTTTAAAGACAATATAAGGTACATATCACATTATAAAAAGCTCGCTGTAAAACAAAACACTTCATTTTATAATTCTAATAAATTTTTTAAAATTTTTTCCTGTTGTTTTTTAAAAATTATTTTCAATATAACAAATGTATTTTCAGATATTTTAAAAAATTAGTAGGTCCAATTTTTATTATCTTTCTTAATTTCATTGTAAAATGGTTCCCTCATAAGCTGTTTTCTACAAAATATATATTTATATAGACATGTAAATATATAATACAATATATAATATGTAAAAATATTTGCTATATAATAGTATATACAATAATATATATATATAATACATATATACATATACCTTGAATCTTTTCATTTCTTAAATGTTTAAAACATTTTGTATGCACCTAAAGACCGAGTTGTGTAACTTTTGCAACTAGATTAAATAATACTTTGGATAGCAAGGGACTGTCATTAGGTCCCCACAGTATATCCCCTTCACCTCAGGAAAAAGGTCCTACACCTGTCTTTCAAATATCCCATGAAATCTTGGGGATAACCTCATCAACAGGAGCTGGAAGCAAAGGACAAGACGGGCTGGGGTTTGTCCCAGGAGAGAGAACTGCCTGGCACTGTCCCTTTATCTCGAATACTCTATCAAGCATTACCAAAACTGTGAACTGGTTCACCTTATTTCAAGTGAAATTACCTGTAATTACGTGATACACAGTTATGTTTCGCCTTCTCATGCATTCCAATGTCCCTAAAGTACTGCTAGTACTTATTCAGAATAGACTTTTAATATTCAAAACTGTAGGCACAATTACACACTCACACAGCTTCAGTCTGAGTTCAATTTTTCATAATTAATTTGGTAGCCTGCCAGGTCAGCTGACTCCTTTCATGGTCTAGATCATTTCTATTTTATAAAATAAGATGTTACTGTCAAATCAAAGATGCTCAAGCTATCATCCCAAGCACTCAGTTTCTCTTGACAGAAAAAAAAAAAAACCCAAACGTTATAATGAACAAGTTTTACCAAAACACTCGAGTTCCTGGTGAAGAACTAAACCCCGTGGTATTAGTCCACTCTTGAGGAATGCCCCCTTCACCTCAGGGGTCACATAGAGTGGGGGACTGGAAAGAAGCAAAACCTTAGAAACCAAAGATAACTAGACACTGTCGGTCTTTCTTGTGAAGTTTGTAATTATGGCATAACCTGTAAATATGCTCATAAATGCTATGAGCAGAATACTCCCTTTTAATATTCCTATACTAACTGATGCCATGTGAGCCTTATAAGTTGTCACTAGTCTTCATTTACAGACAGCCTGCCTCCTGCATCTCCTCCATCCACACTTTTTCCTCCCAACCAACTACCCCACAAAACTAATCCTGTGAGATGTCACTTTAAGGGAGTAAAACACCTGGCTTGATTCCCAAAGTCTCAGAAACCCCAGATCCACTTACTTGGTTCATAGTAATCCACTATAGATACTGAACCATCTCGAATATTTGAAACTTTGAAGTCTCTCACAGTGGGAATATTAACACAAAACTGGGTTTCATTTACCTAAAAAATAAAATAAAATATTTGAAGAAGTTGGCACATTGTGTCTTCATAAAAATATGAGTCATAAATTTTTCCTTCATTTTAGAAAATAAATAGAAACTAATATCTGGGGAGAATTTCTGAATGTCAAGTAGTGTAGTTAATAACTTACTATACGTTTATCTTATTTAAATTCCAAAACAACACTTAGAACATAGGGATGGTTCTTAGTCCACTTTTACTAAAAGGGATGCTTGAGATTTAGAATCATTTAGTAAACAGCTAGCCTGCTCTTGGGACCACCCAAATCTGTGTCTCCAGCAATGCATCTCAATTCTAGCTGCTGCTAATGATTCAGAGACTCTACAGAGTCCGTAGAAGCCTTCCAGAGAGACCCCAGTGAAGGGATCATGAGAAACTGACACCTATTTCTATAAATGACCATGATTTACTGCTGTGAAAATGTAAACTGGACCATCCACACTCTCTCCTCTCTCTCTCTCTCTCTCTCTCTCTCTCTCTCTCTCTCTCTCTCTCTCTCTTTCTCTCTCTTTCTCTCTCTCTTTGTGTAGTGTATGTATACATATGCATATATTATCTGTATACATACACAACACACATATATACATCCTACCCCATGACACAGATATACCATTCCTGAGTGTGTACTGAAAAGACCCCAACTCAATGACAACCTGCCCATTCATGTTTCTTCCTGCACTATTCATAACAGCAAAGAAATGGAACCAGCCTAGATGGCCATCAGCAGATGAATAATGAAGAAAATGTGTGGCATACATACACAACAGAAAGTCAATTTAGCCTTAAAGAAAACTGAATCACAGCATTTGCAGGAGAAGGGATGGAACTGGAAATTATTGTGTTAAACAAAGTCAGACCCAGAGTGATCAACAAACACCATATGCTTTCACTCATCTGAAGATACTAGATTTTAATTTTTACACATGTGTATGTACAGGAGGGGTGTAAGACACTAAACTAGGAAGGTGACCATGAAAAGGGGGAGCAAAAGACCCCAATGTGAGGAAAGGGTGATGGAATATATGTGAAATGAAAGCAGAAAGGGAGGCAACTGGGAGAGATAATAGCTAGAGTGAACAGGGGCATAGAGGAAGACAGTGGGGAAGGAAGATTTATAAAACCACATACAAATGATAGTGCCTTGATGAAGCCCATTGCCTTGTTTGTCCAATTATAAACATTAATCAAAAAAGAAAAACGATTTTAAATGAAACTGCTTATCAGGGCTGTGGAGAGGGCTCTGTGAAGTGTCTCTTACGCAAGCTAGAGGTCCTAAATCCAGATCTCTGGAATTCACATACAAAAGCCAAGCGTGACACCATGTTCCTACAATCTGGCACTCAGGAGGCGAGGACAGACAAATCCCTGGAGCTCGCTGACTGGCCAGCCTATGTGAACCATAAGCCCCAGGGTCACTGAGAGATCCTAACTCAGAGAATAAGGTGGAGAATGCTGGAGGAAGTCAGCCAGTGTCAATTTATAAATGCCACGTACACATGCACACCAAATGTACACACAAAAAAATTAGTTATCTTCCAAAGGATTGTATAATATTATACATATATTACATGCATATATGATATGTAGAATATATTATATGTATTATACATATGTTATATATTATGTATATGTATTATACATAGTGCACCAATAAACAATAACTAAGCTCTTTGTAAAAAGACCTTCCTCTGGCTCATCATTAACAGCCACTCTCATTAATTTTATAGCGATATCGTTTTTTAAACTTGTGAGTATATACGTGATGTGTGTATGTATGTGTGGTATATGTGTATTTGGTGGAGGTAGTGTACATTCGCCCATGCATAAGCCATAAAAGGGCACTAAGCATTCTATTCTATAAATCTCCACTTTATTCTTATGACCCAGGGTCTCCTGCTAAACCTGGAGCCAGGCTAACAGCCAGTAAGTCCCAGCGCTCCTCCTGTTTCCGCTCTCCACAACGATGGGGTGGTCATGCCCAGCTTTTTATATGGGTCCTGGAGACTGGAACTCAGGCCATCACACTACACAGAAAGAGCTCTTAACCACTGAGCCATCTCCTCAGCCCCAGTGATGTCTTTTAAAAGAGAAAAACATCTGGTTGCCATATCAAAATCATTCAGAGACAAAAAGCTGAAATAATGACCTAATACTTAACAGGTGGCAGGCTTCTAAACACAATACATAGAACCTTCACCAATAAAGGTTTATGAAACATCTTACTACTTACAGAATCTAAATAAAGGTTGAGTTTCCCATGATCATATTCCACTTTCTTCAGTGTCTCACTCAAAGGAATTGAATCTGAAGATGCAGTAAAGCCACTGAGAAGGTTCACCTCCATAAGGACCATGCCGGTCCTCTCTGAACCCAAATGACTGCATCAAAGAAAGACACAAGGAGAAAAAAAAAAACTTTAGGAAAAACTTCAACACGTGATCTTTATGTAAAACTTAACACTATCAAATATTACTTTAAGCTGTGTTCAAGCACAAGTAAAATTCACTATAGGAACATTTAGAACACATTTTTCTTATAGCAGTGGTAGTTTTATAGCTTGTGGTGACACGTGGAATGAGAGCTAACCATGGTTTCTTGAATAGGATGAAGTGCCTGCAATGAGGTAGGGTTACTGGTCGTAGCAGGTACAGTGCATAACCATTCAATGGATTCTAGCAGTGCTTTGTATTGGTTCTAAACTAAATATTTCTCAAAACATTGGCATTCTCTCAAAAGTTGGCAGTACCAACCTAGGCAGCTTAAACCAACAGATGGAGAGAGGTATCACTTGGCCACTCAGTGTAGATCCCAGCCTAAGACACAGAGGATACTCACCTACTATATGATGAATGAATCAATGAATCAGTCAATGAATCAAAGTGAAAAGCAGGGATGGAATTACTGACTGACCAGAATTATTCTAGTAATGCCTAAATGAGCTGCATATAAAGAATTTGTTTAATGTCTGACGTACAGGTTTGTGACACATATAGGTTCCTCCTGCTAATAGTAAAAAAATAATTATATCTTGATGTTTTTATTCTTTAATAGAGACCAGTTCCAAGTTAAGTAAAGAATAACGGAAGTCTTGATTCCTTTCCAGCTGAGAAGGAAGGTGCTGCAGAAATCCAAATAGTCCCAACTGCTGGTCAGAATGGTCAAGAAGTGGTAGGGGGAGGGGGAAAACACATGGGATGTTTCATCTCAGTCAAATGACAAGATCCAAAGATACAGCAGATGGTAGTAAATGATGGGGAAACTTGGTTCAGGCAATGGCTAAGAAAACCGAGTACCTCGGTTAACACCCAGAGGTGACCTTCACAGAGCACCAGTGGCTTCCAGCCCAACAGCAAGCTGAGTTCAATCACAGTGCCTTGAGCATCCCAGATGCCAGTGTGTTTGACAGTTACTTCTTTCCCAACACCAAGCAATGCTGGGGTAAAAGACAGACTGACAGGAAAACTTGTGAAGTCTCTTGATTCAAAAACTTTCTCCTGGTTGTTCTCAACATCATGTGCACAAGAACAAGCAAGAAGCTGGAGAAGACAGCTTCACAACTCTACTGGGACATAAGTATGCCTGCAGAAATGAGATTCTCAAGTGCTTTGGATACAGACCAATTGAAGAGCCACTTCTGGAAGCTTCAGTTATCAGCACACAATTGACTCAAGACCAGAATCTTCTAAAGTGGAGTCTTTTCAGTATCCAAAATAACTATTCTTTTTGCTAGGTTTGTATGCTGTTACAAATTTTGGACCAAAAGTTAAAGGTAAATCTGAAGCCAAAATGAAATTATTTCAACTGAGAATAACCATGTGTAGCATTAAATAAGATTCAATATTTTACAGTTTTCCTAAATTAGACTTAAGTTTATTAACTTATATTTTTATCACTACCCACCCTAGGATTCTGACTAGCTTTATAGCATTTGGTGAGTATTCTCTAACTTGGGGTGGGCCTCAAATACAATCATAAAGTGTCTAATTATCCTCCAAATACTTGGGTCATTATCACATCTGTGGGCACATCTTGCCTGATGGATTAGAATTGTAATACACAGGATCGACAGCAGGGGAAGATCACTGGCGAGTGTTCTACCCCCACACCCTACATAGCACCTTCCCACAGAATAAACACTAGCCAGAAAAGAGAGAGCTTCCAGCTCAGTCCACCTCAATTTCTCTATATCCTGTAACCAGAATGTGTGATGCCTTCATCAGATGGTCTTACCATCTGGTTCTGATAAGCAACCAAGAACAATGGCAATAGCCTGCCTATTGTTGGGGTCCTCTGAGATCTCTCCAGTCAACTCTAGGAGGGTATTCCACAACTGGTGCTGGGGTTCTCATTTGAAAGTTTATGACTAAATGGCTCAGTTGGTAAAAATGTTTGCCACACAAGCTTTATAACTGGAGTTCAAGCCATAGAACCTAAGGTATAAGGGAAGAATCAACTCCAGAAAGTTGTTCTCTGATTTCCTTATGTATACCATGCTCCATGTGTGCTCTCGCAGAGACATATCATAAACCCAGCAAGAATCAACAAACAATAACACTTTAGGGACTGGAGAGATAGCTAGGTTGTTGAGAGTGCTGGCTGTTCTTCTGGAGGACCTGGGTTCAATTCCCAGGACATATAAAGTAGCTCACAACTGTCTGTAACTCCTACCCCAGGGGACCTCATAGTCTCTTCTGGCCTCCAGGAGCATTAGGTATATACATGCAGTATACAGACAAATATACATGCAGGCAAAACACTCATACACATAAAAATAAATAAAATTTAAAATAATAAAGTGTCACACCCAGAATAGTTTGTACCCAGAACCCTGACTAAGGACAACAAAGGACTAAAGAAAGGGCAAACACAAAGACAGAAAAGCTGGGGTCAGGTGGGCTGAGCTTGCACTGAGGGAGCAGAATCAACACTGTAGCCAGGAGTGTCAGTACTTGTATTATATGTGGCAAAGGGGTATGGCTTAGCTCATCACAGCAGAAGGCTGCAGTCATCCTGAAGGAGAAAGCTGCTGTAGTTCGTGTTTGCATATACTGCCAACATTTATACTTAGAACAGCAGAGGTTTTGCCAATTCTATGGGTTAAGAGGCATGGGGTCATGGATGTGGCAACCTCCATGTCAACAGCGTGTTCACTCTCAGGGCTTTCTCAGATTCCCTCAATAAAATAAAATACTTTTAAAGAATTTATTTACTTCTATCCAAACTTGTTATAAATACAAAGAAAACATGTGAACATTTTTAGCCTACCTAAGAAGAAATTAAACATAATTACCTGTGCTTCTAGTCTGAAATCTGTGGAGCAGTGATAGGAGAAATCTCTTAATAGGGATTCTTACAATGGTCCCACTGGATAACCATACAAATTAAACCTTAAACCTACTTCTTAAGGAGCTGCTAGTGGCTACCTACCTTGTGCACACATTCAGATTCAGGTGACTGATGTCATCCTCATCATTCACATAGACATCCAAATCAAAAACTTCCTGATTTTCGGTAGATCTCCGATTTTTAGAAGATACCGAACCTTTCACATTATAATCAACATTTAGCTGCAATAAAATTTTTTAAAATTAGCTTAAGTGAAATAATGAACATCACAGCCACCCTTTTATTAAACCACCAAGACTTCTGACTACATCCTTAGTATTTATCCTTACGCCCAGAGATGAGTGGGGCTCTCATCCCTCGTTAAAAACACTAATTTTGAAACTTAGCATATGTGACAAAGTAAGAGTAGTAAGCTGTTTGCAATAGTCTAAATAATAGCTAATAATTCTTTTGTAATAAACCAATTAAAATTATGGTTTTCAAACTGTTTTTAAAATGCCAGCTAAGAAAGAAAGCATTCTTATCCAATGCTTTTGTAAATGTTTGTCATTTTTATTGGGAAAATTATTAGGTAATACAGCAAAGGAAATGTCAGAACACTAGGAATAATGTTTGTGGATTGTTTTCTCAAGGAATATAAAGCATTCCTTTTAGGTTAAAAAAAGGGGGGAAGCCACAGACAACCTTCTTGAAAGCATTGACTGATATGTAATTAATTTACTAATTTCTACTCAAACGGAACCCCAGAACTCCCGGTAAGACAAGTCAAATTCACATACCACCTCTTCAACTGTTGAAGATAATTTTTCATCATAAACCATTTTTCAAAGATGGTAAAGTAAATGACAGATTTCAGGTCAACTGAGTCTTTTTCAGCACATCTTCTATACCTCTCTGTGACGTGTGTGCTGTGGGAGCACCGGAGCAGTGTGGGGACCAGTATCTTTCTCGAGTCACCCTAAGTCAGAAGCTTAGGAATGTGCTCAAATTTTCCTAGGCTGTCTCATCCCAAACAGAATGAAACTTTTTAAATATTTAATGCAACCGAGTTCATAGAACTTAATACTGAATTTCCCTTTAATTCTACTTGAAATACATACATAACCTATGCACACCTCAGAAGCAAACATCTGGTACCTTTCTTGGATTTAAACACTTTAAAATATCTGTTGCTAAGCCTCCTCTCCTCAAGTCTGAGTCCTAATTTTTCTGTTTTGCCACAATCCAAGTTCATTCACTTGCTCCTTCTGGGTGTGCTACTCTGGACATTTTCCAAGTATTTTTTTTCAAACTACAACAATCAATTACTAAGTATAATATTAACTAAGATTATTCCTGGAGCCATTGGAGAGCAGTTTTCTAGCATCCAAAAGCTGTTATCTTCAACATCTGCCTTTCTCTGCATGAAGCTGTCCCTTTAGAGACCAGTGTCATCAAGCAAGATGACTAGGCTTGTCACTGGAGCAATGACTAACATCTATCTATAAGGATTGGGGTTGACAGTTTGGCTGACAGTAAAGCTCGACTATCCACTCACAGAACTTCAAGAGAACACACTCATCATTGCTTAGACTTTTCATACCCAGTAGGTAAACATTTACTTGTATAAGAGCTCTCTTTGTGCTCTTTCCAGAGATCTTATAAAGATAGTCACAAAGGAATCTCAATTCTCATTTCTGGGTGATTGATATTTTTACACTTTTCCCTCTTTTGAGAGAAATGCTTATGAGTCCCTTTCTCCTGTCTTCTGAATTTTGATACGGACCTCAACTAGTGACTAATCTGACCAAAGGGTCTGCGTTTCCCAGTGTCCTTCAAACCGCCAACAATCACTGAGCTTCAATGATTTATCTATATGTCACTGATCAACATTAGCTCCCAGCTAGTGCAGTGTTTCCAACAAATGTGGTGACTTAAGAAGACTAAATTTCCACTTTTGTCTCAAACGTGCTGCATAGTTATTCTTGGACTTATGTTTTGCATCAATCAGCAGTCTTGGGAATAAGAGTTTCCCATGGTTCTTCATATAGAACCACATAAATTATTCCCTATTTTTCTTTTATTCTCACTGAAAAACGTTTCATTTCACTATAATTATTTTTCCTTGTCTTTTTTTTTTAAATGCTTTCTGGGTCTTGACTATCATGCAAAATAATCTTAGAGAGCCAGATTGGAGGATCAGCCAATAAAAGTGCTTGCCATGCAAACCTGACCACCTGAACTCTTTCTCTGAAACTCACAATGAAAGGAGAAAGCAGACCTCCACGCGTGCACAGAGATATGTGTGCACCAACATGTACATACACACGCGCACGCATGTGCCAAAAATACGTAAATAATGCCTTCCAAACATCTTAAGAATTGTTTGGCAGTTTCCAAATTATATCTGTTTGACAAAGAGTGTCTTCCCCGTTAAGCAATAATCATGCCTGTGCCGATTAACTTGTTTCAGTTTGGCACAAATGTAGATATTTGAAAAGAGGGGGTGTCAGCTGGGGAACTGCGTCTTCAGGTTACACTGGCCAGTGGCCACATCTGAGGAGCATTATTTTATTAATGATTGGCATGAGAGGGCCCAGCTAACTTGGGCAAGTGGTCTTAGGTTGTATAAAAAAAGCAAGCTGAGGCAGCCAAGGAGAAAGCCAGTAAGCACAAGTCTTCCATGGCTCTGCTTCAGTTCCTGCCTCTGTGTTCCTGTTCTGGCTTTCCTCATTGGTGGTCTGTAACTGGGATGTGTAAGTCAAATAAACCCCTGCCTTCCCAAGTTGCTTTTGGCCAGAGTGTTTTATCACAGCAACATAAAGCCAATGAAGATGCTCTTCTCTCAGTAAAAATAATTGTAAAAGTATTTTTAAAAAGTCTTTTTTGTTGAACTATTTTGGAAAGGGGAGCAAACTGGGAGAAACAGTGGCTAGGGCAAATGTGGGTAACTAAGGGCATGAATGTGATCAAATTGTGTGTATGTGTGCGTGCATGCACACTCGTGTGTGGTGTATGTGTGTGTAGTGTGTGTGTGTGTGGTGTGTGTGTGTGTGTGTGTGTGTGTGTGTGTAGTCTTACACACAGAGGCCAGAGGTGCAGGATCCCTCTAGAACTGGAGTTATAGGTAACGGTGAGCCACCTGACATGGGTGCTGGGAACTAGTCCTTTGGAAGAACAGCATTTTCCCTTAACCACCAAACTGTCTCTACAGCCCTCAACACCATAATTTTTAAACTGTATTTTCAAATACAACAAAAATGTAGATACCAGGCAAGGTGACACATGTCTGAAATCCCAACACCTTGGAGACTGAGGCAGGAGAATCACAAGTTTGAGACCAGCCTGAGCTACAATTTGAGCACACAGCTAGCTGTATCTACATAGCAAGACCGTGTCTCAAGAAAGGGGGTTTCCCAACTATTCACATAACTCACACTGGAGGAATTCAACATTAATTTCGAAAAGCCAGCAATCTCTAAGAGATGTTTTCAAGTAGATTGCCAATAGAAATAGTCTATTCTCTAGTTAGTAATATCTCTAATTACCCTTATTAAATAAACAAATCTTGACTAAGTTACAGGAGTAAATCATTGAAATCTGTATTTTATCTTTATAATATTTTCATTAATTTAGTGAGAGGGGTTGTGCACACCATGGTATATGTGTGTAGGTCAAAGGGCAACATGAGGGAGTAGGTTTTCTTTCTTTATTTTCCTTATGTGGGTCCCAGGGATCAAACTCAGGCTTGGCAACAGGCACCTTTACCCCAGGAGGCATCTTGCCAGCCCTCATTAAAAGTCCCACACAAGCCGGGCGGTGGTGGCCCACGCCTGTAATCCCAGCACTTGGGAGGCAGAGGCAGGTGGATTTCTGAGTTCGAGAGTTCGAGGCTAGCCTGGTCTACAGAGTGAGTTCCAGGACAGCCAGGGCTACACAGAGAAACCCTGTCTCGAAAAACCAAAAAAAAAAAAAAAAAAAGTCTCACACAAGCTGTCTAAGTTAAAGGTTTAGCAAAGGATTGTTAACAAAAGTCATACTAAGCCACAAAAATAGACAATCACTTATACATACCTGGCAAATAGCAAATCCCAAACCTTGTGCAGAAACATTAACTGTAATGGGATCTAATGCAGCAAGCTAAAGGTGAAACAAAGATAAGGGTGAGAGAGAAAAAGTGAGGGAGTCGAATTTTCCACAGACAGATCATTCCCAGTCGAACAAGAGTTCTGTGCTGTATCCTACACTAGAAGCAGAGGTAGTCCTGGGGAATGCTGGGAGCTCTGCATGGTCTCAGCTATCAAAGGCTCTGCAAGAACCAGGTAACCTGGGCAAAGTGCTCTCCAAACCTGCCGAGCTCCTTCACCCCACGCCTTTGGGAAGGCACAATCTGTGCTCCTGACCAGACTGCCCTCCTGCTGGAGCTAAAGCATGTCTTCCCTGACCTCCCTTCACCAGAGCCAACCATGGACACAACGGTACACAATCACTATGCCTGGCTATAGCCTTCTTTTCCTGTGCCATGACTCTTTCTTCAGTTAGCTTCTAGCATAATCTTTTATTTTATCTTAAAGTAAGAATGGCTGTACAGGCTTCTAATCTCAGCATTTTGGTGGTAGGGGCTAAAGAATTATGAGATCAAGGCCATCCTGGACTACATAGTGACTTCTATGCTACCAGAGAAAAACATAATTGTGATGATGATGATGACAACGACAGTGGTGGCACATGCCTTTAATCCTAGCACTCAGGAGGCAGAGACAGGTGAATCTCTGTGATTCAAAGCTACACAGAGAAATCCTGCCTTGAAAAGCCAATTAATTACTTAATTAGTTAATCAATTAACTAATTAATTAACATATAACAATAATCCTACTACCAATCCTCACTGCTTCTAAGAGAATAAGAGATATAGCTGAAAAGAATAAGTATATGAGCTAATAGGTTTAAATTCCAGCTCTGCCATCCTACACATGGCTTCTCTGCCAGTTTTCTCCTGTGTCAAATTGTGGACAGCATGCTTGGCCCGAGGCATAACTGTGGGGGCACCTCTATTCTAACCTAGCACAGTGTCCATGCAAAGCTGAGACTCAGTAGGTATCACTCCTGCCCACTAGGAACATGTCCATATCTTCTCTTCTACCCATCTTTCTTTCCCTCAAAGGTCCACTCTGCCTTAGTTCAGAAAATCCAGCCAAAAGCAGGACAGCCTGTCTCAATCTTTCTATGAAGCTCCAGGAAGAACTCTCTGTTGAAGTGTATTAAAATTAACTTTAAAAAAATTAAAGCAGTATTCCAAAATAAAGAACCATCTATGAAGGGTTTTAAATGACCACCCCCATCTGCACCTCTTCCTGGTGAAGGAGAAAGAGATTCTGTGAGTCAATCCCGAAGTGTATGGGTCTCGGTACGCTGGGCCCTGTGACGGTCAGATGGATATCTGTATTTTCCTTGTACACAAGGGCTGAAAATTCAGATAGTGCCTTCAAGGCCACAACAGTATCCTGTTGAGAAAAGAAAAACAGTTGTGCATTTTTTTTAAGTATCCAGCAATCTCCAAAGAAAACATTCAGCAATGTTTGGGAACCTGCTGGGTGGTTTTTCACCCTTAAGAGAAGACTGCTTTTTCAGTCGTCTATGGGTCTCTTGCTGGGAATATGCAAGAGGCTCAACAAACTACTACAACATAGACCTGAGCAACATGCTTAGATCAGTTACCACAGACACAAAATAGCTACTAAAGATGAGGATCCGATATATTCTTTGCATACCAGATATGAAGCTCAAATAAGAAAAGCATTAAAATTACCGTCTTAAACCCTTCATCTAATGTACAGAACTTGTAATCTAAGCTGTTTTATGACTATATGAAAAGCAGCTATGCTCTTCATAGATATTAGAAATTATCTGTTTTTCCAGAAGAAAAACATCTATCATTTCTCACCTGAGTGGATACGAAACCTCCCAGACTATTTCTTTGCCTGATGAGCCACCTCATAATTGGGATTCCCTCAGAAACACGGTGCAGCGTGTGCGCGAGCAGTGCATAAGCGGCAATTTCAATGTCCACGGAGCGTGCCTGCCAAGACCCAAAGAGCGTGGGTCCTGATGACAACCAGAACTGTGTGTCTCCTGCGAGAAAAATAAACCATACTGAGCAAATGCCAAAGAGTGTACGTCTTATACCACAAAATATTTCTGTATGAGTTCAAGCTCTATTTGGCTAGCAAAAGAGCAGATGTTACACATATGTGTGTGTGTGTGTGTGTGTGTGTGTACATATATATGTATATATATGCCTATATAAGCACACATAAACATGTTACATTTTAAACTATTACAGTGTATAAATTTTCATCCTTTCTTTGTTGCCTGCATTTGAGAATGTTTTGATTAAAACATTCTCCCAAGGAAAACACCATATGTTTGGAGCAAGACTAAACAGTTATAAATAAAAAGGGGAAACACACATACACACTATATATATAATTTTTCTTCCACAAATAATTTCAGGCACTTGGGAAAGAATCCTGTTCCAGGAATCTATCAGTAACCAGCTCTCATGTTCTGTGAGACCTCTCCCCTTTTCTGTCTTCTTCCTCAAAGCTTATGGTGTAAATTCAAAATCCAAGCCCCAAGAACAACGGAGCAAGCCCAGCCAGGTCAACAGCCTTCCTAAGATAATCCTGCTCTAGCCTGCTCGACATCCTGCATGAAGGCCTCTGCTTGCTCGAATCTACAAGACAGTGATTACACCACGGTGGAATGAGAGACAGGAATCACAGCCCAGCCCAGAACAAACGTCAGGTGCACATCAGTGTCTGTGCAGAGCATCCACTCCACAACCCTGGGACAAGCAATGAGGACTGGACCTAAATTATTAACCTTGCTGTCTGTCTCTACAGTCTTTTCTGGGAATTATTCTCTCTCTCTCTCTCTCTCTCTCTCTCTCTCTCTCTCTCTCTCTCTCTCTCTCTCCCCGGGTGTGTGTGTGTGTGTGTGTGTGTGTGTGTGTGTGTGTG
>NW_021620336.1:813987-817987 GCF_004785775.1 Grammomys surdaster
TGTGTGAGTGTGTGTTTGTGTGTATGTGTGAGTGTGTGTGTGTGTGTGTACACCCCATGGAAGCCAGAAAAAGGACACTGGTTCCCTTAGAGCTGAGGTTATATTTCCTTTGTGAGCTGCTTGAGTACTGAGATCCTAACTCCAGTCCTTGTGACAGGGCAGCAAATATCCGCTCTCCAGCCCCATGCAACTGAACTGAACAGAACTTTGAATCAGTGAATACTATCTAAAATTACTTACGCACACCAATTCACCCTAAGATATACTTTGAGCTCTGACTACTTTATAGGAACTTTTGGAAGAGTAACATCTGTACTTCACAGGCCAGAAACTCAAAGAGTAACCAACTCAAAGGGAAATTCAAGGGAGAACCTATCTAAAAGAAGACGTCAGGCTGGAGAACTGGCTCAGTGGTTAGGAGCTCCACCTGGTTTCTGGCCACTCAGAACTAGCTGTTACTCCAGTTCCAGGGAATACGCTGCCCTCTACTGGCGGTTGTGAGCACTACATGCACATTGTGCACAGACATACATACTGGCAAAAGGTAGGGAGATGGATGGATGGATGGATGGATGGATGGATGGATGGATGGATGGATAGTAGATAGATGGAAAGATAAAATGTCCAAGTACTGGGATGGCAAGGAGCAATCAAACATGCAGATCACATCCTGATCTTGTTCTGCTTTGCATTTTTCATCTCATCCAAACAATGCAAATGATATAAAATCATAATTAGCATACAAACATTTTTCAATCCATTCTATGAAACCCAACACTCAATCAGCCTCAGCTGGGTCCCAGGCATTACCTTCCTTTTCTGATTGCTGAGTCAGCATGGTCAAAGCCTCCTCTGCTTTAGGACTTCCCACTGTAGACAGGGCATAGGTTACAAGTGCTAAGGTATAATTGTCCGAAATTCCTCTGCTGAATTCAGATTCCAAAAACTTGATAGAGTCTTGTACATTGATATTAGGCTTGGAAGAAAAACATGCATATTTTACTATTTCCCTATATGTAAATAAAAAGTACATGGAAGCATCCACTCAAAGAATGATTCCAGGCCTGTTAAATATCTGACTTCAGCGTAGGCAATGGGAATCAACAATGTTCATTGACATTTAAGCATCTGCTATATGTTCTGAAAATAATAGGACTGTTCTCTTGCCGTAACTAAGGAGACACTATTCTTTAAAAGGAGTAAATAAATAAATAAATAAATAAACTTCTACAACCCCTTCATCTTGCTGAGTGTTATGAATCCAAATGGCAAAAGAAAATTATGGCTTCGAGAATATGCTTTTTTCTCATGCAGAACCCTAGGAATTGAATCTCTAAGCTCAGAGAAAAGTTTGCCTTGCACAGGCCCAGTATGAAACTGGGAAAACAGTCAGAGTTTAATGAAGGGAATGGCAGATTGAGAAGTGGGGGTCCAATAAGCAATAAGACGTCAAACAGCCAGAGAGCCCTACGGCAACATTCAGATGATCACAAAAGGGGAGAGAGAACCTGTAGAGACTGTACCCAGAGGTTAGGCACAGCCCCCAGCTGAGGGATGGCACCACCCACCCATCTCAAAAATATTAACCAAGAATTGCTCCTGTCAAAAGGAAATGCAGGGACAAAAAGTGGAGCAGAGACTGAAGGAAAGACCATCCAGAGACTGTCCCACCTAGGGATCCATCCCATCTGCAGACACCAAACCCAGTCACTAATATGGATGCCAAGAAGCACATGCTGACAGGAGCCTGGTATAGCTGTCCCCTAAGAGGCTCTGCCAGAGTCTGACAAATACAGATATGGATGTTCACTGAGCACAGGGACCCCATTGGAGGAGTTAGGAAAAGGACTGAAGGAGCCGAAGGGGTTTTCAAACCCATAGAAAGAACAATATCAATCAACCAGACCCTCCACAGCTCCCAAGGACTAAATCATCAACCAAAGAGTACACACGGAGAGACCCATGGCTCCCACTGCATATGTGGAAGGAGAGCCCTATGGAGGCTCAATGCCCCAGCGTAGGGAAATTCTAGGGCACTGAGGCTGAGGTGGGTTGGTAGGTGGGTGGGTGGGTGGGTGGGGGAGCTCCCTCATAGAAGCAGGAGGAGGGAGAGGGGGTGGGGAGTTGTGGAGGAGAAACTGGGAAGGGGTACAACATTTGAAATGTAAATAAATAAAATAACCAATTTTAAAAAGAGATTACATCTCTGCAGAGCATCCATCATTGTCTACAGCCTGGCCCTCCTTCTGCCAGGTTTCAAAGGTAAGACGCTTTCATTAAATTAACAGACACTGCCATTACTCCCTAAAGGTTTAAAGATCTTAAAAACAAACCAAAAAAAATCCTTCAAAATGACTGATGACATAGCTTAGCTGGACGTTTGCCTCCTATAAGCAATGCCCTAGGCTCAATCCATAGCACTGAAAAAAAAATCACTTCAACTTGCTAGGACATAGTTCCAAATTCTAAAGTGCTTTATCCTAACAATGAAACACTCCTGACCTCTGTTCCAGTAACAAGCACAATGCATATATTATTACAAAGGCTTTCAGAGTCTCCTAAGAATGGGTTACTATTTTTCTCCAAATTGTGGAATGTGTGTCTAAATGCAAAGCACACAGCTATCCTAATGCAATATAAAATTACAAAGTACTTCCCATTTCCAGACACATATTTGACGCAGCAAGAGTCACTTGATTTCAATTTGTGAAAAAAGAAAAAAAAATAATACCTGATACTTTTTGTATCCCAGGACAGAAGTCACAATATAGGCTGTAAGTGTTACTGGGCTCTTGTTGCCACCTTGAAGTTCACTGTGAATCACTCTTCCTGGCTCCCAATATTCACCATTGGATTTCTCATGTGCTTTGAGCCAAGTATATGTTCTATGTAACACATCCTGATCAATATCTATATAGTAATCAGCTTCCAGAAAACATTTTAAAACAAATGCTGACAGCCTTGGAGAAAAGGGGGAAAGCACATAAGATACATTTATGTCCTAAGCTCTCGCTGAGCATGCGACACAAAAGACAAATTCAGAAAATTCACCAGATATAAAACAAAAAGAAAGACAACAAAGAGACAATATAAAAAACCGTGTCTTAGCTGGTGGACCTGGTTCTTATTTGGGCATGACAAAGAAATTTCAGATCAATTCACAGAATGTCACATTTGGAAATTCATTTAGGAATTATCTGCTGATTATTTAGAAATAATCTCATACCAGTATTTTACAGGTTGAGAATCCAACCTCCCATGGTGGTTAAATTACCAAATGGTGCACACCTCTTGACTTCTCCAGGCTTATGACAAAAACACCTCATCATGCTCAGCTCAAAGCATTAGATAAGCATTTGAAGTTCGCAAGCAACTTCAATACTTTCTTTATGTTCAATACTTTATGTGAGAGAAGTGGGTAGTTTTCAGTCCTGTAAAACTGTAAACTAAGGGACTAACCTCGTGGACCTGTGTGTGTGTGTGTGTGTGTGTGTGTGTGTGTGTGTGTGTGTGTGTCTGTGTCTGTGTGTGTGTGTGTGGCTGTATGTGGCTGTGTATGGCTGTATGTGTGTGTGTATATGTATGTTAGCATCTATGTAAATGGGTTGGGGTGTGCCTGTGTAGAAGCCCAAGGTGAACACTGAATGTCTCCTCATGCCGTTCCTCCTTCTCTTCTACCTTTGTTTTTTGAGACAGGGTATCTCACTGAAGTTTACCAACTGAACCAAACTGGATGGCCAATGAGCTTCAGGGACCTGGTTGTCTCCACACACAACATCTCATCCCTCCCATCGTGAGCCTGGGGTAATAGGCACGTGTCACCATGCTCAGCTTTTCACATGGATTCTAGAATCCAAACTCAGTTCTCATGCTTGTGTGGCAGGCACTGTACTAAGTGTACCATCTCCCCAACCCTAGGAATAATTCTTAGAGAGAGAAAGAAAAGAAATTAAAGAGAGAGAGAGAGAGAGAGAGAGAGAGAGAGAGAGAGAGAGAGAGA
>NW_021620336.1:817997-851358 GCF_004785775.1 Grammomys surdaster
GAGAGAGAGAGAGAGAGAGAGAGAGAGAGAGAGAGAGAGAGAGAGAGTAGAAGGAAGGGATATGAAGGGAGAGACAAGAGAGGAGATATATAGATTATATAGAGACATAAAGATAGATAGATAGATAGATAGATAGATAGATAGATAGATAGATAGATAGATAGACAAATATGTGAGGTAAAGGAAAGAAGGGAGGGTAGGTAGGTACAAAAGTGGAAGGCAGAAAGGAAGAGAGACTAGACAACAGAAATCCCTCATTTAAAAAAAAATGTATAGTATTTCTCATACTTGGTGACACTTCACAGAATCATGATACAAAACATTTGTATTTGTGGGAAGAGGGATAGAGGAGAGACAGGGTCTCAGTCTGTGGCCCAAGCTGGCCTCGGTCCTCCCACCTACATATCCAGAGTGCTAGAGTTACAAGCTTGAGCCACTACGCCCAGCAAGAACAGTAACGAGCAAAGAATGCCAAGTGAAAAAACAAAGGCTCTTAGTTACAGAGTGGCATCTGACTTCTAAACAAGAAAAATGCCAAAGCACTATGTCTCCTCAAAGCTTAACAGAAACATACTAGGTCTCTCCACTGTGGGTAGACAGAGAAGACCTTAAAGTTGGCCAGAACAGACAGAACAGGGAGGGAGTGGGGGTAACTGTCCCAAATGATACACAGGATTGGAAGCAGGAGGACATGCCATGGGCTCATTACAATGGTCTATTTTTCAAGAAGTATGATCTTAAGAAAAGCGCACAGACCATTTTAACAAAGCTCTTACACTAATAAATCAGACATAACAAGAAAAATGTCACAATGGCATTTTTTCTTGTCATCTGTACCATCATCTTCTTGTTGCAGCTTTTCAGACAAAACAAAGTATTTTTCCCTTTTCTAAACAGAAATCTCTTAACTTGCAAATGCTTTACAGTCGCTTTCTAATGACCTTTTTTAAAGGTGTGCTTTACATCCAGTCAAGCAGTTGCAATATCCACACAAATAGGCATGTCTGTCAGTCCCATGGCTGCTGTGGCCTAATAAACACCTGATCTGTGACACAGAATTGTTTCATCAGAAGAAAAACAAACCCCACTTACCAAGTGCTCCCAGAAGAGTCACTGTCCCCGAAAGCACTGAAGGAGCCATCTTCCCTCTGATAGAGAAGCTCCCTTTGGTAACCTAAAGACACATAAATCCATGCATAATCAATCCACTTGCTATGGTTTCATGCTGGGACCATTGGCAGAGAGGGGAAATGAGGAGTGATGTCCAAGACCCTTTGGGTCATCCAGAAGCAAGCAAAGACAAGGCTGAGCTTCACTGACTTCTAGTGTTCATCAAAGGGTCTCCATGCTTAGCTAACTAAGATTGTTTGTGGTCTAGGGAAAGCACTATCATAACTAAAGCTTAAGGCCAAACAGAGTACAGTTGATTTCTGTCCTTAGGGTGGCAACAGAGTGGGGAAAATTACATGCAACCCAAGACAATGTCTTTTAAATAGCTTGATCATGGACACCTGAGGCAAATGATAAAACCAACTGTTCTTCTTCCACACCAATTCCATACTTCATGTTTACATGCACGCACACACACACACGCACACACACACACACAAACACAAACACCATGGTAGTAATGAAGTAACTTAGGATGCATTGGAGATGGCTCACTCATAAAGTGGTCACCACACAAGCATGAGGACCTGAGTGCAAGTCCCTATCACCTACCCCAAAAGAAATGTGCCTGTAACCTCAGAACTGAGGACGCAGACACTGGAGAATATCTGAAATTTGCTGGTCAGTCCATGAGTTCCAGGTTCAGTAAGAGACCCAGTCTCAAAAGATAATAAGGTGGAGATATGACTGAGAAAGACACCTGATATCAGCCTCTGGGCTGATTGTGATTGTGTGTACACGTACCCATACATAGTGTACACACACAAAAATACACATACACAAATAAAGTAAATTGGAAGGTTTTAATGCACCTGCTTTAACAAAAGCAGAGGCTTCTTATACTTGCAAATAAATTATTTCAAACAAAGGGAAGTTGATTCACATTTGCAAAACCATGCAGAGTTCAAAGTCCAGTATTAGAAACTGTAGGCAAGCCCATGGCCATCACTGAACAGTCTATCTCTCCCATGAAATTTGGAGCTTCTCTCCTTTGGGTTTTCTACTACAAAGTCTGTATCTAAGCATATGGATTAAGGAATAAGACAGTATGTTTCACAGTAATATAATAAAAGAGACTGATAATAAAAGGAATATAAACATATTTATAGTAAAAGCAATTGCTTTCTTAATTTCAAGAATGAAGCATTAGTTTATCATCATCATGTTTATGCGTAACATATTTCTGTTGGACAATTAAACAGCAAATCTTTATTTTGTATTCACATTGTACAAAGAACTATGAGAAGCCCCTTACAAGTATTAACTTGGGTGAGTCTAATAACCCTGCGATGTGTTGTCATTAACCTGTTGATAAGATAACATAAAATGGGTCAGAGCTGAGATCAAGACATGAAATCAAAATTTATAGAAATCACCACACAGGTGGGTATCCTCCAACATTCCCTGCATCAGAGTCAAAAACTAGCCTTAGTCTCCACCCCCACCCCCACTAAGGGCAGCCAGTCCAGAGGAAACAAGAGTTGGACCATTTTCAGTTGTAGAGTGGATCAATAAAACAGATCCCAGACCTCCAGCTCTGCTCCCATGGAAAAGCGAAGGAAAGAAGAGAAGCCAGGGAGAAGAGCTGCTTTGACTCTGTGCAGCAGTCTCTTCTGACACTCCCTTCTTCATTCTATGCTGGCCATGCAGGCTAGAGAAGCCTTGGCTGCTTGTCCTCCAAACAACTGCCTATGTCAGGCCTAATTTCCACTTTATTAGCATAAAAAGATGTTGATGATGTGGCTATGATGTTTATTGTTAGTATAACAATCTTCATTCCATGGTAGTTACCTAAGTTGGAGATTTTTCAGCACAATAGATGGGCAAATCAAAAGCTTAGTTTTCTCCAAAAGTTTACAAAGAAATAAAAGTATCCCTTACAAGATCAATGTTTTACAAACACCTCTTTTTATATGGAAAAGAATAATATAATCAGAATTATCAGATACCTCTGAAAATTAAAATACAGAAGTCACGAAGCTGCTGTGATAACAACCTATAAATTACTGCTTACAATGAGCCAGATAAGAAGCAAATCTTTATGGATCATGAGTTTTCTCTGGACTAACCATGAACATAGTCACAACTTAGCAAACTAAAGCTGAAAGCACTGCCTACAGAAAAAAAAAAGAACAGCCCAGGGCTGGGGTGTAGTTCAGCAGTTGAGTGCTTGCTCAGTATGTGCCACACTCAAGAGTCCAGTTCTGAGAAAAGACAGTATTTTAACAGACAAAAACATTGATTTCAAGACTTGGTCAGATTCTCGCCTATAATGCAAACTGCAGATGTTGTAATTTAAATATCTGAAGAAAAGGCTCGTTGAGCAAATTCAACAGCTAAAGGCCCTTGTTGCCAAGCCTGAAGACCTGAGTTTGATTCCCACATGGGAAACAAGAGAATCAAGTCCCAAAAGTTGTACTCTGACCTCTACACCCACATGCTCCCACACCCAAACACCCATATACACAAAATAAAAATAAAATGTAACTTCAAAACAAATCTAAATATCTGAAGAAAACAAGCGGCTTAGTGCTTCAATTAACAGGCTCAGGATTTCCAGTCCTTGTCAGAAATGGTTTCTTTTTACAGTTCTTTCTTGACAGCAAAATGAGTTTCATTCAGTTATGTAGCTGTTGGTTACAGGACCCCCAGGCCACCAAAACTTAAGTAAGACAATGTGTTATTCCTAAGTGATACTTAAGTAATCACAAATCACACAAAATCTTCATTAATGCTGTAAAAAAATAAAAACAACTGCACAATATTTACAAGTCTTAGAAAAGACAATCTCTAAAGTGAGACTCTGACATCATCCTGCAGAGCAGTATCAGGAAACACTGTCTTCTTCAGATGGAAGCTGTTGGGCTAGCCTGAAGCACTGATCACACTTCCTGGTTGGTAAGACTGCACCAAGGCTGGGTAGAATGGTTGGCGTCTACAGGTAATCACCGAACTGTGGAAGAACTTTAGAACTCTCCTGGATCTGACATCCATACTAAAAGGATGAACTTAAGAGCCCAAAAAGTTGATAGGGATCATGGTCTACCGACTCAGCTCTGAGGTACCCATGTGGTGATACAACCCAGAAGGAGTCAGACACAGGCCAGCACCATCCAAGTATTAATACAGATGATGATTGGGTGGATCCACACAATGTTACATGAAGACCATAAATGGAGCGATACAAATGAGGTAGTCTTAAGAAGAAAGCTGACACACATACCGGGGGCTCTTGATTGGGTTCCTTCCCTCTGCCAGTTAGAATTAAAGGGGGGGTGGGAAAGAACCAAAGTGTAACAGGTAGCAGCAGAGAAACCTCAAGCACCACAGACAGAGTCAAAAGTTAAAGATGTTGACTGGGGGTGGGGAAACACACATGCAGCAGGTACACGGAGAATGTGTGCAGAACAGACGGGGCACTCGGGAGACTGAAAGATCTAGTCTCTTCTCATGGGGTGGGGGTTTTAAAGCCTATTTTCCTCTCAATTTAGGGTTGGTCAGTTTGAAGAAAGGTAAGATAGATGATTGGCCCAGAGCAAGTCTCAAGGAGGGTGAGGAAGGAGCTGGCCAACCGGGAAATTCACTACCTTTACAGGGAGTCTAGCTCCTAGTGTCTCAACACCATGTAAGTACATTTATTATTTGGGAAACTGAGGCTCTGAGAGGCTGAGGAAACAAACCCAAGATAGGGCCTATGGCTGGTGTCTTAACCACTGTGCTTTCCTTTCTCCTGTGCTGCCTTTATTAAGTTCATCATCCTGCACCCTTGGAAGGCTACTTGGCGCTTGGAGACCTATGTTTTCTCTCCCTCTGGTCAGTGTACCCTTCTAGCATCTAATTAGCATCAGGAAAGAGAGTCCCAGAGGGCCACTTGGAACCTTGTTGTTTCCAGAATGGGGATCTAACCCAGCACCTGGCTCTTGTTAGGCAAAAACAGAACCCATCCCTAGCTGGCTTTGAAAAACTGATTTGACAACAACACAGCTGATGTGGGGGAGCCAGAGCTGGGGTTTGAGTTCTGGTGACTCTGAGCAAAGTGTCATAGGACAAGCCAAGTCACCTCCAAGGGATGAGTTAGCTCTCCAGGTGGCTCGAGCCACTCAAAATAGAATTTAAAGACCTGGAGCAATGGCGCCACAGTAAAGAGCACTTGATGCTGTTTCAGAGGAAAGAGGTTTGGTTCCCAGGACCCATCTGGTAGGTTACCACCATCTGTAACTCCAGTCCCAGGGGATCTGGCATCCTCTCTGGTCTCTCTAGGCATCAGGCACACATCAGACATACATGTAGCCAAAACATTCATATGCATAAAATAAAAATTAATTAAAATGTAATAGAGTTCAAAATACTTGATCAGCAAAAATTACAGTTCTTAAAGCATACATAATAAATGTACTATATGACATTTTATGAGCTAATATGCTTTATTAAAACATGACAATGAATGCATATTAAATTACAATATATCAGCCTAATCTGTATGTACTTTCCACACAAAACCAGGCAAGCTAATAAATTATAAGACAAAGTGGAATCTTGTTTTCAAAAAGTCCAAAGATAAATTTTAACTCTCCTGTATCTTTTATTCATCTTCTACAATGACTAAACAAGACGTAAAGACCAACATGTCACACTTTACCACAGACAGCCTTTTCTTAAATTTAATTATAACGGAAGTGTCAAAAAAGAACAGTTCCTGTGTATATACACTTAAAAGACAAACTATCTATAAACCTATGTTAAGAGAACAGTAATTTTAAATCAGTATCTCTATATAAAAAGTAGAAAACCTAGGTCTCTAAGAACATTTGAGGGTTGGGGAGGGGCAGCTTATCAGCTCCTGGGTTGGAGAGTCTGCCAGAATGTCAGCATTGTGTGTGCTCCTAATGGAAGGAAAAATAAACCCCCTCCACCTTCACATGACAGCTCTGGCTGCATTCCATCTAAATCCCAAACTCCAGTGCCCTCTCCTTGTCTTACTCCTTGTCTCTCCTGCCTTGCTCCTTGTATAACCCTCGTCTCCCACTCTGCACCACCTGGACTGACACCTTACAGCTCACATTGGTGTGATCTAACTGTGCAGGGTCTAACCTTTCCTGTCCCTTTCCCCAACAGTACCCTGTGTTTCTCCCCAACTGCTTCATCAGAACCCCCACTGAGACAGTGGTATACTCAATATCTTGGTCCAACTCTGGGTCCTCATCTATCAATCCCATTGCTTCTTTCTGAAAATGCAAAAATACTATAGACAACCCTTCGGGTGCATGAACTCTGCCGTCCATTTCCTGAGGTATCCACAGCTTATTCACTCTTCCTGAGCCTTGGTTTCCTCACCTAGGATATGGAGATAGTAGTGTGACTCCCACCTATGGTTTCTGTGAGAACTAAAGAAACATGTAAAGTTTTTCCATAAGATTAGCTGCCCTTTCTATTATCACACAGTTTGGGATAAACAATTTTCTGTATAACGAGAGACACTAAAAGGAAGGTTCATATCAAAATAGTCTCATTACTTGGGCTTAGCAATTTATGGAAAGTGGGCATGACGGCTACTGGTGTGCCTCTCTGTGCGTTTAACCTATTCATCTTTAAAGAAGGAGGAGGAAAAGGAAGAAGGGGAGGAAGAGGAGGAAGAAGAGAAGGAGAGAGGGGAGGAAGAGGAGGAGGAAGAAAAAGGAGGAGGAAGAGGAGAGAGGGGAGGAAGAGGAGGAAGAAGAGGAGAGAGGGGAGGAAGAGGAGGAGGAAGAAAAGGAGGAAGGGGAAGAAGAGGAGGAAGAAGAAAAAGGAGGAGGAAGGAGAAGAAGAGGAGGAAGAGAAGGAAGAAAGAAAGAAACCACATACACACGCTAGAAAACATTGAACTATACTTTCCCAGATTGTGCTGAGTGCTTCCCAGTCATTTTGTATATAAATCCTTCCCATCTTCATGAGTTTCCTGTATAGTATATGTCATATAAACCATGCAGACAAAAGCAAGATAAGACTGTTATTTGGGGCTGGCTTTTGTAGTATTTTATGAACTCGGAATTTTGCATTTGATTATTATTAGAAATGGTCCACCAATCTTCAACTTCTCTGGCCATGGATGCTGGAGGCAAGGACTCTGAACACAATGAATGGTGAATTCAAATCCCAGGTTAGCCACTAGCTCACCATTTATAGCCCTGGGAAGGCTACTTAACTTTCCTGTGTCCCAGCTTCCCTGAGCTACTAGGCAGAGAGTTTTTACAACACTGCCTGCCATGTCAGCAGCACTTGGCCCATGTTAACTTTGCTGTGGGCAGGTCATAGCCATAGCTGAGCAGTTCATGTAGCTCAGACAGTCACATCAGAGATGCAAGCATCCAGGCCATACACACTGATCTACCACAAAGCTAACCTGAACCACCTAAGACTCCATCTCAAGAAAATATAGTGAACAAATGCTCACAAATGATCACTCATTCATTTTATTTTACAAAAGAGTTTTAAATTAGCAGCAGTTAAGCAACAGTTGGCTACTTGAAGACAAGTGGCACCTTCCCACTGCCTGACCTTCAGCACATCAGTACCAAGCAGTCCCACAAATCATGCATAAACACATCCTCCATCTATTTGAAAACATGGCCTAAGAAAACCATGACCTGTAAACAAATGAAAACTTGTTTTTAACAAATAAAATTATACCTCTACTGCTTACCTTGCCTCATATATGAAAGGGCCTTTTCTTTTAAATTAACTGTCAGCTGTTTCTGTTTAGTCAGATAATCCAAAATGTAAATATTTGGAGCAAAATGTATCATGTTCTGTTCACCACATCCATAAGGCATCCGTATCAGTGAGGCTAAGCCATTGATGGAAGAACCAAGAATATCTCCTGCAAGCACAAAACATTTGGTTCAATGTATAGTAATCATTTGCTCTTACCTGCTGGGGGCAGGCAGTCTCAGCTCAGTGCAGGCATCTATCATAGAAGCCAGTGGGACAGAGTAGAAACTTAATCAAAACAAGAGCAACACCACAGATCTTAACTTGTGGACTACACGATAAGCAGGATGCTTCTGCCTAAATAAGGATAGGGTATAAATAAGTGGTTTTTTAAATCAGAGAGTCAAACAAATGTCAGGAATTAAATGTCAGGACATTTAATTCTTCCGAAGGAGACTCAGGTGCATTGGGGAAGGCTATGTTTAATTCAAACGAATTTCAGGTTACTGGAAGGTACCTAGAAGTAACTGACATTCCCACAGTAAAGGCTGCTAGAATCTTGCACAGAAAACCATTCTAGGCAAGGGTTCTCAAGCCTTGCTTACCGGACTCACTGATGGAAAGTTTTCAAACTACACTTGCCCTGACCATAGTCTAAGAAATTCTAGTTTAGTAGGTTTAGAGAAAAAAAAAACAGACATCTTTGTTTTTAAACATGTTATGTAAGATTAGGATCCTCAGCAGCGGCTAAGAGGCACAGAGGCCAGGATCTCTTCTCCAGAAGACACTCTTCCCTGTTGCTACAGTAGGTGTGGCCTTGCATCTGTACGTGTGTATACATGAGAAGCAACACCATCAGAAAGTCAAAGCTTCCAGCCAGGTATGTTAATGCATTCCTATAGTCCCAGCAAAGAAGCTCAGGCACATGGATCTGAATTTCTGAGGCCAGCTTGGGCCACATATGAAGACTTTATATCATGAAACAAAGAGCCAGTGATATAGGTCGTGGGTAGAGTACTTGCCTAGCATGCACAAAGCAATGTGTTTCATCTTGGGAAGAAGGGAGAAAGATTGGGAAAGATTAAAGGAGAGAGGAAGGAGGGGAAGGAAGAAGAGAGGAAGGAGAAAAAGGGTAACAAGCTCAGACCTACCCAGAACTTCTTGCTAAACCAGAACGTCTTGTTTAGTGATACAACACACCCACATATGCATGCTGTGTGTTGAAAAGCACTGATTTAAGTTATAGCAGTTGACAGCAACTAAAACTTTCCACAATCTTTTTCCACTGGGGTTAAGTAAGACAATATAGTTAGAAATAGATGGAAAAATATATTATCACATGCAAATCAGCCAGTATGTCTCACACTACTCTTACCGATTGCTGTGATCTGAACTCTTTCACTGCCTCCGACCGTATTAGGAGGAAATGAGAAACTCAAAGATTCCTGGTTAGTTTGTACGTTGTTGTCGGTCAGATCCAGGAAGACAGACTGTGAATACGACTTTTTTATCCCTTCAGGCTGTAGGAGAAAGAACACGGCACGGCATCTGCTTATCGGTTAACAGAAAACAGTGTGCAGATCTAAAGACAAAGAACGAGTCTACTGTGGACAGAGCTGCACAGTACACGCTACCTACTATTTCCTGATTCAGACTTCCAACATGTTAAGCACATGCTTTCTAGTTAAATTGAGAACGAATTTCATGGAACTGGAATGGAAATGGAAATGACAGGGGGAGGGGTGAAAAACGTGACAAAGAAAAGCCTCAGGGATCAGATTAATCTGTTTTTATCCAAACAGAGTCTCCTAACGTCTTAACCGAAATCTTTTTTACCTGGACAGAGATTGAAACCCAAGGCAATTACACCCCAGAACAAGAGCAGCCATCCACTGTGCTGGACTGTGTTTTTATGCAGTGTCCTCTCAAAACAAGAGCCTACAAAATCTACTTTGAGGAATCCAAAATGTCTATCTTATCAACCTATGATCCAATAGGATCTCAGTATAACACAGTTTGTACCTGTAAATGACTATTTAACAATAACTGACATTCCTAAATTTGCTTCTGCTCAAATTTAAAAAGGAAAAGGACAGCATTTTTATAACACATGTGTGTTACATTTTTACAGATGGATAAGAAAACAACTAGACATTACCAGAAGAAGACATTTTAGGATTACCAAAAATTTGACACAGAAACACCGCCTCCTGTTTGCTTTTCAATTCCATGTTAAGTTTTTACTGTATCCATCTAAACCCCAAATATTTACCTTTACTACAACCTTCCCGGTGACAGCATCAGAGGCAGTGGGTGAGGCAGCCGTCACTGTGATGGGGATCTCTCCCAAGTGCGTAGGTTTGATGGGGAAAACAAGAGTGACCCCACTGTCACTGGGAACTAGAGCAGTCTTCCGGTATATGGTGTTATTGATGTCATTTGAAGACATTAAAATAACAAAGCTGTCACTTTCCTCAATGAGTACCACAACCTGGGAAGAAAAGAAAAAGCAAAACCCAAAATTTTACATAAAAAAAATGAATTCTCTCCTGTAAAGTATCATCTGTCACTATTATAAGTATGAGACTCAAAACCAGAGAAAAACAGGTCAAAGACTTGGTCATGTGGGGAAAATGGAAAGGCAATCAGAAAAAAACTGGATTTATTATGTGCATGCCTCTTCTACCTCAAGATATATCTGAGGAAAGGCATTTTTGGCTTCATTTCTTGTCCTTTCGCTAACTTCTCTTGCTACACAAAGCCATTTGAGTGGTGGAACTATACACAGAAAGTCCACTTCAAATATTAGTTTCAGCATCTCCTGACTTAACTGTGTCATCTTAAGAAACACAAGTCCCATTAGGGAAGCATGAGACAGATTAAAATACTATTTTATCTACTGAGACTCTCGGAAAAAAATTATTCAGTGAAAACTGTGGTTACTATTTTAGTACTAAAGCACACCTTATTTACAGACTTATTTTCTGTTCTCCTTAAGGAGAATTCTTCCAGGCTTGAGGGGTGTTGATTTGATTTGATTTGATTTGATTTGATTTGATTTGATTTGATTTGGAGACAGAGTCTCATTGTGTAGGCCTGGCTGACCTGAAACTTGCCACAGAGATCAGACTGGTTTTGAACTCACAGAGAGATATGCTTGCCTCTGCCTCTGCCCCCAAGTTCTGGGGTTAAAGATGTAAACCACTATGTCCAAAGGTAAGGGAGGGTTTAGAGGAGCAGTCTCAACCTGTGGGTCACAAATCCTTTGAGAATCGAATGACCCTTTCACAGGGGTCAACTAAGATCATCTGGACATCCAATATTTACATTATAATTCATAGCAGTAGCACCATTACACTTATGAAACAGCAATGAAAATAACTGTATGGTTGGGGGGGATCACCACAACATGAGGAACTGTATGAATGGGCCACAGCATTAGGAAAGGTGAGAACCACTGGTTTAAGAGTCTAATAAGCCTAGCTAGCCTGGAACTCATTATGTAGTTCAGGTTATACTCAAACTTAAAACAAATTTTAAGTGACTCTGCCTCCCAAGAACTGAGATTATAGGTGTGTCCCACCACACCCAGCATGGGCCTTACTTTATTTATAAAGTATTTTCCAATTTATATTCTTATTTGTCACAATAATTTGTTCACATAATAATAATAATGATTCTTTTAAAATAGATAAGGAAACTACAATCATGTTATTAAGATATCTGCTAGTGACAGGCAAACTGGATATTAGGCTTTTTGGTTGGATCTTCTGCTCATTTTACTGAAACATTCTGACCATTTTAAAAAGCACAGTTAAAAGACAAAATGCTGGATCTGAGAGAATAGCTCAGTAATTGGCTTATACCTATTCAATCTCCAACACCAAAAAAATATAAGTTAACATTTTGATTTACTATGCAGTTGTACACACTTAAAGAAATTATGGCATTTCATACAATAAAGTTATCATCATATGCCTAGGGCTGAAAACAAAACCATTTGGCTAATGCAACTAATCCTTAAGTCCTAATCTTTGCCTTGCAGCACACTGACTGCCTAAGGGGACACAGGGACATGACTCATAAAATAATTTCCTGAAAACATAATGCTCTGAATAACCATGGAGACTACAAACATAACAGAGTGGGTGAGTTCCTCAGGAATGGAATCCTAGCTGCAACCTGTCTCAAAGAGAATAAATTCTTACGAACTGCAGTAGGTACATAATGGTAATGAGAAAGAAAAAACACATTCTAGATATGGAAGACCAGGAAGAAATGCAGGAGGCAAGAGAAAGAAAGGCACATTCCCAAGGCCAAAAGGAAGTTCCCTGGCTAAACGGGAGGATGTGTTCTGGGAAACTAATATGCAGACACTCTAATGATATACCCCAGACATTAATAAGCAGAAGAAATCACTAACAAAGTATGTATACTTTCAATCTCCCAGCATCATACAAAATTCTTGGAGGAGTATCAGATGTGTGCTTCCTCCCTATGCGTTGTTAGTCATGGAGACTCCATAGGACCCCAGAAAAAATGCTAGTCATTGCCATTGTTTTGGTTGCCTAGACCCTATTGCTGAAGATAACATACACTTCAGTTATACTACAAAGACAAATAATGCTACACCTGAGGCAGAAGCTTCCTTCTTGTTGGCTAGCTCTCCTAATGCCAAAAGCTGCTATGTAGGCAACTTCGGGAAAAAAATTATCAATGGTCTTACCCATATGTGGATCTTGCATACTACAGTTCCAATCTGTCAGGCAAGAAATGCTCACTGATACAATAACAGAGCAACAATTATGGCGGTAACCAAGTGCTCTCCGATTAGTTCTAAGGCCCACTGTATTTAAGTTTGTACCCATAAACTACTGCTGTTCCCTGCCTTGGTTAAAGCAATGAACAAAGGTTAATCCCAAGATTTAGCCCATTGACTTACAGCTGGGGACAGCATTTACAGGGTCCAGCCATCCTTGAGGAACTATTGTAAGTTCTAATGACTGAAAGGGAGAGTCATTGCCTTCAATGGTGTAGGCACTAGAAAGCCGTCTATACTTCAGTGAATAGCTCCACACACATGTTCATGTGGGTGGCCTTGGTTAAAGGCAAGTGGACCACAGTATAAAATTAAGAGAAAAAGACATGAAAGTGGGAGGAGGAACCTCTTGAGAGAGAAGAAGAAGGGTAAGAAAGGTTAAAGTGAATTCAACTAGACTCTATTATATGTGGGTGTGAAATTTTCAAATAAATTAAACATTTCTTAAATTTTTAAATTACCAAGTTAAAAGGATAAAACCAGTAAAACACATGTAAGTCAAAAAAATGCTTGGAGACACAAATGTTCAAGTACTATGCATACTCCAACCAATCCTTGTATTTTGTTCCAAAATGTAAGTAATCAACAGAACCTTGAACACATTACCTTAGTGGTATCTTTCAAATAATTGACTATGGATACTTCCAAAGCAAACTCTTCACCTCTGATAACAGAGTAGGGAAGATTCAGGGAAATGAAAAATGGCTGGAAGGCTTGCAGCTAGAAAGAACACAATGATGACATGCTTTGATTCAGATAAAAATGTTTCACATTATATACAAGAGCAATATCCACAGAATCTTTACAGCCTGGAACTCCTAGAGGTGTCCACATGCCTATCAACCATCCTCTGTTAACAGCTTACACAGAGTGAATGATGGAAAGCTGTTATTTAACATAGTAATTACTGTACTGTATTAAGGACCTAATAGTAACCAAGCACTTCCTAAGTTATTTGTACAATCATTAGACCCCCCATAAGGGTGCTGAGTTCCTATTTTATTTTTTAAAAATGATGTTCAGAAATTTCTGTAACTACTATAAGTGAAGGAGCCATAACCTATTCTCTCTGATACCAAAACAAGCTGACATTCTGTTACATTGCACTGACTCATAACTTGCTTCAAAAGTTTCCAATCCAACAGTCCCAGAGACTCACTTCAGTGAGTGGCCAGCTCTCAGAGTGGCCAATTCAGAATGCCTCCTCTGCTTCCTGAAATAAGCCTGGCTACTTTAGGCCAGTGGTCTCTAGTAGGCATGCCCTGTGCCTCCAACCCATGCCTCTGTGAGCCACATACAACAAAGCCAACATGAACATGGCCCAATATAACATTAAGCATGGAGGTAGGGGTCAGAAGCTTAGTTTTTTTGAAATTTGATTGCACACTTCTCAACTATGAACTTTGTAGATGACAAGACCACCTCACAAGGTCAAGAGGATGGACATGTCTGCCAGGTTTATGTAGACATTTGTAGACTGAACATTTTAGATTGTTACAGTGGCTGAATGGTAATAGCAGCACTTTGTGGCATGAAGCTTTACAACACTTATAACTTTCCCAAACAATAAACAACTACTGTCTTGTATTCCTTGTGATTCTTGACTTATTTATTATTTGTGTGTGGTTTATATTTGGGATACAGAAATATGATTTGTTGCTGGGTGCATTTGACTCAACAGATCTTATAATTTAAAATGTCATGTAAATATCTATATAGATATTGACTACTTAGACATTCGTGTAAATAAATCATCTGTTTAAATGACCTGGGCTTCCACCATAATACCACATACAAACTCAAAGCACTAATATTTCTACAAATTTCACTATTAGATCCTAAGAAGGCAACACAAAATCTCTGTTACAGAGGCTTTCTGGTATAATAAGGAGTGGTAGCTTTTGGATTGTGGCCATTCACAATCCTTATATTCTTATTAGTAACTGGAAACAAAGTATGATGAAATTAGAGCACAGGAATGAAGAAAGGCCTGCTAGGAAACATCTTGAGACATTGTGCTCATCTTTAAAATAACCCAGCCATTGTAAGCTATTAGGTCAATAATAAACTTTATAACAAAATAGGGGCTGGAAAAATGAATGGTCAACAGGTTAAGAACACTTGCTGCTCATATGGAGAATCCAGATTTGATTCCCAGCATCCATTCACAAGTAATCTCAAAATTCCAGTTCCAGGGGATCCAACATCCTTTTCTAGCTTCCTTGGGCACCAGACTCTTATACAGTACAGATAGATAGATAAGGACAAAACATTCGTATGTATAAAATTTTAAAATGTTACACTTGATGTAGCCAAGAGGCTGAATTTTCTCTGTTACTACAAGCTTAAAAGTAAGTTATAATACAAATGATACCTGTTTTCTGGTTCCAACAATGATTAAATAAGGAAATTCCTGACATCTATGCAATGAAGTTCATTGCATAGACAGCATTGCTTATCGACAGTCTTACTTAACATAGTAAGGCTTGAGTTACCTTAATTGATCATAATGTGGAACTTTGTCCTAGTAAAGATAGTGACAATTGGTAATAAAATAAAAATTAATTCAACATTGAAATTTTGAAAAATAATAAGCACTATAGCAATGATGAGTTGGAAATTAGGAAGAAATGCCTACAAATAAGTGACAAAGTAAATTCAGGTTTACAATGTTGGAAAAGATAAATAAGCAAACTGTGACACAAAATTTAAATATAAAAACTCTGTAAAATACTATGTGTTATCTAAATTTGAATGTTTTAGATATATTTACTAAATTATTGGTTGTCTTTAGTAGTGTGTGGCACATTTTCCTTAATTAATTATAATTACCTTTACACATTTATTATTTCAGAAATATGCACCATTTACAGAACATTCCATTTTACCCTAGTGTTTCCTTCCATGCATGAAAACATTGAATGCTGACTACAACCTACAGTAAAGGGGGAGATCACTTGGTCCACATCATGATCTTATGCTGAGAGTTTATAAACATACATTCTTATATATATGAGACCTCATTTTCAAAGGAAAAAGCTTCAACAGTGTCTGCATTTTCTGATTTGACTAAAAGACTTCTGGCTCAAAGAATGAAATAAAAACCTAGAATGTAAAAAGTAAAAAAAAAAAAATTTAAGCAATAATATTTTTAACCTTATGACCAAATCTATCAATTTAATATAACTCAGATTCAACAATTTAACACAGGGCCAGCAGATGGCTCAATGGGTAAAGGCACTTGCTAGACAACTGCCAAGTCTGGCAATCAGAGTTCAATTCCCATTCCCAGAATTCGCATAAACATAATTGGAGAGAATTGAATCCACAAATTGTCTTCTGACTGCCATGTCTGTGTGCTGTGGTACACACACACTCACACAATAATAATAACAATAATAGCAATAAGTTCGTAATAATAATAATAATTTAGGGCTGGGAAGATGGCTCAGTGATTAAGAGCTGCTCTCCCAGAAGACCCAGGTTCAATTCCCAGTACCTAAATGGCAGCTCACAAATTGTCTGTAACTCCAGTTCCAAGGGATCTGACACCCTCACACAGATATATGTGCAGGCAAAACACCAATGCACATAAAATAAAAATAGATAGACTTATAAACACTACTATACTAATTCTTTCAAAGATGTTGACACAATTGAAGGCAAAAAGGTAAAGTCACAGTAAAGCGTGATCAATAAAGTAATAGATAGTTGATAATTTTCTGATCCTCGTTTCATTAGATTTCTGAGCCCTTCCCCCCAAGTCAATATTCTTTCTACCTCTGCTGGAACTGTTGTTAGCCCAAAACCCAGATCTTCTGAGATGACAAAAGCAGAAGCCACCCAAGAAGTGATGGAATCAGGTACAGTAACTTCAAAGTCTTCGTAAACCTTAGATCTGAAGTCAACACAAATACAGAAATTACAAAACCAATATTTCACATAATTCAAAAGAAGTCAACATAACAATTATTAGAAAAATTTTTAATTTCTACATTTATGTCATTTACGTATCTAAGTTTAAAGTCACTGAGCATCGCGATCTCTCAAGAAGTAGTTTATAATATCATACTTCACACACTCCAATAAAATCATCCTACAAACTTCATGCCTTCTCAATTGACTACTACTATTTTCAACAATGTTTTTAAATACGTATTTTCAAGCTTTACTCCAAGATTCCTCTCTCAATTTACAGATAAGTTTGTGGGTGCTTAACCAAGTTTTGTCTGTATCCCTATCAGCTCTTATGAGTTTTCCTCCAACAAAGGCTCGGAGACTTCACGGGAGTTTAATTTGCCCTTCCTTTTATAAAGCCTCATCCTCTCCTTGATGATGCTCTGTGGCCACAATCCTTGTGATTCAATCAAACACTACAGTTAGAGGCAATTGAGATCACACTAAACCCCAAACTCTCTCATCTGCTTAGTTCCTTGACACACAAGATTTATGCTTAAAATACATTTTAAAGTAGAAAAATATTATTCTAGATATACACTAAGGGAAACATAAATGGACAGAGAACTTTACAGAACTTTACCCCATGTAGGAGTCTAGCCAAATCCATGATTCTGGAAAATGCTTTCTGACATGTAAATTGCTAAATGAAGAATCGTCTTCAAAATCAACCAGGTTTGCCTCATTTTCCTCCGCAAAGCGCTCGGCATAGTCTTCAGTATCGTCTGCAATAAACATGGACCATAGTGGGGAAAGGAAGAGCACTGGACAGAAAGGATTGCAAGCTTGGCCGCTGAGACCCGAGACCTTGCAGCAAAATGAAGTTCAGAACTTATCTTGTCCCACTCTCTTGTTTTCTGAAGAAGCATCACAGACAACAGATAAGCCATAGGACTTACCAAAACTACATAAACAGTGAACTCAGAACTCAAAATATTCTTTCAGTCTCCTCTGATACAATAACCAATAGCTGAAAACTTAGATATTAGTTGCCTACTTTATTTAATTTTAAATTATTAAAGTTAAATCACATTTTGAACCCACCTATGATTTTTTTATACTCTTCTTTTTTTTTACTTTAAATCAAAGTTTTAATGTTAAATATATGATTACTCAAATACCCTAAGCTGTATGGCATGCCCAATAACAATAAGTTACAAATACTCTGAACCTAATAACTTAAACATGATATGGTAAATGTAACACACATTGTATCTCAGCTAACCTTTCATGTAAGGTGAGAATTAAAAGACTTGTTCATCTGTGTACTCAAATGAGGAATGTGCTATCCTAGCAACAGTGATGACATCCATTATTAAAAAGGCAGAAGGAGCCTGGAAATGTACATGTTACTTAAGAGTTACACTTGATTGAAGAAATAATTCTATGTATAAGTGGGTCCATATTCAATGTGCAAATTTTCAATGGAGCGGGCTTAGAATCAAGGCACGTTTAACAAATGCTTTCTGACTTCTCAATGGATGGCAAAAGGACTACCTGAAAGTGAACAAACTAGTCAAGAGTAGGTGGAGGCAGCTCTTATTTTCCTCTTAGGTGTGGTGAATTTCATGAAGCATTAATTCCCGAGGTACGTTTGTCTCTGGACCATAGAGTTTCCATGCTCTTCTTTCAAAGGCCGCTACCATTTGTTTCACGACTTCGTCGAAGAACAATGTAGCGAGCTGAGAGTGCAGAAGGGAGCGGAATTCAAAAGAAATTGAAAAACCCAAGGTACAAAATCTTGGATAGCCAGGAAGACCTGGGCTAAAACGCCAAATAGTCTCCAAATGATTGAAAAATTTCCCATCAGTACAAGATGCCTTTACCAATGCGGTTTTACCAAGGTTACTATTGATGTGTATCGCTCCAAAACAGGTGGAAACCCAATTTCTAATCGGGTTTTACAATATCCAGATCTCCTTGATATTATATCTGATTTTTTACGCCAAGGAACGAAATGCTTATAATCCTCCATTCCTGATACAACATCAAACATTTCTTGCATTGAGTACCTTATAATTCTTCTCTCTGAATACTCCTTTTGTTTATTTACTAATGGTGCAGTGATTCTGAAGAAGATTCTTGCACAGATCTCCTTTGGGAAAACTGAGGCGCATGGTGGAAGGGTTCTGTTCATCAGTATACCACAGGGAGAAAAGTATCGGACATTGCGCATAGACCCCCGCGCCGGGGCTTCAGTCACGATGATGGACTTCGGACGGCACCCCGATGCCACCCTCGCCAAGGCCCTCTGACTGGTCCGAGCTGCCATGATCATCTTTGTTTTTTATACTCTTCTTTGAAAGCTCCTTGGTGCTGACTGCCATTGGCTTTGTTCAGCCTAGGACATTATAGTTAATCCATTGGTTGGAATTTACATTTAAACAAATGTGTGTGGATATCAAGACATTTGGGTCATCTATCTTTTTTTTTTTCAATTTTTCTGTAAGTCTAAAATTATTGCAAACTATGAGCCAGCGTGGTAGTGCACGCCAATAACGCCAGTACTCAGGAGGTAGAGGCAGGTCAATCTCTGTGAATTCAATGCCAGCCAATTTCCATGATAGCCAATGCTATGTAGAGAGACCCTGTCTCAAAAAAAATTAACTTAAAATATAATATAAAGAAAATTACATCACAGTGTGGTAGGTACCAAAGCTGTAAAGATGACTGCAATTAAATATTTTTATAACCTATAGAGAAGATAAAAATTTTCAATAAACAGAAAGGATAATACATAAGGTCTATTAAATAAAAAATAGTTAAATTTACAAGGAATCTGGATGATGAAAAGAATTTCAGCAGAAAATACTCCATGCTTGCTCTCATTTTTGGATGTTAGTTTTGAATCCTAGATTAAACCATCTCTCAGTCTTCATCAGAAAAACTTCTATTTGCAGTAGATAATGAATAACACCAAAACCCCCAACTGGTCAAGATACAGAGAATAAAAGATTGTGAAATTCCTGGCCCTAAATAAGACATCTATATTATATCCCTTCCTCCCAAAGGCTCAGAGATCATTGTGTAAGATGGGAAAGAAAGAGTGTAAGAGCCATAGGTAACAGAACATCACAAAGAAATGGTGTCTTCCAGATACAACAGGGCAGCTGCAAATATGGACTCAAAGCAGCTATGACAACATGAACAAGGCCTATGCAAGCTCAAGCCAGTACAACCCAACATGGAGAGGGGTCCCAACCATAGCTGAGGAGATACTTTGGCAACTAATAGCTTCTGGAAGGAAAGTCAGTATTCCTTAATAGTGTATCCCTTGGTAAGTCAACCACTCCAGTGCAAAATCCCAGATCCCAGAATGTATGGGCAACATAACTTGAACAAAAGCGGGGGGAGAGAGACACAAATTTGAGTAGGTCCATAGAAAAAGGAGTAGATATGAGGGAAGTTGGAGAAAGGGAAGATAATGATCAAAACACATTGTATAAAATTGTCAAAGAATACAACCACTTTGTAAATCAATCTGGTGGTTTCTCAGAAAATTGGGAATAGTTCTACCTCAAGACCCAGCTATACCACTCCTGGGCATATACCCAAAAAATGTTTCACCATCCCACAAGGACACTTGCTCAACTATGTTCGTAGTGGCTTTATTTGTAATAGCCAGAAACTGGAAACAACCTAGATGTTCCTCAACTGAAGAATGAATAAGAAAATGAGGTTCACTTACACAATGGAATACTATTCAGCTATTAAAAACAATGACATCATAAAATTGGCAGACAACTAAATGGAACTAGAAAATATCCTGAATGAGATGACCCAGATCCAGAAAGACAAACATGGTATGTACTCATAATTGAACATTAGCCATAAAGTACAGGATAATCATGCTACAATCCACAGATTCAAAAAAGCTAAGTAACAAAGAGGCATCAAAGGGAGAAAGTTAAATCACACTGAGAAGGGAAAATGAATAGATGTCAGGAATGGATGAAGAAAAGGGACCAGTTGGGGGAGGGGGAGGGATAGGAACAGGAGGGATCAAATAAGTTGGAGGTCAGGAGGAGAGAGTACTGGGAGAGACAACAGGAATGAGGATAGGGGGAGCATCTCTGGGAGGAGTCAGAAACCTAGAGCAATGGAAATTCCCAGGAATCTATGAGGATAACCTTAGCTGAGACTCCTAGCAATAGGAGATATGGAACAGTCTCTTGTAACCAGGAAGACTCCCAATAGAGGGATTGGGACACCAACCCAGCTACAAAACCTTCAACCCACAATTTGTCCAGCCTAAAAGATGTCCAGGGTTAAATATGGAGCTGAAATTGAGGGAATGATCAACCAATGACTGGCCCAGCTTGAGACTCATGCAATAAGAGAGAGCCCACCCCTGACACTATTAATGATATCCTGCTATGCCTGCAGACAGGAGCCTGACATAACCCTCATCTGAGAGGCTTTACCCAGCAACTTACGGAAACAGACTGCAGAGGCCCACAGCCAAACATTAGCGTGAGCATGAGAAATTCTATGGAAAAATGAGGAGGAAGGATCAAAGGACCCAGAGGGGTCAAAGACACCACAAGAAAACCCTCAGAATCAACTAACTTGGGCTCATAGGAGCCACAGAGACTGAACTTGCCAACCAGGGAGCATGCTTGGCATGGACCAAGGTCCTCTGCACATATGTAACAGCAGTACACCTGGGTCTTCATGTCAGACCCTTATAGCAGAAGCAGGGGCTGTCTCTGACTATATTGCCTGCCTTTGGATACCTTTCCTCTAACTGGGCTGCCTTTTCTAGCCTCAATAGTAGAAGATATACCTAGTCCTGCTGCAACTTGATATGCCAAGACTGGTTGGTTTGGTATCCATGGGAGGCCTCCCCTTTTCTGAGGGGAAAGAGAGTAGAGGTAGATAGGGGAAGGGAAAAGGAGCGCGAAAGACTGGGAAGAGAAGGGGAAGGGGAAGCGGTGATTGAGGTGTAAAGCTGATTAATTAAAATTTTAAAGCAGTAAGCAAAAAATTTTTAAACATACTTAAGAGACATATCTACTCTGCTTCCGAGTGTCCTTCTGTACACCTAAAACATGAATTCCAAGTTGACAGCATTCACCAAATCTTCTAGCATAGAAGGAAACTCCTCCCAGGTAAGGAAAGATCTACACATGCCTATACAAGAAGCACACAGAATACCAAAGAGACAAGACAGGAAAGGAAATCCTCACAGCAGATCATTGTTAAAACGCTAAGTCTACAGAATAAAGGCAGATGATTGAAAGCTGCAAAAGTAAAAACATGAGTCACATATAAAGGAAAATCATCAGAATAACAGTTGATTTGACAACAGAAATTTTGAAAGCCAGAAGAGCCTGGAGCAATGCATGCTTCGTCCACTTGATCACCTCAACAGATGCAAAAAAAAAGTCTGTGACAAAAATCGAACATGATAAAAGTACTAGAGAATGTCTGACAAAGCTGCCAAAAACAAACACTGGAGAAGTGATCGTTAACAAGTGATGCTAGGGAAGCTGAATGCTCACATAAAGAGAATCCACATCTACCACCTAGCACCAAGACTACGTTCTCAGTCTCAAGGGAGTTTAGTGTGCCAATGCAGCCACAGGCACACAGTCGTCTTTTCTCCTTGCTGCCGCATCAGGCTTGCTGCTGCTTTGGTACATAAGAATGTAAAGCAGAGAATGAAGGAAAGGCTATCCAGAGACCAGCCTAAATTGGCATCCATCACACAGGTGGGTACCAAACCCTAACACTACTTGTGAAGCCATGTTGTGCTTGCAGACAGAAGCCTAGCATGGCTGTCCTCTGAGAGGTTCTACCAGCAGCTTACTGAGACAAATGCAGATAATTACAGCCAAGCATTGGACTGAGGTTGGGAACCCCTGTGTAAGTTTGGGGAAGGACTGAAGGAACAGAAGGAGATGATAACCCCATAGGAAGACTGTAGGAGGAGCTAGGGTGGGAGGAGTTAGGAGAGGAAGAGGAAGAGTAAGGAGGAGGAAAAGGAAGAGGAGGAGCTAGGAAACAAGAGAGGAGAACGAGAGATATCGAAGGATGGAAAGCCACGCAGGTATGGAGAGCAGTGCAGGTAACTACTTTTATTTAGGTTAGCTAATTGGGAAACAACTCTCTGTATGGGCATATTGTTATTGAGCTTTACCAAATATATAAAGCCTTTGATTAATCCTTAAGCATTAGAGTCTCATCTTTCTACTGAGCCCATGTGGATGGCGGGATGGCCTGGGCAATGCCCAGCCTTGCAGAGACAACATGGGAGACTGAGCCATCTCCCACGCTGGCGTCTCATGGGTGGCAGGGCTGGTGTTTCTAGTTGGCCATTTCTAGCTGCAGCACACACATGGCCTCGGACCGAGAAACATGGCGGCTGGGCTAGGCAGAGCCGCTTCAGCTTAATTAGTCGGCCTGAGCCAGAGGCCGATTTAAACATTTACTTCAGAAGACGAACAATGTCAACTAACCCAGACTCCTGGGAACTCCCAGAGACTAAACCACCAACCAAAGCTGGTCTGAGGCCTCTGGCACTTACGTAGCAGAGAGCTGCCTTGCCTGTCCTCAGTGAGAGAGGATGTGCCTAATCCTGTAGAGGATGTCTCAGGGAGACAGTGTTGGGGGAGGGGGCAGGGGGAACACCCTTTCAGAGGCAAAGGAGAGGAGGTATAGAGGAAGAACTCTTCCAGGGGGCACTTGGAGAGAGGCAACATCTGGGATGTAAATAAATAAAATTAATAATAATAAAAAGAACGTTTCAACAAGAGGGAAATCATGCCTGGGTACTGGAAACCTAGCCAACTACCCAGGGCTAGTGAGGTCACGGGGCTTAGAAGAGAACCTACAACTGCTCCATTTACTAAACCAACATAACCCCTAATCACATTCTAAGTGTTTGTCCTTATATATACAGATAGGTGTAGTCCTCACTCCTCATCAAGGACAGTTCTCTTTGCAATAGACAGAGACTGTAGGGAAATGGCATGAGGAGACTGCTCCCAGCTTGCCAGCTTGGAGGCAACCTCAGGTCTTTGTCATTCTCAGCAGACTGAGACATAGGAAGCATACTTTCTCATGAAGAGAATCCTGGTGTTCTCACAAGTAAGCTGCAAACCTGAGGAAACGACCTTTGTGATCCTTTTCTCAAGAGAAAACAACTGTTTTTAATTATACAACACATCTAAGAGTTGGACTGCTGACAGATTTCTCAATCTGCAAGGAGGTTTGGGTCACTGAAACAAGACAAGCTGTTGCTAGGCAAACAGCACCTGGTGGAAACTGGAAACTGTGGGGAAATCTTTATTTTGTCTTTTATAGAAAAGATGCTGAAACTTTGAATAAAGTGTGCATTTGCTGACTATGACTGTGTACTCCCTGTGTCCTGTTAATGTGGATCTACTCTTGGGACCACAACACACTAGTTGTGGGCAAGAGACCACTACTGAAAACTACCAATCACAATGCAAAGTTGTGGAGCCTTATTCCAACTGATACATCTACAGTATAACTCTTGCATCTAAGATTTGGGGAACATTTCACAAAGGAGAATGTGAAAAGACTGGAAGAGCCAGAGGAACAGGAAGTGAGATTGTGTCTTCTAGGAATGTCAGAAGTTACACCCATAGTCTCAGCAATATGACCGCCTTAGCAAGACAACAAGAATAATACAGACAGGGAAAAGCCCAGGAGGCCTCAACCCTACACAAAGCCATTAAGAAATGCTGAGAGCAGGAAAAATAGTCTTCCCCAAAGAAGAGTTATCCAATACTAAATGGTCACCTATGAAAACATATATATTTATATATAAATTGATAATGTTACATATGTCTACATATGTAACATTATAAAGATTAAGAAGGTTGCATTTATGTATTTAGAAATACACACACACACAAAATGAAAAAAGAAGCCATATTTTAAAAAGATCAAGAAAGGAGAGATCTATGAGAGGGTCTAAAAGGAGGAAAGGAAGGGGGAAATGATATAATTTCAAAAATTAATTTTTAAAAATGAAGAAAACAAAAAACTTAAAATTTGAAAAATGAGTTAAGAGACAGCTCTGCCCTGCCCCGGTGCCCTTCAGTGTTCCTGTAGCAGCTGTGCCTCCCCATCATGGCCCTGGCACAGCCATCTTTGTGTCTCCGTCTGCCCCCTCAGCCCAATGTGGAACCCCCACTGCCTCTCACATGCTAGGTATGCACTTAATTTCATTGCCATTCATCGAATAGTGAATAGATGATCTCAACCTAATAGGTAAGATAAATGGAAAGTTGACAAAGTATTAACCATGTGTGGAACATCTTAATACACTGTATGAAGCTGTTCAATACAGAATAACCAAAACACATAATATTATTAAATCTATGTGAAAGGGAGAAACTGGAGGCTTGAAAGCTTGACCAATTTGCCCTGGGTCATACTCTATTGTTTTTATGTGTATGGGCGGTTTTGCCTGCATGTATGTCTGTGTGTCATGTACACACAGTGTATACAGAGACCAGAAAAGGACATTGGATCCCCTGGAACTGTAGTTACAGGTGATTGTAAGCCACTGTGGTGCTAGGTGGGTGCTGGGAATCAAACTCATGTCCTCTGGAAGAGCAGAGAATGCTCTTAACTACTGAACCATTTCTTCAGTCCTTAGAGCCACAATTCCTGAGTCAAGGCCAGTAATATATGACAACAGGCTTTTTTCTTAAGCACTGTGACACTTTTCAGAGAAAGAGGAATTATGTATAAGCCTATAAGATGGCCGAGAACACCTTGACCCCTGTGTAGCTACATATTCTGAGTCAGAAGAAGAGAAATAGATGTCCATCACTTGGGTAGCTGTCCAGAGTCATATTTGCTATTGAGGTAGAAGTTTCACTCTTGTAGTGAAAAAGGTAGAAGATTCTCAGCCAAGGATACAATATGTGCAGCCCTACCCCAGCATCCAAGTTGGATGCCAAAATCTCTAAGCACTTAAGTCCTACAAACAAAGCAGTGTAGTGTTTCAGACAACCTACATATTCCCATACACTTTAAATCACCACTATACTACTTCTGATAACTAGTATCATATAATAGCGTATAATATAATAACATAATATAATGGTGTGAAGTTATTATACTATACAAGAACAAGAGTTAAGTCTATAAATGTTCAATAAAGAAATCATTTTTAAAATTATATTTGTGAGCCCACCAATGTGAAGGACACAAACATTACTGACAACAGACAGTGCTGCAGTGAGCATCAGACAGAACTATAGAGAGAGGGGGACAACAGAAAAAAGTTGTAAGTGGGGAGCTGGAAAGATGGCTCAGAGGTTAAGAGCACTACCTGCTCTTCCAGAGGTCCTGAGTTCAATTCCCAGCAACCACATGGTGGCTCACAAATATCTTCTGGTATGCATGAAGACAGTGTACTCATATACATAAAATAAATCTCTTTTTAAAAAACACTGTTACATAAAGATACATAGAGGTGAACACTCATATACATAAAATAAGTCTAAAAACATTTTTTAAGTTGTGAGTGAAACTGGATAGACAGATTTGGAAAGTTGTGTAGGATAGAAACTATGATGATGAAACTTAAGTATACTGATAATTTTAGTACACAGAGGTGATAATAAGCCATAAACCGCCAAGATAACAAAATTAGAGAACGCAAATGCTTCAAAATTTGTTCCTTTTAACTAATTCTAAGATAACAGCACAGTTTGCAACACAAATTAGACCCACAGGATTATCCAATACATCCCAAACTATAAACCCTACCTTAGAAAACAACAGAAAAGCATGCGTTTCAGAAATGTAGTCAGGAGCCCACGCAACATTCCCTGCTATCCTCACACAAACTTCCACAGTTCATAAAATGCAAACACTTTAGCACATAGTAGTCATGTTGACCTAGAAAGTCCTTGTCCCATTACAGGTGTTACGCAATACGTGAGATGAAGTACAACTACTTAAGCATGTAAAATACAACCAGTTAAGCGTGTAAAATACAGCCAGTTAAGCATGTAAAATACAACCAGTTAAGCATGTAAAATACAGCCAGTTAAGCGTGTAAAATACAACCAGTTAAGCATGTAAAATACAGCCAGTTAAGCGTGTAAAATACAACCAGTTAAGCATGTTCTAAGGCTTTACTTACAAACTTCATCAATGTTATCTCTTACAAGGTTTGCATCGGTAAACACCCAGAGACCACATTCCTGGAAAAGAAAAAGATAATTTAAAAAAATGTTAACTAAAATAAAATCAAAATCAAAGTTTAAATGTTCTCTAATCATAGAGAACGTAGTGTGCATGCATGTATGTATGTGTGTGTGTTTAATTCCTCCTTTCTCCTCTCACACAGTCATAAAAACAGCCTTCTCAAAGTCAAGTATAGTAATATTTTTAAAGTGTGGTTAATGACAATTCCACTAATCTAACAGTGAATGGGTAAATTTTTCCATTGGTTTTTAAAACTGAAAGGATGTATTTCTCTACTCTGATTAGACATATGGGGCAGTGAATTTCAGTCATGCCTCCAATAGAGGTTAGTCTCCATCATGATAAGTAATTATAAAATGGTTTATAATGGCAAAAGATGCTAATATCTTTTCAGACTATCATCCAACTATACATACCTGAAATACGGCGAAGGAGTTCATAAACATGCCTAGATAATATTCTGTGTTATAAAGTTCCAGTTCATGGACCATCTGCACAGAAGAGAAGACACACAGTGAATGGATTTGCATCCATCCATCCTTCCTGCCACTCTTTTCTTAGAAGTAACGCAGTATGCAGTCCTCATGTTCACTCAACTTGAAAATAGCACAAATCAAGGAACCACAAACAAACAGATGATTATCACATTCAACCAACCACAATTACAGTTCTTATTTGAAATTATGTTTACACTGCTCAGTAATACAGAGTTCCTTATAACTATAGACTTAAGGATTTCCTGAGAGGAACCAAAGTGTCACAGACTCACGTGATCAACACATAGAGGTCAGCACTGAAACTGACTCTTAGCAGAGACAAGCAGGCTCAAGTGAAGAGGGTTAACACACATTCCATAAAAAGCCAGTCACTTAAATTCACAAAAGAGTAAATATAAGCTACTAATATTCAGAAAACTGCTCAGCTTTGCTGGTAATCAAAGCATCAGAATTGCACCCGTAGGAGGTTTGTTTTTTTTTTTTTTAAATAATGGGATACTTGCAGGTATTACTTTAGCAATCCAACTGTTTTTAAGGATACTGCTAGTAAGAATGGGCAAAACATGCTAAAAGGATTGATAAAAGTTCTTTCTCTTTTCCTCAAAAAGATAAACATAGGATCAGAATGAGACCCAGGAAGTCTACACCTAGATATATACTCTTAAGAACTGAAAGCAAAGACTCAGGGGGTGTTTCTATACCAATGTTCACTGCGGCAATATTCACAACAGTCAGAAGGTTAGAGGACAAGACTCACGTGACAGAAGAATGGCAAAGTCACTTCTAGAACTTAAAATCAGCACAAGAAAGCCAGGTGTGGTTACACATGCTTATAACCTGGGAGGCTGAGGCAGGAGAACCATGAGTTTGAGAACAGTCAGTGTCATATAGTAAGAATCTGTCTCAAGTAATAATAATAAAGCCAGGTGATGGTGGAGCACACCTTTAATCCCAGCACTTGAGAGACAGAGGCATGCAGATCTCTATGAGTTTGAGATCAGCTTGGTCTACAGAGCTAGTTTGGGGACAACCAAGAACACACAAAGCAACCCTGTCTCAAAAAAACTAGTAATAACAATTAATAATAAAACAAATAACCATAGCATGTACCTCAGTGGCCTAGCATGGTAAAATGTCCTAGGTTGAATTTCTAAGATCACATACACACACACACACCTCATAGAATTCAAAAGTTCTCAGAAAAAAGCTGTCATCAAATCCTAGACCTAGAGAAAAATGTAAATAATATTAAAACAAATTAAAATTTTTAAAGCACAGTAAATATACATAAAGGATACAAGGAGTATATATTATATACAATTATATATATTAGCAATACATATAATTAAATATACAAAAAAGGACTCAAGGAAGTATTTGTAATATATATAATTAGTAATAAGAGCAAAACTTAAGATCTGAAAGCTAATAATAGATATTAAAAATAATAATAGATACCAAAAGAAAGTAAATTTAAAAGATATGTGTACTTCTGCCCAACTCATACTAGAAGGCAGCTACTTTCCTTTCAAAGGTTTTTCTATTATCACCTGTTACTATTCAGAGGGACTAATGAATTTGCTTTAAATCTTTAAGGTAATGCAATAGTTTCTTTTTTTCTTTTAACAATACTTTTCACACGAACAAGAGAAAATTAAACTCACGTTTTCCATTGTGATATCGTTGGAGTTTTCCATCAATTTCACACTTTTGTCAACAGCTACAATCCCCACCAGGGAGTCCGACTGTGTCACAGAGATCCTGAGAGAGACCTTTTCAGATGGCTTGACTCTAGGTTTACTCCAAAACAGCTTTACCTAAGAAAAGGTAAAACTAATTTAATTTTCTCCAGATCAAATGGCTCAAAACCCATTGATGCTACCTCTGCCTTGGTCCACAATTTTCCCTAAGGAATGGAATTTTTTATTTTAAACTCCCACATGGTTGTGATCCATGAAACATCTCCATGTGGTACAAGCACAGATTATTCTTCGCCTCTCTACCTTGCTCCCTTCCTTTCTCCGTTTTTTAGTTCTCAGTCCTCAGGCTAAACACAGGACAGTCATATCTAAAATCCCTGGGGAAGCCTACCATCTAAATGAAGAGGCAGAAAGGAAAACTACTGTAGGTCCCAAGCAATCCTCAACTCCCTCTACTCTCTCCATGGCTCCTTGAACTTCACCTATCTTTATGGTACACAAACTCTGATCCAACTAATAGCTCATAAAGACCATTTCTCTGCCATGAGGGAAAGTTCCAATCCTGCTGAGGACCTCCATGTCATCCAGCTCAGTCCTAAAAGCAAACTGCACCCTGGATTACACTGCCCATCCAGAAGTTCGCTCTAAGTGACTGAACTATTAATAAGGCTGGCTTCCTCCTCTGTGTGGTCCCTAACTGATCTTTCACTTTAGTCGTTTTGATCATCATTATATAAAGACCAGAGAAAGTATCTTTTTGAAAATGAAATTGAAATTTTCTATTTAATTTGTCAAAAAATATTTCTTGAAAACATCCTTTAATAGACTCTGCTTCCTCGTCGTGGGTAATCTTACACCCTGCACTTAGCTTCATACCTGGTCCCTAGAGATGTGTCTCCTTATTTAAGCATCCATAATTCCTTTCTAAAATTCACCCATTTAACATGGTTATTATAAGGTGAATCTTTGACAGACACTAAGAAAATATATTGCTACTTCTTAAAAAAAATTTCATAAGATTCAAAAATAGAAGTTTATAATATACTTAGAGAAAGTTAGGGTTACTCGGGGCTGGGGTGCAGTTCAGTATTAGCACATTTGCTTAGAATGCACAGACTTAGACTCTCTATCATATAGAAAAAGTTAAAATACATTATTTTAAACAAAAGAAAACATGAATACAACACTTCACCAATTTTAAAGGTAATATTGAGAACTATACTCTACAAATCACAACACTGAAACTGATTCTGAGGCAGGTCAAGGCAGCGGTGAGACCAAAGGCTCTTTCTGACATCTTTGAGATGATCACAATGGGTTTCTTGTCAGAGCTGGGGCTGAGGTGGCCTCCTGTGCAAGCTGGTTATCAGGCTAAGAGGTACCCCAATACTGGTGCACTAGAGACAGGGCTCCACCCAGATACTCAAAAGCAAGACATCACGATTACTGAAAGTTTGTCCCTGTTAGCTTCCAGATGATGGAGTAGACAATCCAAAACCTCGCCCTGGTTCCACACGCATCTCCAATGGCCCTGTTCTCTACACTTACCTCATTACCACACTAAGGTCCACACACACATGGTCCATGTCACCACTGGAATTTCAGGCAGAGCAATATTGGCTCAACTATTTTTTAAAAATACTGAAATGACTTTGCTGAATTTGAGTTAAAGTCTTAGAGCCAGGAATCACAGCTGACAAATAACCGTAGCACTTAATATGAAAATATACTTCCTCTGGATATAGAGAGTAATACAAGTTTCTAGGCAACGTGGATAGCTGATTCGTTTGTAAAGAAATATTACATTTCTCAGATGTCACTACAATGATGTTTTAAACATCATCACCTTAATTCTTACCTTATTTTTAAAAACAAGCTGAACGGGGATTTTTAGAATATCATTTATAATTTCCCCATCCCCTGCAATATAGTACGCAATTATACAGGCCTTTGGAGCCCAGGAATCTTCTGGTGTTAAAGAGAAAGTTCTTGAACTTTGTTTGCCTACGGCCACCAACTGTCCCTTTGATATTACCTAAAAAAAAAAATTTAAAAAAAATAAGAGTGAAATTTTCTAAAGATTGTCATATTTCAATATTATATTTATAATAATTTTTAGGATAAGTTCTTAAATTATATTCATAACCTTTTTACAGGCAAAAATCTGTGATTAGTTTTGAGATAGTCAGATTTCAACAAAAAATAGATGTTGTGATTGTTAAGACCAGCAATGAATCAATGAAAAATAAGTTATATTGACAAAAAAATCTATATAACTTAAAAAACAAAATGATATTAAAACAAAGACAATTCATGTCATCCCTTACAAATGTTATTTTTATTTCTTTTTTTTTTTGCAATTGGCACATAATATCTGTAGATGTTTATGGAACACAGTGCAACATTTCGGTGCATTTGTAGAATGACTAAATTAAGGTAACTGCTCTATCTAGCCCCTAATGCATTGACCATATTTTTTAAGTTTTTATTATTTGTCCTTTGTCAAATTGGGTAATTCCCACCAATAAAACATCACTGAGTATTTTTAACATACAAGTGTGGATATCAAAACCTTTTTTCTTCATCTATTGAGAGAGGTACTTTTTTATATTAATACATTACATTAATATTTTGGTATTTTTTAATGATGTGTCTGAATCTGTTTCTGTATGGGGGGTTGTGTATTTAAGTACAGATACTCATAGAGATCAGAAGCTTCAAATCCCCTGGAGTTAAAGTTATAGGTGGTTGTGAGCTCCATGTTCCACTCTGAATTCAGGTCTTTGTAGAGCAGTACATATTCTTAGCCACTGAGCCATTTCATCAGCCCAACACTGAGCTTGGTCTGTGCGATCAGGGTCATTTCTGAGAAAGCCCTTACTTGCACTAACCATTTCTTTATCTTGGAACCTAGTATCTGATGGAAAGAAATACAGAGCGCTAACAGGAGGGTTTGGTTAGCAAACTACAGGGCCAAGGTGGTGAGTTTTATTTTCTTTCTTATATTTCATAATTTTCACCAAGGAATCCATGTTGTCTGTATACTAGAAATTTACATTTTGTTTTGTTCTTGGTAAATAGAAATTTAATTATCTATTTTAAATGATACATATAGTCAAAGAAATAAAGCTGATTACATAATAAAAAGAGTAGAATAATCTATAACAAGTTAGTAAGTCTGATGAAGACGTAAGGTAAATATTACTCAAGATGAAACTGTAACAGATCATAAACTTAAAAACTCTGAGAAATCACTACCCTGAGAGAAAGCCAGGTGGGTGATTATGCTTGCACACAAGCCTGATGACCTCAGTTTAACCCTTGGAATCGATGATAGAAAGAGTAAACTGACTTTTGAATGTTCTTTCTGACCTCCACATACATGCCATGACACACATGTACCTGCATTCATACATACACATTACACATATGCACACATACACACAGAGAGAGAAAATAGTAAATCAATAAAGAAAACTTTAAAATAAAGAAATTACCATATAGCTTAATTCCTTGAATTCCTTGTTGCCACTAACCATCAAATCAAAAGGTGATCCCACCTAGAAAAAAATATTAATTAATATGTACACCCCAATTATAAGAATATCAAATCAGGCTGCAATTCGCAAGTGAGTCACAAGTATTACCATTATATTGTCATCGTTGGTTTTAAGCTGGATGTATGTCTTACTAGGAGAGGTGAACATGCTGTGGACTTCCACAGAACTTGCACTATCAAGAAAAGAAGCCTGCAACAGAAGAAACGATACTATGAGTGTCCAGCTTTAGTGAACTGAGAAGGAACGTTAAGTGCTGAACAATCACGGAAAGTCAGATTCTTTGATTTTTGTTTTCATGCAAAAACACACTCACCAGATATTTTTTCCTCATCATTTTGTAGGTCGTACTACACAGAATTTGACAGCTTTAAAATATAAAGGGGGGTGGATCTTTGACATTGTAGGACAGAAGAAGAAAGCATAGCCCTCACTTAGAAACAAATACTCATAGAAGGTAGAATTAAATGTAAAATGGATCCTTTCCTCCTTCCCATATGAAGCTCACACAGAAACAAAAACATCACACCTTGCTTGACCCACCAAAAGAAGACTCAAAAAATCAGCTAGAGCAAGCCTGAAGTAGTGTCACATATCTCTAATGCCAGCACTCAGGAGGCAGAGGCAGGAGGATCTTCGTTGTAAGTTTGAGGCCAGCCTGGTCTATAAAGCAAGTTCCAGGAAAGCCAGAGCTGTTACATGGAGAAAACCTCTCTCTCTCTCTGTGTCTCTCTCTCTCTCTCTCTCTCTCTCTCTCTCTCTCTCTCTCTCTCT
>NW_021620336.1:851758-874200 GCF_004785775.1 Grammomys surdaster
CAAACCCTCAACACACACAAACCCTCACACACACACACACAAACCCTTAACACACACACACATATACACACAAGCCCTCACACACATACACACAAACCCTCACACACACACATACACACAAACACATACACATACACACACACACACACACACATTCCACCCCACCTGTGTTCATAGGCTCCAGATCTCACTGCCTAGAGAGAATAAAGTTCAACCTATCCAGGAGACCCTCTGCAGCACAGGACCTCATAGTTTCCTAAGCTTTGCCTCCTGTTAAATCAGGCCAAGACCTCTGCGGCAAACGCACGGGTCCGGTCACTTTTCTGAATGCGCTCTGCTCTTGCTAACTGCAGCCCCTTTTGCACTATCCCATCTTGCTCCCTGCCTCCCACCCACGTGCTCCAACGTTTAAAACACTACAAATCTTGTCATTCATCATTCGAGGCTCCCTCTTCCATAAGGCACCCTTAATAACCTCCATCTCCACCTGCAAAGCTAACGCTCCCTTCCTGGGTCTCCCGTAGCTTCATAAATACCACGTCCTTCCTACACATTGACAGAATCCACTCAATGAGAGATGGAGCATAAATATGAGGAATGACTAAATGTCCTATAAGACGTAAATGTCATAAAAATGGACATAAATGAAGGACAGTCATAAAAGAAGGACAGTATTTTGGGTGTTTCCTAGTTTACTTTTTTCAATTTACTCAAATAATAAATATTAATTCTACATTCTCTCTGGAAAAGAGAGTATCCTTGGTGATAATTTTTAAATTCTATATCTTTGATGAAATTAAAATGTAGTCCTTATAAAAATTAACATCGGTGGGCTGGAGAGATGGCTCATTGGTTAAGAGCACTGACTGCTCTTCCAGAGGTCCTGAGTTCAATTCCCAGCAACCACATGATGACTCACAACCATCTGTAATGGGATCTGATGCCCTCTTCTTGTGTGTCTGAGGAGAGCAACAGTGTACTCATATACATAAAACAAATAAATAAATCTTTTTTAAAAATTAACATCAAACTAAAAATTTTGGCAGTCATTTCTTCATTAACAAAAGCTTTAATGTTGTAATTCATATCAAATGAACTGCTAGTTAAGTAAATTTTTGGAAAAAATTAGCTGTTTTGATACTTTTAAAAAATATATTAGACAAAGGTCATTTGGAAGCAATTATCCACGTTCATATTTCTTCTTTTTTCTTTCTTTCTTTTTTTTCATTTTGTTTTTCAAAACAGGGTTTCTCTATGTGGCCCTGGCTGTCCTAGAACTTGCTCTATAGACCAGGATGTCCTTGAACTCAGATCCACCTGCCTCTGTCTCCCAAGTGCTGGGATGGTTGTGCCACCACCATCCAACCACATTCATATTTCTGAAGGGGAAAAGTAAGCCATCTCCTCTTTTACTTAAAGACACAGAGCACGTGGTCTCTCGGTCTGCCACGTTTCTCCAGGATTCGTGCTTAGTAATAAATACACCCACTTACAGTAGCTGTGAAGTTGAGAGATGGCTTCAAGACAGTCGTATAATCAAAAATCTCAATGATGTAATCATGTTGCTTGAAAAACACATTGGTACTTGCCTTTCTTGAGATACCTGTATTGGGGATTGCATCATTTAGGTTGTAAAAGTACTTTTTCACCAGTGGGATGTATCCACCTAAGCTTCTTGCCGAAGGGACTAAAGATATCAGGGCACATAAGTTCACTCCTGTTATTGACTATGATCCCAAAAGAAAGACAAAAGTTTAGCATACTATTCTCTCTCGGTGGCGTACACTAGGAGGAGAAAGCACAGACAGAATAGGTTTTGTTTGTTGGGTCAACTGAATCAATCTGTTGAAATAGTAATACAAGGTTCCAACTAACTCTTAACATTCTTATTAAAAGAGTAAACTGTCCAGAAAGTAAGGAGTGAAGAAAAGAAAGAAGGAGAAAAGGAGAAGGAGAAAAGAAAGAAGAGGAAGCCAGCTAGTTCATTGAAAATGCAGGCCCCCTGTGTGTTTCTCAGGCTAGAAAAACAGAGTTGAAATGGAGGGAAAATCGAATAGCGACTATTATCATATGAAGCTGAAGTCCAGGTTTCACTGTTTTATGAAGCACTCTACAAGTTAAAGTCTTCAGCATCAAACAAGCTCCCCAGAAAAAGCACTGAATTCCCTCTCCTGATACCTGCCAGCACAGTAAGCAGGTAACAGGCAGCAAAAAATTTACCTTCATTGAGGCTACAAACCTGTGAGTGATTCCGTCACAGTAGCTACAATCTCTGCGGGCCCAGGGAAGGATGGGTCCACATGCTCATAACTGTCTTCCAAGAGATCTGTTACCTTCTTCAAATTCATTATCTTTTTCATCTCCTCAGTATCAAAAGAGAAGTTTGCGAATCCATTTATCTGTTTTGTTCAAAAAATCCATTTTACATTTCACTTTAGGAATTCAAATTCTAGAAACAAAACTCACACTCAGTTATATTGGATAGTTCTTTATTCTTTCATCTAATGCTAGAAAGTTCTAGATTTTCTTACAGACTTCTTTTAGTAAGGCTATACCAAGCTTTTTTAGAAAAAAATTTAATTTTCCACACTGTGATCTGAATCATAATTATTTACCACATCATAGGGGGTGGTGGGGGATGGGGTAAGGGGACAACATAGGAAATGTAAATAAATCATCCAATAAAAAAAAAAGGAAAAAAAAAATTATTTACCACATCTGTGCCACATTATATTAAAAATGGGTTTAAATACCACATTCTCCTGTTTTTCCTGTAATTATTTTCTATTGTTTGTTCCTTCACCAGCTGGCCTCACATTTGCTAGATGGCTAAAGCTGGTCTTGAACTACTTACCCTCCTTTCTCCACCTCCCTGAGGGTTGGAATAATAGGTGTGTGCCACCACACCCCACTGGGTCCTATAGTTATTTTTTTAATTGAGATTGAATTGTCCCTTTTGTAGATTACGAAAGATCTGCAAAAGTTACCTCAATTGTTTTTGTGATATTCTTCTTCTTTCCCCAAAAAGATAAAGGTAAAAATGTAAGTGACAGACTCCCCTTCACTGGCTTCCCATATGTATACCTGAAAACAATTTTTAAAATATTGTATTATTACATTTCAACTCAGTGGTGTCAGAGGAACACGATAAAAAACATCACTTTCAATAAGCATACATTAGCAATTCAACAGAGAAGAATTACATTAAAAGTACACCTCTCCTAAAATTTAAAAAATAAAAAAGGTACAAGTCTCCCATGTAGCACCGTTATCCTAGCAGTCAGGAGGCTGAGATGGGACAAGTTCAAAGCCGGCTTGAGCTACTTCTCAACAATCTGTCCCAAGAAAACATAAAGCAACAACAAAAGCACAAAGAACAAAGAACATTCATAACAAATAGAGATTCTTCAGGTTAGGTTTCCAAATGAAATTCTGAATTAAAGCATCTAAAATCAGCTCAAATGCTGCCTATCCACAGCCTCCACCCACTGAGAGGACACAGAGGAAGTGTGAACATTACGGAAAGGCACAGCTTCTAAAAAACTAGAAAAAGCTCTCAACACTAGAAACCTGGAGTGGCCATCACCTGAATGTCTACAAACTTCACACCTGTAAAAATGTTTGGATGTTAATGGAAGTTATAATTACCATAGGCAACTGTCACACATCCCGGGACACTCTAGGAGGTAGTATCAGACCTTAAACTATAGAGTACCAAATGCATTTATGTCTACCAAAAACAATTTGATTTTCTTTAAGCAAGGAAACTTTAAAAACTAACTTTTTAAGCATTGTTTCAAACTCATCTTCTTGTGTCAAACTGAATTCTCTGTCACTTCACAGTCTTAATTTTATTTCCTTAATTACTCCTCATAATGGAGCATTTCTTCACGTAAAGGAAAGGCGATCTTCAGTAAATCATTTTACTGCCAAAAAGTCTTTTTAAAAATGGGTTCTTCCATCTCTATTTCAAACACTGGGCTAACCCTTAAAGCCAGTTTTGCTCTGCAGTTCAAATTGTAATAGTAAACTGATGTTTCCTGAATCTGTTAATTGGACACAGAAATAACCTTTCCTCTGGGCCAACTCCAAAGCAAATGCAGAACTTTCCAAATTAAGAGAAAGAAAAAATATTCACCTTCAAATATACCATCCTTCGAAACAAAAGCAGTGAAGTTAGTGGGGACCTGACTGAGAACCACAGCATCAAAATCACTCACCTGAGCCCTCGGCACCTAACATGGCCTGTGTCTTGTTAACTATTAATTAAAGGCAAAACCAGAATGCCAAGATATTATATTTTAAAATTGTTGTATCATATGATAGTTCAGCATGCTTGAAAATAATAACTTAATGTATTCTCAAAGGCAATTTTATTTTAATTTTGGCTTAAATGTGAAGCAGAGACTACAGAAAGATGACTCAGTGGTTAAGACTTTTTTTCCCATTCTGAACCATCTCCCCAGCCCCTAAGTTCCCAATGCTTTAGAAACGTGACAATGCATTCTATAAGCTCCTTACTAAAAAGTCTGTGGGAAATATTTTAGGAATGACAGCTTGAAGTAAAGTTACAGATGTAAAGCCCTGTGGACATCTGTATTGTGCTAAATGAAGTATTGCAGATGGTTGATTATTATAGAGTTGAGGTTTTTTTTAAAGGAAAATCCTGTGCTAGTACTCTTAAGTATGTATGGAGGGGTTTATTAATATTTATTTATTTTATGTATGTGAGTACAATGTCGCTCAGATCTCATTATAGATGGTTATGAGCCACCGTGTGGTTGCTGGGAATTGAACTCAGGACCTTCGGAAGAACAGTCAGTGCTCTTAACCACTGAGCCATCTCTCCAGCCCATGTATGGAGGTTTTTGTCGTGCTGTTTCACAACAGTTTAGAGCCAGACCAAAAGACAAATGCAACTTACTTAGCTGTGACGCTGCCACTCAAATGCTTAGACTTCAAAGAACAATAAAGCGGTGTCTGCAGAGTAACTTCAAACTTCGGTAACACTGTGAAGGAAAACCAGTCTATTGAAGGAATCTATTTTACCACCGTCTGCAGCTGATGCACACAAAAATAAGAGTTGTCCTCGTGAGTTGAAAACTGGTATTTCTTGAACTTGACTTTATTAGGATCCACGTGTTAACATAAATTGAAAGCCCCTTATGTAACTCAATCAGATATCCTTTCTTAGATCAACATTATATAATAACGGAATGGTGTTTTGTTTGCTGCTTTAAATGTGTTTATTTACTTATCCATTTGCATGTGTGTGAGCACCAGAGAGTATGCATGTGTGCATTCCACGTGTGCAAGGGGAGTCTGCAGAGATGAGGACATGGAGTTCCTAGAACTGCAGTTACAAGTGCTTATGAACCATTTTGTGGGTGCTGGGAACCAAACCCAGGTCCTCTACAAGAACAGGAAACATTCTTGACAAATGAACCATCTCAACAGCTCCCATAAAATTTTTTGCAATTAATACTACTTTAAATAAAGTACCCTACCACAATAAAAATGTTTGTGGTTTTGGTTTGAGCCTACAGAAATGTTTTCATAATGTCACTGATCAAAGAAACACATGAGACTCCTATAAGGGACCTCACCATGCAATTTACATAAGATAAATGCTGAAAAGGTTGATAAGTCAGTAAAACACCCCAAACCTATGGGGCCAAAGACACTGAATGTGCCAGGGCACTGATAAGCTCTAAACCAGTCTAGAAGGGAGGCTCAAAAAAGTCACATAGGACAACTATGACCCGCCCACACACACACCTCTCCAAAGAATCCAAAGGCTTTCTATTCAAATACTATAGGCTGCTCACCAATCACCCCACAACTGTACCTCATCAAGGACATGTAACCACCCAGCACCAACAAGGTAAAACACACAAAAATTTTGATCGTGCCTGCCATGGTGGCTTACCACTTTTAATCCCAACACTTGGGAAGCAGATACAGGTGGATCTCTATGAGTTCAAGGCCAGCCTGGTCTACTTAGCAAGTTCCAAGGAGCGGAGACTACCCGGTGATATCCTTTCTCAAAAAAAAAAAAAAATATTCTTCTAGAGTATTGACCAAAGGACATAAAATATGAGCCACACATTTAATTTTCCATTTCTAGTAACCACATTTTTAAAAAATAAACAGGTAAAATAAATTTTGCAATATTTTCCTTAACTTGTCTAAAATCCTTTTGCTTTAATATTTAGCCAAAATTTAAAACATATTATTAATGAACTTTCTTTTTCTTGCACTAAATGTTAGAAATCTGGGATGAATTTTACGTGTATAACACATCTCTATTGAAACCAGATACATGTCTGTATCTGTATACCTATATATGGTGAGGGGCTCTGGGTGACACATAAAATTCCAGCTAAGGAGTTTCAGGACTGTATGGCCAGCATCAGCTAACAGTAGCTTTTACTCATTTTAATTGGTTGGAAAAAAAACAAAAGGGAAATGTATGGTGATGCCCAGTTTCCTGTATGACGGTGGCATTTGCTTGTGTGTTGTCTGTGTGCACTATCATTCTATAGAGATGCAGAGGAGCAGCTAAAACAAATACTGTGGCATACAGAGACCAAAATACTACTTTCAGTTCCATCGCAGGAAAATACTTTGCTGGTCCCTGTTCCAGGCCGTGACATGGATGAGAAAGTACCGTGGAAACAGAGGAGCTGGAATCACAAAGATGTAACAAACTCTGTTTCAGAACTCTTCTGCCCAGATTAAAAGTGATCACAAAGGGTTGCAAAAATCAAATTAAAGAACTCATCTACAAGCTCAATGACACTAATTTATCAGCTCTTAAGAGGGGCCTTATGCTTTTACTCATGTCTGCCTTCTCTCTACCCACCGAGAACAGCCGGCCACTGCTTTCACCTGCGTGCTTATAAAGGCACTATGGTGCCTGCAGGAAGATGGTCTACCTTAGCTAAATACCCTGTCTCCACTGTGTCGACCAAATAAAGATATATGGAAAGTAACTCGTGTCAATTCGATAATTTAGGTGTTTGTGGTCCTGGGAACTGAACCACATCCTCAAGTCCAATGTTCATTATTCAAAGTCAAAAAATAATATTTTGGTTTTTCGAGACAGGGTTTCTCTGTGTAGCCCTGGCTGTCCTGGAACTCACTCTGTAGACCAGGCTGGCCTCAAACTCAGAAATCCGCCTGCCTCTGCCTCCCAAGTGCTGGGGTTAAAGGCGTGCGACACCACCGCCCGGCATAATACTTTATAAGTACAGGGGAGACAGGTGTTTGGGAGGCCAGGATAAGAGAATAACCGTAAATCTGAGGCTAGCCTGCTCTCCAAAGCAAGTTCCAGACACAGACAGCATTACACAAAGAGATTCCTTCTCAAAAACAAAAACAAAAACAAAACAAAAAACAAAAACAACAACAAAACAAAAAAAAACAAAAACAAAAAACCAGAAGCTGGAGAGACAGCTAAGCCTTTAAGGGACTGACTGGCTTTCCAGAGGACCAGGAATGATTCCAAAAACCTACGTGGCAGCTCACAAGCATCTGTAGCTTTAGTTCTGGGCATCCAGCGCCCTCTTCTGGCTTCCACAGGCACAGCACACATGTGGTACATGGACATACATGACAGGTAAAAGTCATACACATAAAATAAAAATAAGTAAATCTCAAAAAAAAAACAGAAAAAGAAAAAGGGTCCCAAGAAAAAACTGGCATTGTAGAATGTCATATATTGCCTGCTTTTTGCTTTATAATGTAATTTCGAAACACTTGCAAAGGAATGTTTAATCCTAGAATGAATACTAAAGTTATATCCTTATTGAGATTTTTATTACATGTCTCTTGAAAATTTTTCATATCTATATAAAGTAATAAGTGAAAATTTTCCTTCAAAAGAAAGAATAACTCTTACCATATTCTAAAACCTGAAAGGACTGGTAATATTGCTGATCCTATTGGGAAAAGAAGACAAAAACAAATATGAGTTAGTTTATCTTACCCTCTTCTTTGTATAAAAGTATTTAGAAAATTAATTTTTAATTGAATTTATAATGATTTAAGGATGAAAACTGCTTTTCTCTGTGGACATTGTTTTCTGTCAACTTCAAGATCAAGCTGGTGATCAAGCTGGAGTTTTCCCTCCCAATTTGTTCATATAAAAATGTAACTTCCTGCAGCTTGAGATGGAACTCAGTGGTTTAGAACACTGGATGTTCTTCTATAGGACCCTGGTTCAATTCTCAGCACCTATGTCACACTCACAACTGTCTATAATCTCAGTTCCAGAGGACCAGACACCCTCACACAGAAATAAGTGCAGAGAGGTCTATGTGCAGACATAAGTGTTCACTGATATACATAAAATAAAAATAAATCATTTTTTTAAAAAGTAACTTCCCTAATTACAAGGCATTTAAACAAATTGTTTAATCTGATTTTCATCATTTGCAGAACAAAAATTAGGTTGAAGAGTTCATAAACTTATGAAATCATGACAACACATACCAAACAGAAAATGATTTCAACTTTGTTTTGGATATAACTTTAAAATACAGAAAAAACTGAAATTATTCATAATTAAAACGTCTACAAGTAATCAAGAAGACAAAGTTATCATGAACCAACATATTCACCATCTAATCCTTTGAATTCTTTTCTACTGTAACATTTAAACCAATACATCCTACCCTGCTTTAACAGATATTAGTAATTAATCCCTTTTCCATGACTCACGAGAAAACAGGTCTCCTCATTTATCATTTTCTAACTTACAATTCTAACTACATATTCTAAACAACAAAAACCTCGGTAAAATGGCTGATTTCACGAATCTTATATTCTATATTTGTCATAGCAAACAGAGGTGCACCACTAAAATTGTAGCTTTCCCAGAAATCACAACTAATCTAAAGTATGTATTTTAAGGAGTTTTTTTGTTTTGGTTTGTTTGTTTGTCTGTTTGTTTGTTTGTTTTTTGACTTGGTTTGATTTGGGGGAGGGGAGTTGTTTTGTTTTGTTTCATTTTGTTTTATGTGAGGCAGTCCCACATATAGCCCAAGATGGTCTGGATCAGACTATGTAGTTTAAGCTCAATTAAAGCATGGTAATCCTCCTGTTTCAGCGTCTCACAGGTACCACACCTGGTTCACATTACTTAATCTTAAAGAAAAGATACAGTTCACTTCGAAACACAAAACAAATCTTTACATACTGAGAAAATAGTTGTCTGGGTCTGGGACATAAATCAGTGGCGGAGCCCTTGATGAGCACATGTCAGTATCTGGGCTTAATTGTCAATGCTGAAATAAAGCTGTTTATAATTTGGTTTAAGTATCATCATTTAATGGTTATATTAAATAGGGAATGGAGCGATCTCTCCATGTTTAAGAGACATTTGCTGCTCTTCCAAAGGACTCAAGTTTGGTTTCTGTAACTCCAGATCTAGATCTGATGCCCTTTTTTGGCTTCTGTGGGCACATGCACACCACACACACCACACACACACACTTTTAAGATGTTTTAAAGAACATTGTAAATGTGTTATTTGGATCAACCTTAAGAATTTCCATATTGATGATCCTACACCCTACTATAATTGCTAGCATGTCATATTAGAAGCTGCATGTATTTGATTCTCTAAAGTTGGTTATCTTCAAAAAACCAAATCAAGAAAGTAACTGTACACTGATTTTCCAGGAAGATATAAAATTAAAATCTGACCCTAAATTAAGCCAGCACCGGCATCACAAAAAGTGCCTCAAACAATACCATTGTGAATAAAATAAGTTTACTAGGGGTTACTTACGGAGTGGCGTATGACTAGAGATAGCCGCACTCTTCAGAAATTGCCCCCAATACCACCACCAACACTCTCTATTATATGACTTAAGATCACAGTAGAATTGGTACAAATCTGCTCAGAGTCCTACCTACTGCTAAAAGGAAGTAACTACAGGCTCAGACAACAGAGTGCTACCCTGTTTTAAAAAGTAGAAATGAGCCAGCCAGGGTGGTGCACACCTTTAATCTCAGCAGTTGGGAGGAAGAGGCAGATGGATCTCTCAGTTCAAGGCCAGCCTGACTACACAGGGGGGTATACAGGGAAACTGTCTCAAAACAACAACAAAATCTGAAGGTGTCATGCAAATTGCCAAAATGAGGAAATTTATAGTCCTACCCAGCTGTAATGCTTATGAACCAAAACAATGATTGAATTGACAAGCTATACCTAAAAGTGCAATAATGCCTCTTACGTCTTGGCAGTAACCAACAAACACCTGTCTAATTGGACTTGAGGCCCACATAGCAAGAGAGAAATCACAGAAGGCAAGTGAAGCCATGGATCTTCTAAGATACACTACTAGACCAGCGTTATTCCCAACTACACTCTAAATACCTGCCATACTCACAGATAACTGTAGCTCTCGCCCTTCATCAAAGAAGCTTTTCTTTGAAATAGGAGGAGACCATCGTAGGCAATCACAACTAGTCAAAATAACAAGAGCAAGTGACTACATGGTGCCTGATCCTAATGGATGCCTCTATAGTACAACTCCTGCATCTATGGTTCAGGGACCATCACAGAAGAGGGAATGGGAAGATTGCTGAGAGGCAAAGGAATGGAAAGTCTTCTGTAAGACTATGTCTCTGAGAAACAACAGAGAAGCTACACTCATGATGCTGCAACAGTATGGCTGCATAAATAAAGCCTCAAACAATAACAACACTAATACATGCAAAGATATGGAAGGGGAAATCTCAAGGGGCCCCACCCCTAGGCGAAGAGCTATAGGCAACTAACAACTGTCGAGAGAGGGAAAATCAGTCTTCCCCCGGGACAAGACCTTCCCCAATTGGTTGTCTAGCACCAAGTTGTCAGCCTGGAAGGTATATACATTCAAGCAACAGTAAATAGATTCAGCAGGTAGTATTTACATACTTATTCATACGTATATGAATATATTATTATTGTTATATAACATAACTGTATGTTAGATATAACATATATATATTATATAACAATAATAATCAAAGAAAAAGAGTCTATAAATTTGAGAGGGAGTAGGCAGGGGTTACCTGGGAGGGGTTAGAAGCATGAAAGAGAAAGGGGGAAATGATGTACTTATATTTTAATTACATTTTTAAAAATTATTTTAAAAAAAGTAGCAAAAAATACATTTGAAAATTAATATGACCGTGTTCAAACAAAACTTTATCATGGTACCTCTCCCTTGGCCAGTCCATACTCACATGTAATATATCTTATAGTCTTCTGAGTGTCTCTTTTCCTCCCAATCTTCAAGCTTAAGCCCATATTAAATATCTTTATTAAAAAAATCCAACTTGCTTCATAAAATGCTTTTAAAACTTTCTTTATAAAATAGCCAGGCACTGATGACACACACCTTTAATCCCAGCACTCAGGAGGCAGAGGCAGAGGCAGGTAGATCTCTGAGTTCAAGGTCAGCCTGGTCTACAGAGTGAGTTCCAGGACAGCCAGGTATACACAGAGAAACCCTGTCTCAAAAAAAACAAAACAAAACAAAACAAAACAAAACAAAAAAAGCTTTATTTATAAAACAGATTTTAGGCTGGATTTTGTCTTCAGGGCACAGCATAATAACTCCTAACTCTGAATAAGGATTAATTAAATTCATTTCCAAATTATTAGTTCTAGGAAACTAAGCTGAAATAAACTAAAAACAATGAAAAAAAGCAAGTAATCAATAATCTTTTGTGGGATATACAAATTTCTTTGAATAATTTTCATTAAATTGAAAATAATTTAATATACTTCAAAATGAGTTTTTATGGTAAGTATAGCTAATCCAATAAAGTTACACTCACTCTGTCAACCACTAGAGAAAAAAGCTGACCTACAGACTTAAACACTTAACGACTTCCAAACAGACACTTTCCAGTAAAGAGAATACTTAACTCATCCATTTCTCTTGAGCTGTTCTTTCCCCAGATGGACACTGATTCACAGCAAACATGCTACCATGAAGGCACACACATTCACTCACTGTATTAAAAGTAAGATTGCTTAGATCTTGGATTAAATCTTCTAAATGCCTAAGACACACACAAAAAAAAAAAATGTAAAAAGATGCAGGAGCTATTCTCAGCATTTCTGTAGTCTGTCTAAACTCCTGTCCCTGAATAAGTAATGCTGAGGGAGCACATGCTGTAGACTCGAGACAGCTGAAGGAGATGAAGAGAGACATTAGCTCACTGCCCTCTTTTTACAGATTAGCACACAAACTGCTAAAACCATCTTATGCTACTGAAAGTCTTCCTTCTCTAATAATGAAGCCTGAAGCACTCCATACCTCTCTCCTCTCTCTCTCTCTCTCATCAATGGACAGCTTGTAGGAGCTGGTTCCCAGACCATAATATCAGGAGTGTTCATTAAATACATGAACCCTAAGACCTCTAAGGTTCTCGTGATTCCCAATCAAGAGCTCTCTGTTACATAAGAGCCACCTCAACTCCTTATCGTAAGGTTGAGTCTTGCCACCTTCCCATTCGTACTGACCCGTGTTGCCTCTGGTCTTGCACACAAGAGACAAGTCCCGTGTTTCCGGTATCATTTAGATCCTTACTAACAAGGATATGCTTGGATCTATTATCTATAAAATATTAGGCAATTTTCTTTCTCCTTTATTTTTACCAGAAAAAAATTTTTTTATAAAAAGCATATAAATAAACAAAATATCACAATGGAAAGAAACATCATCATATAAAAAGTGTCACTATATATTTATTCTGACTTATGTGGAGGAATGACAGTTAATAAAAGGCTTTGCCAAGTGACTGAAAATATTTATTAACATTTACATTGCCCTTTCCTTGCTGTGTTTATAGGCCAAACATCTGTGCTCTGAACTGTAGTTATGATGTCTTTCTGTAGGAATTTCAACCTAGATTATGCAGAGTCATCTATCATGGGCTTAACAAATAAGAGACGTCCATTTCCCACCAGGAGCCACTGAGTCAGAATCACCAAGTGCAATTATAATGGAACCATTCATCCATCCATTTATTTGACCATTGTTTCATCTACTCCAACAGAAAATAAGTATCAGGCACCTGATGGAAGTGGAATATGTCTACCCTGCAAGGAGAATATGATCTGGTGAAAAGCTGCTTATCAGCCATATTTACGTATAGTTACAAACTATAAACAAACAGTGTGGATCTGATTTGCCGAGACTGAGACTGGAGATGAGACGAAGAAGTAGAATCGGACCAAGCAAGGCCTTGGGTAAACAATGGCGGAATGTGAATTTGACTCTGAAAGCAATGAGAAGTGTTTGGAAGGCTATAAGCCAAAGGATAACAGATCCAGCTACTGTTTAGATTACGTTTACTGCTGTGTAGAGAATGGATTGCAAGTATAGAAACAAGACTATTTACAGAGGATGACTAATAGACACTGAGAATATCTAGGGAGACTGCAATGGCAACTTTAACAAGGGATGAAGAAAAGAAGAGAAAGAGAAATGGGTCCATCTGACATGTATGTACATAAGAGTCAATGCCACAGAAGTTTGTGGAGGCTGGACATGGGTGGTAAGTGAGCATAAGGTGTCAGGGACAATGTCAAGGTTATTGGCTAGCACAGCTGGCAGGAGGGTGAAATGATTCAGTGAAGAGGAAAATTCTGGAAAAGATCCAGATGTGGTGAGAGAAGATCACAAGGATGGTACCTGACTGGGGGTCGGAGGCTTGGGTTCTCTCAGAGATAAGCGAGTCGTTGGCATGTTGAGACTGTGCCTACAAGTGGATTTGCCTACAATGAATTATGAAATGAACTTAAGAGCAAACTTTGCAAAATGCCAAAGTATACGAGATAAGAAATGATAAAAACAAGAAAGCAGGGATCTGCAAGCCAAAACTAGAATGCCTGGTGGGGAAGTAAAGTCAGAAGTTGTGTTTATCGTTTGACTCAGTGTCTCCTTTCTTGATGTCTAACAGCTCACAACCATCTTTAACCTCGGTTTCAGGGGCTCCAATGCCTTCTTCTGGCCTCCAAGGGCATACATGTGGTACAAAGGCATGCATACAGGCAAAACATCCATACACATAAAACATGGTTTTACATTTTTTTAACAAGGGGTTGGAAGATGGTTCACTGGTTGATGGTATGGGATGCTGTTCCAGAAGACACAAGTTCAGTTCTCAACATCCTCATTCCAATTCACCACCAGCTATAACTCTAGTTCCTCTTCTGACCTCTGGAAGCACCAACCTTGTTAGAACAGTGCAATCCTCATCTGTCATATCCCTTCATCCATAAGATGAGGAGATGGGTCAAAGTGCTCTGTGAGATCTGGTGCTAAAACCCAACACTACGTTGCTTTGTAACATTTCTTACGTTACAATGGGGAAAAACTGGCCCATCTATGAATGGACAGAAAACTCACTGAGACCCACAACCACCCTCATACAACATGTGAAAGACACAGGAATGGGAATGAAGACCTAGAAATGTTACACAATCAAAAGCGCTTGGGCTGGGGAGATAGGTTACTTGTGAGATGCTAGTAGCTGCATGAGCTTGAGAACATGAGCCCAAATCTCCATAAAAGCTAGGTGTGGTGGCATGGATCTAATGCACTATAACTGAGAGGGGCAGACAGACAGACACCAGAAGCAACCTATAACTGAGGGGGCAGACAGACAGACAGACAGACACCAGAAGCAGGGGGAGGGCTTTAGGTTCAGGGGCTGATTCTATCTTAAAAAAAAAAAAAAAAAACTAAGATGGAGCTTAGTAGTTCAATTTAAATCTTTTTTTTTAACTTAAATATAGAAGAAGATAGGTTGGAGAGATGGTTCAGTGGTTAAGAGCACTGACTGCTCTTTCTGGGGTCCTGAGTTTAATTCCCACATGGTGGCTCACAATCATCTGTAATGGGATCTGATGCCCTCTTCTGGTGTGTCTGAAGAGAGCGACAATGTACTCACATACATAAAATAAATAAATCTTAAAATTTTTTTTTAGAAAAAGATTATCTGGCCTCCACACTTGCATCCATATGCATATAATACACACACACATGCACATACACACACACAACCTTCAAAATCCTGAAAATGAAAGCTATACATGATGACCAAATGCAATTTAAGTTATTCTAGAAAGTCTAACAGTTGGTAAATGACTGACTGTCTTAAAATGTAAGTCAGTGGTTCTCAACCTTCCTAACGCTGCAATCCTTTAAAACAGCTCCTCGTGTTGTGGTGGCCTGCAAACATAAAATTACTTTTGTTGCTAGCTCATAACTGCAATTTTCCTGTTATGAATCTGTAATCCAAATATCTAATATGCAGGATATCTGATATGAGACCCCTGCAAAAGAGTCATTCTATCCCCAAGGGATTTTGACCCACAGGTTGAGAGCCACTGCTATAAATGAACGTGTAAGAATCAGATAAATGCCAAGGAGCCCACAGCGTGTTTCACTAAAGTATCCCTTTCCTGACCTAGGGGGAATGTGTGACTAAGGATGCCTCTTCCTGGTTATCTACAGTCACTACACCTCAGACCCCTGATAAAGTTCCCAGTTCTAATGCACCATCTTCCCACTGTGGTGCTGAGATCATTCTGTAGGGTTTTTTTTCTACAAATAGAATGATTTTTTAAATTTCTCTCCTGAAAATAATTTTCCCCAGGGAATAGTTACTGACTCAAACAAACAAACAAACCCAAAACAAAACAAAAACCTAGTATATGATGGTGGAGCATTCAAATAATGAGTCTATCCCATCCATAGTCATGAGTCACTGCTAAAACAAAAGTAGGTAATAAAAGTTAAAGCTCCTCAATGCAAAGCAGGAGTCAAGCAAAGATAAAACCAGAAGTGAGGCCCCAGCTCACCACGCAAACATGTCTTTGATTATACTGACATCTGGTGGCCATCAATTTTGTTAAAGACGGTCTGCTTTGGTTTTTGGTGGCGGTTGTTTTGGTTTTGTTTTTTGTTGTTGTTGCTTTGTTTTGTTTTCCTTTCTTAGTTGTATGCCTCATACTGACATTTCACGAACAACAAGCACTCTGTGTTTGTCTTTATCAGAAGGATAATGATATCTTCTAAAATGTTACAGGAGGAAGCTGGATTTAGATTAATACATCTAATAACTCTTAACTCACATGCAAGCACTGTTGTCAGCTCCCGGGGCTGGAGTACACATTCATTATATATTTGTAGATTATCATTGCTGGTCTTCGCTAGTGTGGATGGCCGTAGTCTTAAAGAAATATAGAACTAGAAAGCTGCCATTGGTTCTGAACTGAACTAACAGTCAAAAGGAGGTCACAAAAGCTCTCCTTTCCTACAGAAGTATACCTAAGAAGCTAATTTGCTAAGCTGTGGTCTTCCTACTGGAAAATGGGCATAGTTGTACCCATATCACAAAATTACTTATGAAGAACAAACGAGAACCTATATAAATACTGCACCTGTGCTTTCCCAGGAGTATTATACCAACTTTCTTAAAATTTACTACATTACCTACTTATTATAGAATATAAATGTGTTTGTTTTATCATAGTGATCAGCCATAACACTGAGAGATCATACTTAGAGACACTTGAAGACCAACATTTCTCATGGTATCCTGTATCTTCTTCAAATTAATATTTTTCTAAGGTTTAGATTTTTTGTTTGGATATTACCACACTAAGCTATAAATCCAGAAAATAAGCAAATACCTCAGCTATAAATCTTACAGACATTAGTTTTAATACTCATGAATTACTCACTGCATGTATGAACCTCTTTTGCAACACTGCCTCCAACATTCTTTAAAACCATGTTACACATTCAGTAAGATCGGCTCAATTATCAAGGCTAAAGATGGTAGGTATATAAACATCTGCAAAGATACCACTGATCGAACATCTTCTGGTATTTACATAAAAATCAATACTCATCTGTGTATCATAAGATATAAAGTAATATAAATATTACACACTCAATGACCAACATACCTCATAAATAGGTGACATTGATTTTTAACTCGTTTTAATTACAGTGACACAAATTTGCCATCTAGCCATCTCTGAACACTGGTCAGTTGTGTTAAGTGCATCTACAGTGGCAACAAATCCCTGGATCTTCATCTTGCAGGACAGAAACTACACCATCAAAACCACTCCACCTCCTTGTCACTCGCTCCACCCCCGGCCTCTCCCATTCCACTCGGTATTTCACTAATTTTCTATATCCTAAATATTGCGTTTACGCGAGACCACACAGTAGCTGTCCTTTTGAGGCTGATTTCATTCAGAGCAATCTCAAGTTCATTTGAGTCACAGCATTTAGATGAATAACCTTCTTCTGTAAGGTAAGGACCCCTTCACCTTTTTGAAGTACAAATTGATAAATAATGTTTGCCAGTAATGAATCACGTCTGTGAATATTTTAACTCATAAAGACCTGACATATGAGCTTATCCATTGTTGGGAGCCGACTCCTAGCAGAAAGCAGCTATCATCTTTGCAGCCATCTCGAGCCGTATACCCTGACAAGAGACTTGTTTTACAACAGCCCACAACAGCTGAGCACACTCTGATAAACATCTTGTTTTTCTCACATATCTTGTTTTGCTGTTTAGTGCCCCCAGATGCAAGGCGCACGTGGTCTCCATGCTGCAAGGCATGTGACATAGTGCCTTCAGCGATGTTCCCCTGCTTGTCCTCGAGGGCAAGGCACGTGGAAAATAGTATAAATACCCAGGATTTCCTTTCACTAAAAGAGGGACTTAAACAGACTCTCTGTCTTGTCTCCATTCTTCAAGTCTCTTGCCCTTCCATCCTCACTCTCTCTCTTGCTAGACCCTGTTGACTGACCCAAATGGGCCTGGACATAATGGCCCCCAAACGTGGGACAGGACGGGTCATTACAATCCATTACACCAGGTATGACCCCTTCTTTTGAGCCTGTTGAGAAGCACCCCAAGATTGAGATGTGGCAGGCACACTGACCCATCACCTGGTCATGCTGCTTTCAAATAGAGCAAGCCATGTGTTGTGGCACAAGCCTGTGATCCCAGCATTGTAGAGACAGAGGCAGACAAATTGAGAGCCTATCATAAAAATAAAAAAATAAGCCAGGCAGTGGTGGCGCATGCCTATAATCCCAGCACTTGGAAGGCAGAGGCAGGCAAATATCTGTGAGTTCAAGGCCAGCCTGGTCTACAGAGGGAATTCCAGGACAGCCAGGGCTACATAAAGAAACCCTGCCTTGAAAAAAAAAAATAGCCAACAAAAGTACCAACCAGAAAGATCAAAGAAATTAAATATCTTAAATAACTCAAAGACTGAATGAAATTATTCCTCTGGGTTGCTTCCTTGTGAATGTCTTAGTAATGGAACTATATAATTCTAAGCTGTCATAAAAACCACATTGCAAAGATCTTCTTATCATAAGTCATGTTTGAGTCAAGAATATCTGTGCTGTAGAGTAGGGAGTGTTGATCCATGGAGAGAGGAGAAAACTAACACTAAAGACTTTTTTAAGGCCATGTAGAAACCTACTACAAATAGAAAACTACTATTTTAAAAGTTTCCTAAAATCTATACACATAATCATATAAAGTAAGTTAAAATCGAGTTACCCTATAATGGGGAGGGTGGGGGGGTGGGGGGGAAATGCCTCTCCCAGGCTTCAAAAGGTAGAAAATAAAAAACCCAGTGACAGGTATGGGATTCTTTTCAAGTTGTTCTGTGGGATCCCATAGCTCCCCCAAATGTTCCAGACTATTGCACTTGTTCCTGGTTATGCTCCAGAACTTGATGGCATGATCTTATCACAGAAGGTATTGCATATCTGAACTATAGGACATGGAGGAATCAAACTGGTACCAATCTAGAAAATTAGCCCCTACCCGCTATCTGGAAGGTTCTATATATACTACTAGGAGAGGAAAATAATCAAGTCTTGCTCAGTTGTGAACCTGTGTCTACAATAGCAAAGTGCCTGGCAAGGCATGTCCACTTGGGCAATAGTTGAACAAGTGCTATTTGATCAACCAACCACTTTCTGCTTGAATTTAAGGCCCACTCCACAAGACAGAAGTCAGGCCAAGTACTGTTAATCAGGCCAGAAGTCCATGGCTGGCTAGGTCACAGGCACTAGAGGAGAACCTATACTATTTTTTCACTAAATATACATAGAATTAAATTGTCTACTAAGTTTTTATCTTTAAACCATAGATTAATGCATCTCACAACCCTTGTCAGTGAAACTTCTTCTTGTAGTAGATACCAACACAGAAGCCCACGGTTTGTCGACATGCAGATATAAAAAGATGATGAAGTGACTCGCTTCAAACAGAGCATCTATATCACACCCTCTCACCTTCAAGGCTCAAGTGTCATCATGGAAGAGAGAGTAAAAAGAGCCAGAGGTAAGGGCCATGACAGGGTCACTGCACACATGAACTCAGTGGATGTAAATGCATGAGGAATGCCTGTGCAAGCTCAAGCCAACCAAAATCCCATCGTGGATGAGCAAAGAGCTCATAAAGTCCTACCTCTAGCAAGGGAACTGTTAGCAATCGATGCCGCCTAGGGTTGGCAATTTGTAGTCCTAGGTGCTGTAAGAAAGCAGGCTGGGCAAGCTAGAGAGAGAGCAAGCCATTCCTCCACGGCCTCTGCATCAGTCCCTGCCTCCAGGTTCCTGCCCTGTTTGAGTTCCTGTCCTGACTTCTTTCAAAGACAGACTATGATGTGGAAGTGACGTAAACCATTTCCTCTGCAAAGTATTTATGATCATGTTGTTTTATCACAGCAATAGAAAAACTAACTAAAAATAAATAAATAAATAAATAAATAAATAAATAAATAAATAAAGTAGTGCACCCATGGAAGCTGAGTCAGAGGGCAACAGCACTGCAGTGCTCCTACCATGTCAGTCACAGACCTGTGTGTGAGGGAAGCAAATACAAGAGGAACTCTGAGGGAAAAGATCTGGAGACCAAGGGGCAATGTGACTCTTTAAAGCCACTGTTTCTTATAACAAGAACAAAGTAGGTTTGTCCAATCACATTTTAATCATTATTCTGAAACATCAAATGTGCCAAACGAATAAAGCAGCAATGCATGCAATTAATAAATAAATATTTAATCAGCTTTAGAACAAAATGCCAAAATGTTTAAACCTCCAAACACTCTATGGTAGAAAAAGATAATGACTGTAATGAAAGCTACACTACTGGAAAATATAGCAAATTAACAATAAGTCACTAAATTGTCTAGATACTCACAGTAATTTATTTCTGTCCATAGAATGAATGACTTAGGAAAAATTTTACCATATGAACAACTTAAACCACTTTTACATTCTCCCCAAAGATATATTTATACTCACATTCACTTGAACCTGAATGGACCAGTCACCAAGTATTGGATGAGAGGACAGTTGAAAAGTTTTGGAAACGACTCCAAGATCGCCTTCCTCAGAAAACCACTGTTGGATCACATTAGACCTCGGATCCTACAACAGAAACCAAACCATGTGTGTCAGCTGTGGAAGGCGCCCAAGGGCAATTGTATGCTTTAGAAATGATGTCTGGCGGTATGGCCAGACCCCCCCCCAAACCCCCAGACACATCTAGAACTTTCCCCCAATATATGACACTAAGATGGTGTAATGGTTAAACCCATTGTCACCTGGATTAGAATTTAGAGAGACATAACCCTGGGTGGATCAGTGAAGGTGCTTCCAGTGAGGTTTAACTAAGAGGGAAGGTTCCCCTTAAAAGGTGGCTAGCAGCCCAGACTAAACAAAAGGGAAAGGAGAAGAGAAGCCAGGCAGAGTGCATCTCCCTCTGCTTCCTGAACACAGATATACAAGTATGTTGACTTGGGTTCTTTCAAATGTATGCTGAGTGTCAGAGTCAGATCATGTGGCAATGCTCCTCACGCTCAGGTGCCTCACGCCCCTGCCACCACAGCCACAGCTGCTCTCTCCGCCACCATACCTTTCATGGTAGACTGCACCCTCAATCCACAAGCCAAAACCAACCCTTCCTTAAGATACTTCTGAAAGGTATGCTGTCATGGCAGTGAGGAAATAACACTACAGAGTTTTTGGGAAATGACATATTTCTATCATTAAAGAAAACAAATCAACATTTCTTCCTTTCCCGTTACTTCTCCTGAGGCCATGCTGGTTCTGATCTGCTTTTTAGTTCCTGACACCATAGTTCCCTCTACAGAGGTCATACAGTATGTATGCCAACAAATCTACACGAGTGGCTTAAAGAAATCCCCACTAAAATACAAAGTAGTGCACACCTATGAAAATCAAAATACAGGGGCCTCAAGAAACTAAGCTAGGATTGCCACAAGATCTGACTCTGACACTCAACATACACTTGAAAGAACCTAGGTCAACATACTTGTACGTCAATATTTACTGAATATTGGTCACAATAACCAAGTTGCAGAGCCAGCCTAAAATGGCCACCAACAGAGAAATGGATAAATAAAGTGTGGTATATCTGCTCAATAAAGAATGAAGCTCTGAGTCAGCTGCTGGGTGGAGCCTCTCAGAGGAGGACTGTGGGAGGTGGTGATGGGAAGGGGGGCAGTAAGCGGGATGTAAAGTTAATAAGTAAAAAAAATGAAGTTCTGTCATTTACACTATTTGTAGGAAAATGGATACAACTGAAGAGAGTGTGTTAAGTGAAATAAGCCAGACTCACAAAGGCTAATATCTCATTCATACATGGAAGCTACATTTCAATAGACGGAGTATCTTCGTGTGTGTGTGTGTGTGTGTGTGTGTGTGTGTGAGAGAGAGAGAGAGAGAGAGAGAGAGAGAGAGAGAGAGAGGCAGAAAGAGAGAGAGACAGAGAGATGGAGAGAAATGAAAGTGGAAATGGACTATGCAGAAGCAGAAATTAGTCTAAAAGACAGAGAAATGAGAGGAAAAGAATGAGTACCACTTGGCCATCATCATATGCAAATATACATTCATACATGAAAGCCTCTGTTGGGAAGAAAACCACAGTGATAGAGAGAGACTATTAATAAAATACAGTAATGTACATGTATGGAAATCATAAAAAAATGACTTTGTGTTTATTAAAAAGGAGGAAGGAAAGAAGGAAGGAAGGAAGGGAGGAAGGGAGGCAGGAAAGGAGAGAAATGAATTCTCACTGTTAAGATAGAATCCTCATTCATTAAAGGCCCACTGGGCTAGGTACCCAGCTTACCTCCAGTCATTACAACTTTCCTTCAGTGACTAAGCCAGACTCAAAAAGACAATGCTGTATTTTCTCTTATACACGGAATCTACATTTCAATATAAAGGGAGTGTGTGTGTGGATGTGTGCATATGTGTGGATGTGTGCATGTGTGTGGATGTGTGCATGTGTATATGTGTCCATATGTGTGGATGTGTGCATGTGTGTGGATGTGTGCATGTGTGTGG
>NW_021620336.1:874210-884383 GCF_004785775.1 Grammomys surdaster
GTGCATGTGTGTGGATGTGTGCATATGTGTGGATGTGTGCATGTGTGGATGTATGCATGTGTGTGGATGCATGCATGTGTGTGTGTATATGTGTGCATGTATGATATGAAAGTAGAAATGGTACTATACGGGGACAGAAAGAGAAGGTAGAGTTGTCTTCCCTACTGTTGAGAAAGCTGATTGCCGGAGCGTTCAATAAACACTCGGATGTAATTGACTGGCACGGCACCCTATTACAGCAACAGCACATGGTGAGACTCAGACCTCAAACTCATGTCAGCTCTCCGCTCAGCAAAAGTATATCAGAGAACCATTTAATTAGGGATCCATGAGAAATGCTTTCATCACAATCTCACAGACAAGAGTGGCTTCCTGCAGTCTCCATGCAAAGTATTCATCTCTCACACCCTTGGTCCTGGCAACACTGCCCTGTTCTCTATCTGCATTGTCTTCTCTCCAACCTCTCAAATCCACCATAGCCGACTCTAACAATGCCTCTGATCCCTCCTTCCACTGTGACCCGATGCTCACCCTGTCATCCAGAACAGCTCATCTGAGAATGCACATGGGGTTGAAAGGATTGACACAGATCCAGGCTAACAGTAAACAGAGTCGGTTATAATCACAGCAGGCCCCTAGGTGACTTCCTGGTGTCCACAGACTGAGGGCCACACACTCGCAGGATCTCTACTCCTAGGTTCATCTTCTTCCCAATGTACACATTATCTGCAACTCACCACAGAACTCCACACCTCTGGGCCTCTGGTCAGGGACTGTCCCTCCCTCTCTCATCTACCAGTAAAATAAGCTCAGCTTCCTGTCTGCTGCTCAGGCCTCTGACAGCAGTAAGCTCTTTGTGGACAGCCTCTGGCACATCTGGAGTTTACACTTCTTGAGGATGACTTACTGTAAAATGCAGTGAAAATCCTCTTTTACATATTTTATTTTACAAAGCTCTGTTTCCAGCTACACTATGCGCTCTTGAGACTAAGGATCACATACTTTCTCTTACTCTCCACCCTTTGACTAAACATACTGAGCCAACCTAGTTATTAGAAGCTAGAAAAACAAATTCTCCTAGAGAAGGAATATGACAGGTGTTAGAGAAGCCCATTGGAGGTAAATACGGTTCTGAGAACTGAGTAGTGGCAACCAGAGACTTCGAATCAGTGATGGGAAGCAGGTCAAGAATGGGCAGATCACTGTCTCCTGGGTGAACTCCTGGGTCATGCACTGTGACCAGCAGTTGGCTCTGTTGTACCTGCCACAGTGTGATGCAAGGGTTCAGGAAGAAATATAATTAGCTACAAACATGCTGTCTCGAGGTTTAGGAAGTGAAATCAATGAAATGCTGGGGTTCTCCTATCCAATGGACAAAGATTTAAGAAACACTAATACAGTAATTCTCAGTGTTGCCTAGGGGAAAAGGAACACACACACCTACAAACACACACACACACACACAAATGCTGCTGATGAGTTACGGACCCTGAGTTTTCTCCTAGATGATGTCATGGCCCTTTAAGCCAAACTGACACTTCCACTTAAGATGTTCTTGGGGCTCGAGGGCCAGAGGGCCAGAGCAGAGTCACTGGACACACCCTCCAAGTCATAAATAGCTGAATACACACACAGTTACCTGTACTCAAACAGAATATACCCTCCATGTCAGAAACAGCTATATCCACACAAGGTTATTCACCTGTACCCAGAGCAAAAAATTTGAAGCAGAAGGCCCAGGGCAGAAGCCAGTTGTGCCAGTTGCCACCACAATGTCAAAGCCACTTACTTCTACACTGTAATGCTAACCTGTCTGTAGGAGAGAATACAGGGCAAGATAGGGCATGCTATCTCCACTGCTGAAAGGCCTCTGAAGCCCCTGTCCTTCCTTAGGTGAGTTACTGAAACAGTAAAGATGGACAGATAATAGACAATGCTCCTCACAGACACACAGGATACCCCTCAATATGACACTATGATAAATATCTGACCCTAGGGATGGCATCTTCAAGTATTGGCATCTTAGTCCCAGCCATTATTGGTGAGTCGGCATGCAGGCTAGATTACATGTCCTTCTCCACTTCAGCCAACCCATCCTGTCCCAAATCACTATTTTCAGCTGGAGAACATTAAAGCAGACATCCACAGCCTCCTACCTGGTCTCTGCAGTGAGGAGTGTGGCTAGACGTGAGACCATGTCCTGACCTTACAGTCCAGGATCAAAGGGGATTTATGACTACCCCTACCACTCCATGTTGAGAGGTGAAACTCAACGTTACTGTGTCACTACCCTGAGCAGAACTCTTGAGGCAGCTTTATTGGGATGGCTTGAAGTCCCCACTTCACACCAGCCTACCATAACTCACCTTAATGAAAATGTCCACCAACGTCTTATAAGGCTTGAGATCTGAGAAGAGTGTGAGCACTCGAAACTTCACTTCCTGTTTTGGCTTGTAAAAGGCCTTGTCTGTTTGGATGAGGACAGACATCCTCTTGCTCTCAAATGTTAAACGTGTCCTGTTGGAGAATAAGATCTTTTCCTCCGTTTTTCCCATTATGTGTAGTTCATAAATCTTATTTGAACTGTGCAGAGGTAGCTGGATGGGGAAAGATCAGACATATCAAAGTCTCACCATTTTACATTTAAAAAAGTTTTAATGACAAATTAGAATAAAAAGATTAAACGCATAGTATTATCATAAAGAACTGTAGTGTTGGGGAAAACTTATTCTTCATAGGCACCAAAGCTGAACACTTTGCTTTCTTGTCTTTAAAATTCTTTACTCTGCTCTTCAATTAGATCAGAGAGATTCTGGAGTGAGGGACACATCTCCACAGCTGTCTCTCTCAGCAGGAGTTATGTCCCCTTTTTTTTTTTTCTTTTTTTTTAATTAATTATTTCATTTGTTTACATTTTAAATGTCCTCTCCTTCCCCCTTCCCCCATTTCCTTTTCTATGTGCAGGTTTGTTCTCACTCACAGCTGTTAAGCTTGGAAAGCTCATCCCACTCCCTCCCCCACCCCACCCCATTCCCGACCTGTAAGCTTTTCCACGATTTCACTGTTTGAGAGAATCAGCCTGTGAAACACCAGTGTTTGTCTCCTTGCTGTATTCTCTCATCTCATCTGTCATGCTTTCTTTTCCTATACCTTGTTCAGCATGTGACTGGTGGCCATGCCACCATTTTTAATACTACTAATAACAACAGAAATCCTACCATCTGGTATGAACAGATCACAAGCCAAATTGAGCAGTTCACATGTTCTGTTATTTGACCTCGAGATAATCAATCCTTCAACCCAATGCCATACCCACCCTTGACCAGATTCTCCTGCTAAAACCATTTCACAACAAAACTCAGTTTAGAGCGTTAGGGACAGCACTCAGGTCACTAGCCCATATCCAAGTTTAACATGTGCTATATTAATCTAGAAGCAACATGATGTAGTGATTTTAAATATGTCCAGAAAGTCTCTGATCTATCTCCCTTCAAAAAAGAGTCTGCATTGGGTTACCAAAATAAGACTCGGAAATAAAAAGAAAACTAGTTGAGAACAGGGAAGGGATCAGCAGAGACGGGGGAACAAGAGAGGGTAATGAAAGGAGGATGATCAAAATAGATTACATACATATATGAAAAATCATGAAATACATTTAAAAACAAAAAACTGAAACACATGTGAACATTTAACATGAAAACTATTATGTGTAATTTTAAAATGTTAACTAAAGACTCACTGGGTGTGGTTGGTGGTGTATGCCTTTAATCCCAGCACTAAGGAGATAGAAGCAGGAAAATCTTCATAAATTCATGGCCAGCCAGAGACACATGGCTACATAGTGAGGCCTTGTCTGAAAGAAAGAAAGAAAGAAAGAAAGAAAGAAAGAAAGAGAGAAAGAAAGAAAGAAAGAAAGAAAGAAAGAAAGAAAGAAAGAGGGGAGGGAGAGAGGGAGGGAGGAAGGGAGGGAGGGAAAGGGGAAGGGGAAGGGGAAGGGAAAGGAAGGGAGAAAGAAAAAAGAAAAGAAGAAGAGAAGAGAAGAGAAGAGAAGAGAAGAGAAGAGAAGAGAAGAGAAGAGAAGAGAAGAGAAGAGAAAACTTAATGCAGGAGTAGAGCCAAGCACAATAAAGTGATCTAATGTTCCATTTTATTGAAGAAAAGTCCCTGCTAGGAGTTTAGAGAACATAATAGCTAATCTCTCTGAAGTAATGTTGTTCTTAAATATTTGAAAAGTATAGTACATTCAAGTAAAATTTACAAGTGATGTAAATTAAGAGCCAATAAAAAGATACATATGCCATAGTTACAATATATTTCTTTTGTTATTGTTTTGAGATTTTTTTTTTTTGGTTTGGTATGGTTTTGTCTGTTTGGTTGTTGGTTGCTTTGTTTTGTTTTGTTTTGTTTTGTTTTGTTTTGTTTTTATAAGGACAACATTTAACTGGAGCTGGCTTACAGGTTCAGAAGTTCAGTCTATTATCGTCAAGTCAAGAGCATGACAGCATCCAGGCAGGCATGGTGCAAGAGAAGCTGAGACTTCTACATCTTCATCTGAAGACTCAATTCCAGACAGCTAGGAGTAGAGTCTTAAAGCCCACACCCACAGTGACACTCCTACTTCAACAAGACCACACTTCCAAATAGTGACACTCCCTGGGCCAAGAATATACAAACCATCACATTCCACTCCCTGGCCCCCATAGGCTTATTCAAAAACGATGGCAGCCATACCTAAACATAATATAATGCAAATACATTTAGTCCAACTTCCAAAGCCCCCATAGTCTAGAGCAGTCTCAACAATGTTAAAAGTCCAAAGTTCAAAATCTCTTCTGAGATTCATCCAATCACTTAACTGTAATCCCCAAAGTGAGACAGGAAACCAGCTGGGCAAACTCCAAACTCTGCATCTCCATGGCTGATGTCAAAGCAGTCTTCAGATCTTCACTCCTTTTCATCTTTGTTAACACAAGTAAAGTTCTTTCTCCTGGGCTGATTCCACTCCATTAGCAGCTTTCCACAGCAGATATCTCACGGCTCTGGCATTATCTTGGGGTCTCTAAGGCAACTTCAATGTTACAGCTTCTTGTTTCAATGTCTGGGATCCACACATGATCTTCTGGCTTTCTCCAAAGGGCTGGCGTCACTTCTCCAGCTCTGCCCTCTGTAGCACTCTAAGCTCAGGTTGATCCACTCTACAGCTGCTGCTGTTAGACTTCGTCGTGCAGGTTGGAACAGACCACAGCAGACCAGACAGTTCCACCAGGGGGAATTTATTCAGGCCAGAGGGCAAAAGTAGGAAGAGAAACAGAAGAAGATGGTGGAGAAAGAGGAGAGAGAGAGAAGTGGAGGCCGGCCATGACCATGTGGAGAGAGGGGGAAGGGAAGGGGGGAAGGGCAAGGGGACAGAGAGAAGCTAGAGGCAAAAGAGAGTAAGAGGTGGTTGTTGGTTTTTTGGAAACAGGATTTTCTCTGTGTAGCTCTAGCTGGCCTGGAACTCAGAAATCTTCCTGCCTCTGCTTCCCAAGTGTTGGGATTAAAGATGTACACCACTACACCCAGCTTGCAATGTATTTCTGAAGCCAATTTTTGGCATTTATTTATTTACTGAAGCCAAATAATTTAAATGGATACTTACTGCCGGAAGAGTAAGAGTTCCGAAATGGCCTAAAAGGAAAACAAGAAAGGAAAGGTGTTTGTCAAGATTTAACATTCTTTCACTATGGATAGAACCATCAACTTCCTTGATCAAACCAAAACAGCTTTATTTATACCCAAAATAACCAAAAGATTGTAGCCCATACTTGTGGAGAAGATCAGCCAGGAATCAAATCCCAGCAAGTTCTGCCAATTGCACCAGCGCTGCTCTTGCAGCTGTTAAGGTTCCCAGGTTTGAGGGGTGCTTCAGAGAGGATGGGAGAACCTGGGGATTGGAGCGTGAGGAGGGGGTGTTGTTCTGGTTCTGTTCTGGTCCCTGGGGGTTGTGGTACAGGAGATTGAGCCCAGGGCTTCATGGCATCTAGCATGTGCTCTGCACTGAGCTCTGTCCCCGGTGAGGCTCACTCTTGATATTCTCAGACACTCATGATAAAGGAAGGCTTTAGTCATCCCAGGGCGAGCCAGGGCTCAGCAGTGATTCACAAGGATCAGACTATTTTTCATGTACACTTTCTAAAAATAGGACCAATGGTTCAACACATACCGTGGGAGGAAGGAGAAGAACCAGAGAAGAGAATGCACAGCAGAACAGGACACTGTGACCCTACCAAAGCCAGAGCTGGCTGAGCTGAGCTGAGCTGAGCTGGGAGAGAGCAATTGTGAGTTGGGTCTAATCTAATATTTTTTTATGTTCCTTATTATCTTATTTAACAGGGGAAAACTTAAATACATTTATGACGTACAGTATGATGTTTTGAAACACGTATAACCTGTGGGGTGGCTAACTTGAGATGCACCGGCTCACAGATATTCATATTTGCTATTAGAACAACTACCTTTTACCCTATTGGCAATTCTCAAGTACATAAAACCGCTCTAGGAATTGTACCCATGATGTACACTGGCACTTATTTCTCTTCTCTAACTAGAATTTTTTATTCATTGACCAACATCTCTTTGGAAACCCCTAGCTGGATAACCAGCATTTAGTCTCCTTTTCTTCACTTTTTAAAATTACATATAGTGAAATCATACATACCATGTCCTCAGATTCACCCATGTTGTTGCAAATGACAGTGTTGCCGTTCTCTGAGTCAAACAGTATTCCACTGTGAATATACACGGTATGTTTCCTTACCCATTTATCTGTTAACGGACACTTAGGTTGTTACCACCTCAGCTCTTATGAGTGGTGATCCAATAACAGGAGAATACAGGTGTCTCTTTGACATGCTGATGTCATAGCTGGGTATAAACACAGTTGTACAGGAACAGTCTATGTTTATTAAGCATTCAATTCTCATGGGATCTTTATATATTCTATACTAAATTTAAGTGAAACTGAAAGACTATATCAGAAACTATACTTGGTTAAAAAAAAATACTTTCAGAGATATATAAATACAACTTCCTTCACAGGCTTTTTTTTTTAAAGTTGTTGACTGGCTTCTTTGAGAAGCAGAAATACACTATCAGACATTCTCTATACACGCTTGGGAATGAGGAAGCAGTCCCTCCAGGCAAACACTTAGGAGCAGATTAGTATACACAACTTCACAGAGGAGTCAGTTAACTATGACTGTGGCTGGAGAATGGATACACTAAGAGGACATGAGAGGGCAGAAAGTTAAAACATAAAAGACAATCACACAGAATCCATGAATTTGAGACAGAACAAAAGGGGTGCGTGGGAAAGGCTGGTGGGAGGAAGGGGAAGGAGGAAATGATTATATTCTGCAGAATTATATATATAATGACCCTGTTTCAAAAAAAATAAAGTGGACAGTGACTGAGGAAGACAGTTGGCATTGAACTCCAGACTCCACATGCAGGGACATACCCCTGTCCACATACGAACATGGAGACACAAATAAATCATCAAATATATCATGAAGGAAGTAGTGTGACCAAACAACTTAAACACTCAATAAATAATGGATCATAATCTACCAAACAAAACAAAATCTGATGAGGTCATGCTACCACATATATGTAATTAAATGAATGATGAATTGAGAGCAAAGAAAAGTGGCAGACAGAGAGTACTGATGAAACCTTGGGGCTCTGGGACTTTAACTGGTGGTCGTGAGCCTTGTATGTGCAAGCCAATGGAGACCAGTGAGAAACAGTCACCACTTTATGTTAAGCTACTAAACTTTGGAGTGGCTTGTTCCCAGCAATAGATAATTGGGAAATCTTGGAAACAAACAAGATGAACTGGCAAAGCTCACCCCAGCATGGTAGAGCACACCGAGATTCCAGTACTCAGAGGGCTGATGCAGGAGGATCACAAGTCTGAGGCCAGCCTGAACGCAAAGATAACTAATATGAAAAAAAAAAATCCCAAACAAGCATAGAGGGATTAAAAAAAAAAAAACTCCAGCAAACTTCTGAAGCTCGGCTCCCCATATAGCAGGCACCAGACACATGTGACACCTGTAAAATGCACCTGATTCCTTAGACACAGAACAAAATATAGAGTAAAAGATTCAGCAATGGTTTTTTAAAGGATTTTGTGTAGTCATTGTATCTGTAATTACAAATAATAAATCATCTAGCTCAAATAAAGTGTACTGTCAAAATTAATTTATGTATTTCATTTTATTCCTTTGTAATGCAGTCACTGGAGAACGTTCTATTGTTGTTGAATTATAATCTTGCTCTACAGTGGTGTCCTAGAGGATGGAGCTCTGACATCTTTATTTAGGAACAATAAAACGGCCAACAAAATCTGACAGAATACCTTTTTTTTATTTTTATGAATCAAAGCAATACATATAATTCTACAGACCTACACTCAAACTATCTTCATAAGCTAGAAACCAAGGAAACTGTCTGCCTCTGAATTTCTACCACGGTTTGCACTAGTTCTAACAGCTGTGATACCACCGGCCTTGTTGTTTCAATTCGGTTTAGTAGAAGTTTCTTTTCCAAGTAGGAGCTTCGTGGACAGAGACATTCTGAGCGAATGTTCCAGTAATTCTTTTATCCTTATTTTACAAATGGAATCTGGAGCCCTAGATCACCCAAGACTCTCAACAGGCAACCTGACTCTTGGATCCCAACATCAGGCCAGCTGTGGATGCTCTCAGTATCCTCTTGTACAGTGCTGGCTATTGTCAAGAGTTTCATCTGGCTGGTCTGTTTGTGAATGTCCCGAATTCCTTAATCATAGAGGTTTTAAATCTCATCTTGAATCCCTTGCTTTCCTCATCTGTGTGGATTCTGATATGTAAACAGGTCATCCCCAGGAGCAGGCAACCCTGTGCAAGTCCAATCTCTAGCTAACAGGAGGATCAGAGGTCTGGGATACACCCTACAGTTTAGATGAAAGAGCCTTTCTCCTGCAGTGGATGTGGATGCTACAAGACAGCAGCCACCACAATGTTCCACACCAAAATCAAGTATAAAAAGCTGACGTGCCGAGAGCTGTGCCCCAGCAAACCAGCTGCTTCCTGAGAGGTACCTAGTTTTCATCGCTTCAGGATAAATCTACAGGGTTAGCTAGTTTGTCAGTCTGGGGAAGGGCAGAAATCATGCGCTTCCTTTCTGCCTTGGTCTCACACAAAAGACTGAGGTAGAAATGTGAGCACTGATCACTCACGACCCACGTGACATCAGGCAAGGAGAAAGAGAAAATCAGTTGGGATTCTGCAATAAATGAGTCTCTTCCACTGGCTAACTGGAGGGCAAGCATGCTGGCCATTCCAAACAGGCATCCTAGAAATCTCATTTCACAGTAACACTCGATTTGTTTCGTCTTGTTTTGTTTTGTTTGGTTTTGTTTTGGGTGTAGCTTTTAGTCAGCTCAGACCTTTGAAGGGTTTCTCAGGAGATCAAAGCTGGAGGAGTTGCATGCCAGAGTCCTACTACAGACTTATGATGACATCTGTCATAGAACCAGAAAAGATACAAAGCCAGGAGAGAGAGTGCAGGAGCAGAGATGTCTCAGCCTCCATAGCTCCTGCTGGATCCTGCGTCTCACTGTGTAGTTGTTACAGTTGAGTACTTATTAAGAGGTCAACTTTAAATGTTTAACATTACTTACTGCTATTGCTGCTGTTGTCACTGTAAATTTAAAAATATATCTTGGAATTTTCTAGGCAGTCACTAAGTCCTAGTACAGGACTTATTTGAAAGACTAATGATGCCAGGCAGTGGTGGCGCACACCCTTAATCCCAGCACTTTGGGAGGCAGAGGCAGGCGGATTTCTGAGTTCGAGGCCAGCCTGGTCTACGAGTGAGTTCCAGGACAGCCAGGGCTACACAGAGAAACTCTGTCTCGAAAAACCAAAAGAAAGAAAGAAAGGAAGGAAGGAAGGAAGGAAGGAAGGAAGGAAGGAAGGAAGGAAGGAAGGAAGGAAGGAAGGAAGGAAGGAAGGAAACGGGCGGTGGTGGCGCATGCCTTTAATCCCAGCACTTGGGAGGCAGAGGCAGGTGGATTTCTGAGTTTGAGGCCAGCCTGGTCTACAGAGTGAGTTCCAGGACAGCCAGGGCTATACAGAGAAACCCTGT
>NW_021620336.1:884783-934783 GCF_004785775.1 Grammomys surdaster
CGCGACACCCACTAAACCCTCTACCAGCGCCTGGCTCCCCAATCCCCCAGTGTTGGGGATTGGGGAGGGAGGCAGCACAGAAGGGAAATAATAACCCCTTTCTCTGCTGTTGCTAGGGTGAGAGAGAGATGGATGCAGACCTTTGGGAACGTTTTTTTTTTTCTTTTTGATCTTAGCCAGGTCCCACTCATGGAGCATGGGAAGTGGATGGCTCTCTCTTGAAAGGTGGCTCACACGCTCTCAATCGCTAAGGATGAAGTAAGGATGCGTAAAGTTCTTACGACCAGTTGTTCCAGACAACTATGGCCTCCGATCACTTCTCAGAGCCTCTCAGACTGCTGTCTCTCCCGCTCAGCAGGCAACAACTCAAAAGAAGCCTTGTTTGTAGACTTCACACTTGGCACAAGTGGAAAAACTGGCCATTTGATTTGCAAATAGAATCTATTTTTAAGTCGTGTAATGAGCATACAGAAGAATGAACCTTTCCTCAACTTTTAACAATACACATCTGCTGCCTTACCTGACATCTGTCCACACCAAGTACTTCTGGAGAATTGGTGACCAGAAAGATTAGTGTACATTGGGAAATAAAACTAGGTCCAAAAATCTCTATTAAAAAAAATATTTTTCCACTCTGTATCTGCCCAACTTAATATTGAGGCTGAGGCTTAATATCTCTGGCAGTTCTTTGCTATGCAGTCATGTGCAAAAATAAACTTACACGTATCCCCACTGTTAAATTTCTTACCTCTTTACCAATTTCTTAAATATTCTCTCATTATGCAGAAAATTATTTTATCTCCAAATGGACTACAAAATGATGGCCATTTTCCACCACAAATCTGTGGGAGATAGAACTTTCAAATACAGTGTTTCTGTTTGACAGTTTAATGTCATTTTGGCAACAAAAACAAAAGCAAATAAACTAAATGAGTCAATACAGAAAATAAAAGTATTTTACAATCTCTTTTAAACCCTCCTTTGGACTCTTCCATACTCTTGTTTTTTTTCCTCTCCTGCTTCCCCTTGCTTATAAATATTTCAATAACTATGACATTCATACATGTTTCATTCCATGTATAGGGCTGAGTGAGACAAGATCAAACAGAAACCCACTAAAGTAAGATAAATTTAAACTGAGGTTCAACACAAATGGAAAAGCAAGAGTCGGGCAATGTTCCTGACTTACAAACATAGAGTACTTACGATGACAGGCAGGCCATCCACAGCCTGCAGACCAAACTTGGCCCACACTTTTGTGTAAGTTCATGAACTAAAAATGGTTTTTCACTTTCAAACAGATGGGTCAGGGAGAACAATCTTTCACTGTTAGTCAAAGGCATACAGACCTTCAAGTTGGTCACTCGTTTACCTACGGCTGCTTTAAAGCTATACGGTAGTGTTCAGTAATAGCAATAAAGACAGAAGTCTACCACCAAACCTACATTTACCCTTCTCAGGAAAAGGCCATCATCCCCCTATGGTGTGATGCACTGTGGGGAGACTCCCTCCTCCTTCCTTAAGGAAGAAGGTTGACTGTCCACAAAAGCCAACAACAGAGAGACGACATGTTTGTGCTCAGAAGGAGGTGGGAACCTCCATATCTGCTACTGGGAAATGACAAGAAAAAGACAGCTAACTAACTGTCTGTGAAATATTACTATATGTCAGGTATTGTGATCAATGCTCTAAAGCGATATAGTCACAACAACAACAAAAAAATAACTGAGTGAAATTAAATTCAATAATATATTTTACTTAACCTCGTATGTTCAAAATACAATCATCGATCATATGCATTTAAAGTTATGAGTTTAATTCTTTTTGGTAGCAATATTCAAAATCCAGTGTGTACTTAGAGTCATGGCTCATCTCAAGCCTTACGAGCCCTATTCCCCATACTAAAAACTACTTGTGAGGTTGGGCATGGTGGCACATGTCTTTAATCACAATACTCAGGAGATTAAAATATGTAAATCTCTGTGAATTTGAGGCCAAACAGGGTCTACACAGCAAGCTCTAGGCCATCAAGGGCTGCACAGTGAGACTCTGTCTAAATAATAATAATAATAATAATAATAACTTTATAAAAGCACTGCACATAACTAATGGCTCCCACATTAGATGGTACAGCACCAAAAAGTATCTCATGTGGCCTCACAGCAGTGCCACTCAATCACGACTATTGCTGGGTGATTCAAGAGAGTTCAGTTTCAACGTGACTTTACACTCCCATTTTGAACCACTGTGCCGCCTGATAGGATGGCATGGACCCAAGGATCATTTCCCAAACAGTCATTACAACATAATCGTATAGAGTTTGACTCACAATAAATACTTAAAATACTGAATATAATGAATGGCTTCTCTATGTTCCTTAAGAGAGCTAACACATATTTCAACACAGTAATGCTAAACTAGTCTGTAGCTACCCATTCACAAACACAGCTCCCTACTTCTGCCTGCTACAAGGAAGCTATGGTGTATTCTTAGAAGACAGTCCTCTCTGTTTAGTCCAACTTCTTCACCACTCAGTCTGGCTTTTAGATTTTAATTCATGAATCATTTCCTCAAACTAAAAGTCCCACAGACCTTCCCACCAGTTACCCACTGCTATTCCCCCACTAGATCTTAGAGCTATTTCACCCAAGGCCTGGCAGGCAAACTAAGGCGGGATGGATGGGTAGGGACATACACCATGTGTTTCCTCTCATACACAGAATCTGAGTCACATACACACACATGAATGACATGAAAGAAAGGCGACAACCAGGAGGAGCGGGGATGAGAGGCGGGTGGGGGGACATGAGCAAGTACATGAGAGATGTTCATGAAAATGTCTTCATGAAATATGTCATTTTGCACAAGCAAGACACACTAATAATCTAAACAAAGTCAATTCCTAGAACTCTCCTATGAAAAGAGCAAAAAACGAGCGCAAGACTGGGACTCACTCCCCCGCCCCCAAGCTCTGTCATCTGTCACTACACTTTTATATGATTGTTATCTTGATCCTGACCAAAATAGGATGAGTCAAAAATGATGATTCAGAATGCCACCTCATACACCAACAAGCATGGTGGGAATAAACTCATCCCATCCCCTTATGCCTCTACAGAGGCACACTGCCACCACAAACAGACACACGCGCACACACACACACACATATGCACATCCCAGCCCTCTCATTGCAATTTCTCACAGTCCAGCAGCAGCCCATCTTAGGACACTGCCAGGGAAGAGCTCAGCACGTTTTCCTTTTTGACATTCCTCTCCTTGGCCCCACTTCCTAGAAGAAGGTAGCCAGCTCTACACGAGTTAGAGGAAGGTGGTGACTCTGGCAAAGCCCTCCTAAAATTAGTACTGTAATCTTTTGCTTCTTTCGGGAAATATTTCTTGCCTTACTTTTCAATTTTCTCTTTCATCAAATGAAAAAGCGGTGCCCAGGGTGGGAATCTCAGCACTCAGAAAAAGAGGCAGGAGAATCACAAGTTTGAGGTCAGCCTGGGCTACTTAGAGAGACTGTCAGAAAGAACTAAAATAAACTTCCTGACTTGGACTGTCTTCTCTTGCTCCTGGCTTTCTGGGATGTCACACTTTCCTCCACCCACCCATGCCACTCTGCCTATGCCTTCCATTCCTCCACACACACTTCGGCCATCTCGGGCATGTTCTTTCAAGTTGTATCTCTCTTGCAGCTCAGATATTCTTGGGATCTTATGTTCTATTAGGGGTTTTTTTTTGTTTGTTTTTATGTTTTGTTTTATTTTGGGGTTTTTTTTGGTGGTGTTTGTTTGTTTGTTTGTTTTTGAGACAGAGTTTCTCTGTGTACCCCTGGCTGTCCTGGAACTCACTCTGTAGACCAGGCTGGCCTCCAACTCAGAAATCCGCCTGCCTCTGCCTCCCAAGCGCTAGGATTAAAGGTGTGTGCCACCACTGCCCGGCTCTATTAGTCTTTATAAAAAAACAAAAAACCATGCCTTAAATTCTTTCCCCAGATACAATTTTTAAAACATTTATCAGATGCTTCCACCTGGCTGCCTCCCCAGACTCACTCACTCACTCTCAGAGAAGACTGAAGCAAGTTCTCAGAAACCACATTCAGAAACTGCAACCTGCCCCTCACGGCTGCTCCGACTGCCACTCCGGCAAGTCAGCTCAGTCCTCCAGCACAGCCTTCCTTCCCATCTCTAAAGTGCAAAATAATGGTTCCCAGCGAACCCCGACTGTGTCACAGCCAAGGAGGGGGCTACGAATGGGCGTCTGTAGCTGTCTAAAGGGAGAAGGTAAGCGCCACGGCACAGAGTAAGAGAGAAGTGCTGTTTGCAAACTGTGATGAATTTCATCTGCACTCATGAGAAGGAAACATACCTCCCATTCTGGATGCACTCAGTTCTAGTGTGAGACTAGAAAACCAGCCCAATCTTTCAAACTACGTATTTTATTTAAAGTAATAGATACACTAAAATTGCATCTATTCATGGACTACAATGCAAAGTTTTAATGCATGCATATAGTGTCCATTTTAAATCATGGATCAAATATTTATCAACCATGGTTTAAAACCTTCAAAATCATCTTGTAGCTTTTTTTACATTTTTAAGTTATGTCTCTCTCTCTCTCTCTCTCTCTCTCTCTCTCTCTCTCTCTCTCTCTCTCTCTCTCTGTGTGTGTGTGTGTGTGTGTGTGTGTGTGTGTGTGTGTGTGTGTACACATGTGTCATTGAACCTATATGAAGATCAGAGGACAACTCTCTCTTTGTCACATCTGGATGAGTCCCAGGGACAGAACTAAGAATTTCAGGCTTGGTCACAAGCATCTGACTGGCACCTCTTCTAGCTTTTGAAGTGCAGTATATCATGCTACATTTAGTCCCTCCACTAACAAACAGCACCCCAGAGCTGCTTCCTCCTCTCATGTATCGTGTGCCACCCAAGCCACCTCTCTGTGCTCTTTTGGGGAGGGTAGAATTCAGTTTCTGTCTGTTTAGTTGGTTTTTGAAAGTGTTTTGTTTTGTTTTTTGTTTTTTGTTTTTTTGTTTTTTGTTTTTTGTTTTTTGAGATAGAGAGTTTGTGTGTAGCCCTGGCTGTCCTAAAATTCACTCTGTAGATCAGGCTGACCTCAAATCCAGAGATCCACCTGCTTCTGCCTCTGGAGTGCTGGGCTCAAAGGTGTGCGCCACCACTGCCCAGCAAATTTGATTTCTTGAAACAAAGTAACCCATTGAAACTCTTGACACTGTAACCCATAATGGCCTCAAACTCATGGCAATCCTCCTGCCTCAAGCCTCCTAAGTTCTGAGATTGCAGTATACACTCACTCAGCTCTGCACTTTTAATTCCAAGTGTTATTCTTCTGGATCCTCCAATATTATCCCTCCTCCTACTCCTATCCTTCATTCATCCCTGGTACGTTAGATTAAAGAAAAGAAACGCCTTTGGGAACATGAAAGGTTTAGCATTACAAAACCAACCTAATAAAATATAAAGGCCCAACAGTAACCCAGCCCAAATTCTTCCAGGATCTGCTTTTCTATTTCCACCACAGCCCTTCACTGAGTCATGAGGACAGTGACTCACTCAGCGTTAGATGAGTAACGCATGTTTAACTTGAAGTTTAAAAAATTAGCGTGTTTACCCTCCACCTCGTTCAATTCCTGATTCACAACCAAACCCCAGAACATGCTATTTCTCTGCTAAAAGTTAACACCAATACTTAAGGTTGGGAGATACTTGAAAAGCAAGCACAGAGATCCAGGAGGGGCCTTCTCTCAGAGTCTGTGAGTCATCGAGCTTGCCAGGGCTTGCCTCTCACTCACCAGATTTCCAAAGCTTGGTCAAGTAGAATTTGAGAGACACTAGCAGGTCAGTGTTCTGTGATGATGGTAACACAGACTTAGGTACTTGGACCTTAGCCGAGTCCAAAGGGCGGCCGTGAATCTACACTTTATAAATGCAGTTCTCACACTGAGAAACACGGGGATAGAACTTAGACCTTTGCTATTCTCTGACCAGTTCTCTCACCTCTTCTCAGCAGGAGTCCATCAGGAGCGACTCTACCTCATCTAATACAGGACACTGCCTGCACAGGACTCAGGTGGTTTTAAGCTTCTCTAGCCTTTTATTTTTCTTCTGTATGAGAAGAATCAACATTTGTAAGTATACTTTAGGTCTTAGACATAGCTTATGCACATGTCGTGAGAGTTTTCTAGAGGACAGAGAGAAGAGCATTGCACTATTTGGAGAAGTAGGATCCATTTCCAGCTTTGCCAGAATTAAGCAATTTGAATTTAGGCAGGGCCCCAGACACCAGGTCTCTCCTCAGCCACAAATTAGGTCACTGAATTGACTTAACTCTGATGTCCTCTTCCAAGTCCAAAACTCTACAGTGATCATAACTAAGTTCAGAGAACTTACAATTCTTTTGTTATTGTTGTTATTGTCCGTTTTGTTTCATTTGGGGACAGAGTCTTGTTATGTAGCCCAGGCTGGCCTCAAACTCCATCTTTCTGTTTCAGCCTTTTAAGTGCTGAGATTACAGGTGTGTATTACCTGGCCTAACTCAATTTGCAACTCTTTAGGTCCACATGAGTTCTTGTAAAATGCAAGTCTAATCTACTGCAAGCAAATCTGAAGATGATTTAGAGCAGTGGCTCACAACCTGTGAGTCTCAACCCCTTTGAGGGTCAAAGGACCCTTTAACATGGGTCGCCTAAGACTATCAGGAAACACCAATATTTAGATTATGATTAATAACAGTAGCAAAAATACAGTTATGAAGTAGCAAGGAGAATAATTTTATGGTTGGGGGTCACCACAACATGAGGAACTGTACTAAAAGGTCAAAGCATCAGGACAGTTGAGAACCACTGCTCTAGAGAAAGATAAGTACAGTATACCTCCAGTCTCTGCAACCCAGACAGAACTACTCACTACCTGACTTATTTGTCAGGGAAACTGGATGTTTCCTCTTATTTCTGAATGCCTATTTCGTCCATTTGTAGAAGTTAAACAGTGTCCTCAGCATTAGAAACAAACAGCTATTTAGCTTAACGTGCTAAATGCCCTCTCATTGCCTCTTAATGGCACACATGCCTTCTTTATCATTTCAGCTTCAGGGTCATCTCGGTAGGAGATGAGTTATTGGTACTGTCCTCTAATAACAGTAGCTAATACTTTCTCAAACAGTTCCTGCTAAGTGCTTTAAATATTTCTTAGCCTGGCCGTGGGGGTCCGTGTCTTTAATCCCAGCACTCGGAAGGCAGAGGTAGGCAGATATCTTAGTTTGAGGTTAGCCTAGTCTACAGAGAAAGTTCCGGGACAGTAAGAGCTACACAGAGAAACTCTGTCTCAGATAGATAGATAGATAGATAGATAGATAGATAGATAGATAGATAGATAGATTCTTCCTTCATTTAATCCAATAAGTATATAATCAATCACCTAAAGTCAGAAGTCATTATCAGATAATGAAACTAAAGCCTACAGTAGTATTCATGTCCCACAGCCAAAGAAACATTAAATGGAATGGCCAGCACCTGATGTGGTCCTCCACCCCCAGCATCCACCCCTACAATCTATCCCACATAATGGCAAAGATGTATGAATGAAGAGCCTACATCATTTAGAAGCAATTCCCATGTAACTACAGGCTTAGACTAAGTTCTTCATGCCGAATTGCCTGTACGAACCTGCCCTGGGATCCTCCTACACAAAACACTAATTAGTGTACTTTCACAAAATCTGTGGAACAGATCTTGATCTACACAGATGAAAGTTATATTTGACAGCATTGTCTCCACCAAAGGTACCATCCTCACAGAGCTGGGTGATTTTTTTTTTCATTTTTCAGCTAATACCTCAAATACTGAAAATTCCCCTTCCTTACAATGATGGAAAATAAAAAATCTTCCATACTCAGAAAGGGAAAACGATTAGAGGAGACATTTTTAATTTTTAAAAAAGTATTTTTATTTTATATGTGTGTGCCTGAGTCTGTGTATGTGCACTGCATGCATGCACATGCCCACAGAGTCCAGAAGAGGGTACAGGATGCCCTGGAACTAGAAGTAGAGATGGTTCTGAGCTGCCCAGGGTGAGTGGTGCTGGGAACAGAACTCAGGTTTTCTGCAATGGCAGCAAGCGCTCCTGACTGCTGAGCCATTCTCCAGTCCCAGGGCTTTCCTTCTTAAAAAATAAAATCAACAGATTCTACTCACTCTCCAAGAGGTAAGCACACACACACAAACACACATAGAAATTAAATTAAAATAAGGCCCACCAAAAAATTTTTTAAATTAAGCAAACTGTGTAATCTGAATGCTAATAATAGTAGCGATAGTATTTCTAATGCAAATTAAGCTAGAAACACATTCTTACGCTGTGGCACACAAGCCTGGCCCAGGGAGTTTTCTAATCATTCAAAAGCATCCCTCTTCTTATCTCTGCTAGATGATAACTCTCTATTAAAGCCAATCTTTTCGAGAGGGAATTGATGAACTAATCAGAGTGAAAATGAACTTGTTTGAACTTATGGGATGGGAAAATATAAAACACAAATTCCATAAAGATTCAGGCTCTGCAGAAGTCTCATTCGTCAGCATACTGTCAGTACTGCAGAAGTCAGATAAAGCAAAGGATGTGAGGAGAAGTCAGGAATGCCTTCATCCTCAAGCCCTAACATTACAGGAAGCATCTGCTCAGAGAACAATTAACAGCCTCCGACTGTACAGTAAGACTCTCCTTTCAAAGTGGGAGAGCGCTTCTAGCAATGTGAGTTTCAGTGGCCTGATACGTCAACAGAATCAAGAGACTCCCAGTGGGAACAGCAGTATTTTCCCACTTTCCTTTTTAGAGATCCATTCCAATCCAGGCCAGGTCTTCCAATATAACCTTGAACATATAGGGGAGTATGCCTCCAAAGTTAACGACAAAAATCTAACAATATTAAAACCAAGCCATAATAATATGCAACCCTAACACAGTTGCTATTTATTATAGAGGAAAATGATAAAGAAATGTGTGGGAAGGAGCAGAATTCTAAAATAAGAGTGTGGACTTAGAGAGATGGCTCAGCAGTTAAGAGAACTAGCTTCCAGAGGACCTTGGTTCAATTCCCAGCAACCACAGGATCAATCACACCAGTCTTCAACACCAGTTCTAAGGGATCTGACGCCCTCTTCTGGTCCCCTTAGGCACTGCTCATATATGGCATGCATATAAACATGCAGGCAAATATTTATGTCCGTAAAATAAAATAAAATATAAATAAATCTAAAAAGCAAAATACGAATGTGTAACTGTCCAAGCAAAGCCCAACTATTTGTCAAAATCATTCATGTTCTTCTGAACCTGTACATTCCAGGAAAACTGCCGTCAAAATCATAAATTCTGGTTGAATAAATAACAGAATTGAAATTGCTTACGTATTATTTGACACTCACTCCAGTGTTTCTTTAGCTACTACCACAAACAAGGGCTTGCTCATTTTCAGAAATGAAAGTCCAACAATTCAAGGTAAGGTCTGTCCCCATGTATGAAAGGATATGCCTTCTGTATCTGCTTCTTTATGGCTAGTGCTACGAATGTCAGCAGCTATTGCATAACAGATGCCTAGTAGGACTACATCCTAGAAGATTTTAACTTGATAACTGCACAAGATGGATATTTACATTACTTCCATTGTGCTGATGAGGAATCTGATGCCCAGAACAGTTAGGGGACTCCCTTAGAATCACAATAGTTCTAGAAGTCAAAGTCATCGGCAAGTTCCAGGTCTATGTGAGATCCTATCTCAAAAATAAGGTGGATAGCTTCTAAGCAAATTACTCATGGCTTGTCTTCTGGCCTGCACACATTCATGTGTACATGTGCATACACACACACACACACACACACACAAAACAGCCCTGACATTAAGAATCAATCTATTTCCTCCCCAGGGAAGTAATCCCTCTCCCTGACTTTGCCCCCATAGTGAAAAACAGACAGCCAGAGCACACATAACCCTTGTCCAGATTCCCAGTTTAAATTTCCCTACCCAGCCATCAACTTCCTGTAGAGAAAGATGTCACAGATATACATAAACTTCTATCTCACTTGATATCTTTCTTTTTTTTTCTATGCTGGTAAAGAACAAATTTTTATATAAGGAATTACTGTGAAATCCCATCCATCCTGCAATATGTGCTCTTACATAATTTAAAAATAAATAAATAAACAAATGAACAAATAGCTCAACAGTAGAGAAATTTACACCTCAGTTTCTGGTATAAACACACGTTTAGTTATAGTTGATTTGGGGGAGGGGGCTTTTATTGACAATGCTTAACAAGTTGCACATATTGGATATATAAGTGCTCTTGTAATCAGGAAAAAAGCAGAATATATATCCATTTTAGTGGAAAAAAGATATTTTATGTATCAATAATCCCTAGGTTTAATTTCCCTTAATGAAAGAAAGAAAGAAAGAAAGAAAGAAAGAAAGAAAGAAAGAAAGGAAGGAAGGAAGGAAGGAAGAAAGAAAAAGATACTACTGGGCCAGATTAGAACTCAAGCTTGAAACAAAAGATGCTGGTTCTATAATTGGCTGACACTTCTTCACATGGCTCCCTTCCTCCTCCCACACTCACATCACTTCTGAGCTATTGGAGTTTGTTTGTTTGTTTGTTTGCTTGTTTGTGGTTTGTTATTGTTCTATAAAACTGAATTGTGTCACTTCTTTCCTTCCCACGGACTTACTTAATAAAATCCACTGCACACAATAACCATGTTCTGTGAGGCATGCATCTATCTCTGCTCATTCTCTGGGCAAACACTCGCCTGCATTTCCCAGCCTCCTTGCCATCCGTATATGAGCAATGGCGGGAAGCAGTGTTTCCAGGCCAGGCCCACAATGTTCTTCCCCAGCAATCTTATGTAATGCAGCCACACATGGAAGGAACCTGGCTTTTTGTCTACTTGGTGGAACACGCAGGGACAATTTCAGACTTCACAGGTGTTGGAATCAAACAGGCCCTGTGGAAGTCACGGCAAATTTACAAAGGGGCCCTGTGGAAATCACTGCAGACTTGTTTGTGTGCCTCTGTTGTATTGCCTAGCCCATGGTTCAATTACCATACTCCAAGTATGGCCGTTAGACAGTGCAACTTATCTTACCTCTTGCGAAGATTCCTTCTGCTTCCAGCACGGCCTTCAACTTGTTGGAAGATATCTTGATCACCTGAGCCTTTACAAGGACCTGTGGGGGGCTATTTTGCAGGAGCTCCACCCCAATAGTCATATTTGCTCCGGGTCTGATGATCCCTGGGGCTGTCACCAGAAAGCGGGACCTAATAAGTTGCCAACAAAAGAAAAGCAAAGTCTCTTATTTGCACACACACCCCACTGTCCTCACTCTCTGAAAGAGGGGGGATCTCTGCACTGCCCCACTACAGTAGTTACAGTGAACATAGTGCCTCTGCTGTTTAGTAAGGCCATAGAATGCTACAGAAGCCATAATTCCTCAAACAGTTCAAATGCACGGGGTCAAAAGGGAAAATAAGGCATGCAGAAGTCACTGCAAAATTCAAGTCTCCAAGCCTCATTAGAGATGACATCATCTCCACACTAGTTTCTTAGGAAGCACGCTCGTGTGTACACACACCCCTAGATTTATATATGATTCAGCCTGCTCAAATCTTCCTATTTAACTATACACACAAGGGAGGGGGGGGGATCATCTAACTGATCCCATTAATTGAAATTACCACCCGAAAATAAATACCAGCAATTAAACCTCCAGGTTAGGAAGCATGAAAGTCTCCCAAGGAGGCCAGATGTGGTAAGGTAATGTGCGCTTAGCCACCTACCACTCAAAACTGAAGTAGGACTGCCCAGGGACACTCAGCCTGAGCTACAAATGAACACACACACACACACACAAATAATACCTCTTTGCTAAATTAAAAAAAAAAAAAAACACTTAATGGGCCACTTCATACAGTCTAATTTTTGTTAATCTTCCTACAGTCTCTGATATAGCATTCTCAACATACTCCAGTCACCTCAGTCATACTGACAGTGTCCCAGTAGAAATATCCAGTTTAGAAAGAAAAAAAAAAAAAGTCTCCCTAAAAAGAGGTATATTATTGAGGAGCAACAAGTTGCGAGGCAAAAGGCAGAGCAGCGTGTACTACAGCTAGAACGACGTTCTTTGGAAAGTTGTCGCAGCAAAAGGACCCAAAAGAAAGCCCCCTGGTGAGCCCGGCACGCCGCGCACTCCCTGCACGGGCTCCCTCCAGCCCGCGCTCCTACCCGGGGTCGGCCAGCGCGACCGCGCACACGCAGAGAAGGTGGGCAGCGCTCAGGAGCCTCCGACTGCGCATCTCGGCGTCTGCCGTGGGGTCTGCAGCCCGCCAAGTGCGCGCCCTGCGGGGTGTGGCTGGCCACCTCCTGCCCTGGCCTGTCCCGCTTCACACCAGGGTTTAGCAATCTGAAATGGGCGCGCCTAAAAGCAGAGGGATCTAAATTGAGACTTGATGGCTCCACCCATCCCGCTGCATCACAATGGCGCTTCTGGCTTCTCCCTGGCTAACGTCGCGCGTCCCGTGGCTGAGAAAAGCAGTCTCTGCACGCGGTGGCCACAACCTGGCCCCACCTTTCCTGTTCCTGGGGGTGAACAGAGGGCGCCCACTTCCTTGGCCACCGGGAACCTGGGGTTTGTTTACTCTAGCGCTCTACCAGCGATGCCTGAAGTGAATAAACAGGCCCATCCTTGTGAGCGGCAATCCATGGCAGCTATGTGAAGTGGAAAAAAATCAATCATTGTCCTCCAGACGTTGAGTCAGAAGTTTAGGAAAATGGCAAGCGTTCGCGTGCCTGTACACACACACAAACACACATGCACACGCGTGCACACACACACACACACCGGTGGGTATATATTGGTAGTATATATATGAAAACGGGGGAGGGGAAACTTTTCTTAAGATAAAATTTGATGTATACTTAACTCCCTAAGAAAATGTTATGGTTTCTCTAATTTAAAAAAGGGTCTTACCCTTGAATGTGACCCCAGCACTTAGTTTTTATTTAAAGAGAGGGAGGAGGGAGGAGAGGGAGGGGAGGGGAGAGAGGGAGAGAAAGGAAAAGGGAATATAGTATGTGTGGGGAGGTGAATTCTGGCACAAGTAAAAAGTTAAGTGATGCCACTTGAAACTCAAAAGCAACTGCTTGGGAAAATGACTGTATCCTTGTAATTATCGATAAACACATTTTCTGCAGAAAGTGCTCGTTAGAATCCTGAGTTTTTAACAATTTGTCAGAACATAGTTAGGGTCCTGAGAGAAGTGTGGAGCTGGGAATGAAGGTGGCCAGCGTTTGTTGGTGCCCAGTACTTACTGATCACTGCCTTTCTGAACCCAGGTTTTCTGAAGCTGCCTCCCTTACGCCCTACTTGGCATCATCCCTGTCTTCAGATGACTCGGTTTCACCATGGCTACCCCATAAAAGTAGAGAACTCCCAAAGACTAGGAAAACAGGCACATTCAGTCCCTGAGGACTTGAACTTTCTCATTCCCGAAAGGTATTTTAAATAATGATGATCTAGTTTGGAACAAAACGCAACTAGAGAAATGTTGAATGCTTTAGCTGTCTGCTAAAACGGGGGGCAGTGGCACCTGGACAAAGTATGGGTTTGGGAGCACAGGAACTGCTTTCCTCCCTTCCTGTCCCCACCTTGTTCACCCTGCTGAACGTCTGAAGATGTCCCTTGTGTCCTGTTCTAAGGGCAGCCTATTGTTAGTGGTCATCTTCCTGTGCAAGTGGGACTCGGGTATGGTGAGAAGCGTCTGGATGTGCCCTGGGGCATAGCTGGTTCTTGGCACAGCTGTTACTGCTAGACTGCTCATCTCAGCTCCCGGTACAGGGAGGAGGAGCAGGTTCGAGTGTGGACAATGAGCCAAGTTCTAAATCTGTGTTTGTCACACTCCAGTTTGTGTGAGTCACATCAAGATGTGGGTGTTGATTCAGCAGGTCCCGGGTGGAAACTGCAACTCTTCTTCCCATCTAGACAGTAAGTAGTCCATGGAGTCTCCAGGTAGGGACAATTAGGGACACTCTAATGAGGAAAAGAAAAAAAAAAGGTTGGAATAACTGGGTTACTTCCCAAATTTGATTTCTTAGTAATGGACAAGAAATGCAGTTAGGGACTCCAAGATTAATAGAAAAGATTAAAACCAATGAGGTCGTTTCGACTGTGTGTTTCCAGTTGCTATAACCTCCGGGTTTATGTCTTCCTCGTTACAGTACACTTTTGGTAACAGACTCAGCCTCACAGATATGTAGCCATTAGCCCTATTACAAGAAAGCATAGACTTTAAAAAAAAAAAAAAAAGGAAAGAAAAGAAAAAAGGATTAGCGCTGTGAGGTAGGGTGCATACCTTTAATCCCAGCACGCTGGAGGCAGAGGCAGGTGAATCTCTGAGTTCGAGGCCAGTCTGGTCTACATAGTCAGTTCTAGGACAGCCAATGTTACACATAGAGAAATCCCATCTTGGGGAAAGTAAATAAATAAATAAGTTTAGAAAAGGCTTCAGAGATTGAAAACCGTGGAGACAGAAAGCTGAAAAGTGCAAAAAAAAAAAAAATTTAAAGCCTGGCAAAGCCCCAACTGCAACATGAAGAGGAGAAGTCCCATCCCGAAGGCAAGCAACACACCGTGGTGAAGACAGGTGTTCCGAACTCAAGGAAAGACCGCAGCCCTCAGAAGCCTCTGAGCCAGTTGTGATTTGGTAAGACATGATTCCCCCCGTTGGGTGAGGAGGACCCATCGTCATGCATTGCTGTGGACCCCAGAACTCTGAAGAGCATCCCTCCAGCTCTGTGATTAACACTTAGACATTCTTGAAAGCACGGAAACAGTCCCTGCACCTGTACCACACTCAGGACTGTGGTCTCCTTCCACAGCACCAACACACTCGAAAGACAACTCCCAGCTGTACCGTTAGCCACCCAGGGAGCGTGATTGGAGGATGAGAGAAGCCGTTCACCTCACAGACTGCAGAGCTGAAGAGGTCCATGTTTCATAAAAGGGAAACTATTAAAGTGCAGACAGCTCTTACAGACATTGGGCACTTGACTAATACAGACTCAACAGCAGCATAAACCATAGGAAAGACCAGAGTCCACAGATTCACCCAGTGCATTTAACCCAGTCTTATGTTCTGAGGCCCAGATCCAAGCTGTCCAGTCTGACACGTTTCTCACTTTCTCTCCCTTCTGCCCTCTGACATTGCTCTTGCTTTGCTACATTTTTAAAACTATGTGTTGTTGATTTCTCATCATACATTTACATGTGATGTGTGTGCACATGTTTTCATTGTTGGGCAATCTTCTTTCCTTTTTATTCTTCCTCTGTTTGTCACTTCTCTCCCCTTCCTACTGTACTTTTAGTCACATAATACTAAAGTACTTTTTTACTTTTTAGTACTTTTTTTTTTTGTTTTTTTTGAGACAACGTTTCTCTGTGTAGCCCTGGCTGTCATGGAACTCACTCTGTAGACCAGGCTGGCCTCAAACTCAGAAATTGGCCTGCCTCTGCCTCCCAAGTTCTGGGATTAAAGCCGTGCACCACTACTGCCTGGCGGTACTTTTTTACTTTACCTTATTGTTTTAAAAACCTGTACCATCACACTCCTGTAATCCCAGTACTCAAAAGCAGAGGCAGGCAGCTCTCTAAATTCAATGTCAACCTGGTCTACAGAGCAAGTCCAAGGTAGCAAGAGGTGCACAGATGAAACCCTGTCTCAAAAGTAAATAAATAAATAAAAATAAAAAAACCTCTCACTTCTATTTTTTTATTTCCCTTATATTTATTCAGTTCTTCTTTCTTTCTTTTTTTTGTTTTTTTTTTGGTTTTTTTTTTGTTTTTTGTTTTTGTTTGTTTGTTTGTTTTTTTGAGACAGCGTTTCTCTGTGTAGCCCTGGCTGTCCTGGAATTCACTCTGTAGACCAGGCTAGCCTCGAACTCTCAAACTCAGAAATCCGCCTGCCTCTGCCTCCCAAGTGCTGGGATTAAAGGCGTGCGCCACCACCACCCAGCTCAGTTCTTCTTTCAAACTCCTGGGAAACTGTGGAGTTTTTCCTCTTCTTTTCTTTGTTCTTTTCTCTGCCCTATCATAAAATTCTTCTATATCCTTTTTCTATTGTCTCTCCTCTATTTTTCCCCTTTCGTTAACAATTTCCACATTTTCCCTAAGTAATTTTTAACTTTGTGGCAAATTTTGTGTTTTATTTCATGAACATTGGTGATATATTTGGTTTTAACCAATGTAGCAGTTTAAATATGCTTGGCCCAGGGAGTGGTGCTATTTGGAGGTGTGATCTTGTTGAAAGAAGTTTGTCACTGTGGGTGTGGACTTTAAGACCCTCATCCTAGCTGCCTGGAAGCCAGTCTTCCACTAGCAGCCTTCAGATGAAGATGTAGACCTCTCAGCTCCTCCTGCACCATGCCTGCCTGGATGCTGCCATGTTCCTGCCTTGATGATAATGGACTGAACCTCTGAACCAGTAAGCCAGCCCTAATTAAATGTTGTCCTTATAAGAGTTTCCTTGGTCATGGTATCTGTTCACAGCAATGAAACCCTAACTAAGAAAACCAATTTTAAGTATACTTTTGTATGTTTATATCTTAAACAGTTTGATTTGTTTTCTCCTTTTTGCACTGTATTGGGGATAGAGCTGTCAAAAAAATATGCTGTTCAGTAAGAATACAGTTATAAATCCAGAAGGGAATCCTAAACCAGCAGATGCTCAAATTGTAGTGCAGAAAGGCAAGGAACACAAAAGAACACAGCAACATGACTCCAACTGAGCTCAGATACTAAATACGTAGGATAACGGAAGATCTCAAACGTTGACTAGTATAAAAATAGGTAACTTGGGATGTAATGGTTTCAATGAAAAATGCCCCCATACTCTCAGCTACTTGAACAGGTTATCAGTGGTATCTGGGGAGGTGGTGCAGACCTGCAAGAGACAGGACACCTCTAGGACAGGCTTTGAGAGTTCATAGCCTCACCCACTTTGAGTTCACCTTCTGCTTCATGCTTGTGGGTGAAGATGTGATTTCTCAGCTTCCTGCTCCTGCAGTCACGCCTGTCACTTGCTACCACGCTCCCCTGCCATGGCCTCTTGTCTATCTGGAACCAGAAGCCAAAATAAACTCTTTCAAAGTTTCTTTGGCTGTGGTGTTTTATCACAGCAACAGAAAAGTAATTCATAGGCAGGGTCATGGAGGCGGCTCAGCAGGGAATGGCACTCAGCCTGATGACCTGAGTTCAAATTCACCAGACTTAGTAGAAGAGGAAAATTGACTCCCTCGAGTTGACCTCTGACCTCTATACATATGCCATGAGACCCATGTGTCTGTGTGCAGACACCCACTATAAATAGAATTTTGTAAAACGTTTCAAAAACCTACTTCAAAGAGGATATAAACATGCAAATGAGTCAAGTCAAAAAAATGAAAGTAAGCAGCAACACAGGAAAATGAAAACTGGGTAAGAAATTCAGCACTGGTAACGAAGTCTGTCACAGATAAGGAACACTCAGTAAGGAAAATAAGGTCATAAAAAATTAAAATATTAGAAGTGAAGCACCGCCGGACAGTGGTGGCACACGCCTTTGATCCCAGCACTCTGGAGGCAGAGGCAGGCGGATTTCTGAGTTCGAGGCCAGCCTGGTCTACAGAGTGAGTTCCAGGACAGCCAGGGCTACACAGAGAAACCCTGTCTCAAAAAACCAAAAAAAAAAAAAAAAAAAAAGTGAAGCACCGAATGAATCTAGTTCAAAAAATGGAAAAGCATGACTGCTGTGGTTAATCTTCAGGACAACAACACTGAATCTGAAGTCACCTACAAGACACACTTCATGGGCATATCTGTACAGTATTCTGGAGAGGTTTGCCTAAAAAGGGAAGACACCTGGGTGACCACGACTCCATCCCATAGACTGGGATGAACCTAGGGTCAAGGAAAGAGGACAAAGAAGAAAGCCACTTGTAAAGATTAATCTTCATCAGAATCACCATGGTAACACACGTCTAGATGTATCTGTGAGAGTGTTCCCAGAAATCTTTAATGGAGGAGGGAAGACCCATCCTGGGTTTGGGCAACATCATCCCATGAATGGGGGCTGCTAGATAAAGGAGAAATCCGGGTGAGGATGAGTGACAACACCAGCCACCTCACCCCCTGCCTTCATACACTCCCCAGTGAAGTGGACTCCTTAAACTATGGGATAACATAAGCCCTTTCCCTCCTTCCCCCACCCTGAACTGGTTTTTGATCACCTTTTATCACAGAAATAAAGTAACTTCTCTCGCCACTTAAGGACCAGTGTTTCTCTCTCTCCTTTCTGACCATGGATGCTAAGTGAACCACAGCCAACACCACTCTTTCTACATGTTTGCCCCCACCTCGATGGACCTATGCCCATAACTCAAAGCACTCCCATCAAATCAGGAATGAGGATCCGGGACAACTCGGTGGTTAAGAGTACCACCTGCCCTTGCAGAGGACCTGACATCGATTTCCAGCACTCACACGGCAGCTCACAACTGTCTTCATTCTAGCTCCAGGGGATCTGATGCCCTCTTCTGACCTCCTTAGACACCAGTCAAGCAGATGTTCAAATCATAATGAGAAATAGCCTGGAGTGAGTGTAGGAAAAAAAGAAAGTAAACAAGGGACCGTGTGGGTGGAAGGAACACTAGAGGATGAGGAGGATGATAACGAGGCGGTGATGAAAGGCATCTTCTTGGTACAGTTCAAGCTGTGCCAGCCTGCCCATTCTTCCCCCTAGAGTGCTGCACTGCAGGCAAGCAGCAAACACCCAACAGAAACCATGGCTTTAAACAGACTTTTGAAAATAACTGCTTTGTCTAGTGTCTGCGGCACACAGCTTTGATCTCAGAAGGTCAGAAGCAGACATATTCTCTGAGTTTGTGGCCACCCTGGTCTACAGAGGGAGTTCTAGGCCAGTGGTTACTACATAGTAAGATCCCAGGACAGGCCCGTGTGGATGGAATCTAGTAGCAATGTGCTAGCCTTACTTGGCTCTCAATGCAAACATAAAGGGAGGAGGGGGCCTTTCACTTGTGAAGCAATTAAATTTGTGTCTACCGATGTTAAATGATGTTTTAATTGTCTCAGATATGATTAATTTTAAAGGTCATTTATCCTTCATAAATACATAATGAAAATAACTCTAGGCTTATTGGCTATTAAAAGATTTAAAATAGCTGAGCAGTGGTGATGCATGCCTTTAATCTCAGCACTTAGGAGGCAGAGGCAGGAGGATCTCTGTGAGTTAGAGGCCAGCCTGGTCTACAGAGTGAGTTCCGGGACAGCCAAGGCCATATACAGATAGAAACCCTATCTCAAAAAAATAAATAAATAAAATAGGAAATTATTAGGAAAGATACAGAGAAAAACAGGCTGATATATATATAGATAGATAGATAGATAGATAGAGATATAGATATAGATATAGATATAGATAAGAGATAGTGATTATATATATTTTTTTTTTCACTAGCAGAAACATTCAACGGTAGAGCTGCTGTGGGAAGCTGTTCAGAGCATCAGCATACCTGTGATTCTACTTCTGAATTTACACTCAGAAGAACTCAGAGAACAAACTCACTCTCCTGTTTGCCTACTCATGTTCTTAACAGTATCACTCATAATCGTCAAAAGGTAGAAGCAGCCCAAGGATCAATTCATGGATAAATAAAATATATTTAATACAATGGGATATCATGTAGCTTTCAAAGGGAGGGAAACGGTGACACACACTACAACGTGGGCTAGTATTAGTCTCCATTAAATAAGCAAGTCATGAAATGTCAATATTATATGTTTCTGAGAACATAAGCTTCCTAGAGTCAAGTTCACAGACATAAAGTAAAATGGTGGTGGGCTGGGCTGTGGAGAATGGGGCCTGAGAGCTTAATGTCTGCACAATGATGTGAACATGCTTAAAATGGCTCACATGCTAACTGTTACGTTTAGTATCCCTTACCACCAAAGAGAATACGTGCACAGTACCGTGAGAGAAAGTGCAGAGACAGGGGACTATCCAGCCCAGTGTTAATGTCTGAAACTGTCTATAGGCACCAGGGAATTCACTTCATTCTCTATTTCCTGTAATTTTTCAATATTGATCTTTGTATTAAAACAAAATTAGTATAGGATATTAAAAAGTCCAACTTTAAAAAATGATCAGTATTCAACGATGACAAAACTGTTACCAGAGAGGTCAAAACTGTAGCCCAGATGGCCCTATCTTAAGCAAGATTAAGGCTTCAATGAAGAGAGACAATGTGGTTAAAAAAAATTTTTTGGCCGGGCGGTGGTGGCGCACGCCTTTAATCCCAGCACTTGGGAGGCAGAGACAGGCGGATTTTTGAGTTTGAGGCCAGCCTGGTCTACCGAGTGAGTTCCAGGACAGCCAGTGCTACACAGAGAAACCCTGTCTCAAAAAACCGAAAAAAAAATTTTTTTTTGAATGATCTAGAAATGCCAAGAAAGAAACATCTGAGTTTAAATGTCTCCTGGGGATAGAATACTGCAAGAGAGGACTACTGAGTTTTAGGTTTTGTTCAGTCTTTGAACTGTCTTGCAGAATTCCTCATCTTTACTGTATGCACTGGGCTCTCTGTGAATGTAATTTCATGTTTTGAAAAAACATCAAATTTAATTTGTGCGTATTTGTCAAAGGAAGCAGAGCCAAGACACTGTCAACATTTTTAAAACTGGCCAATGTCACCTAAGTGTCAGAATTGTCATATTGACACAAAAGTCATGTGGATGGGAATCTTCTTAGAGGGAGGAAGGGAACCAGTGAGAAAAGGGGACAGAGAAGAAGATATCTGGGGGAATAATATGAACAAGAGACAGTGTTACTATACATATATGAAAATGTCATCATGAGAACTAACCATTTCATCTGTTAGCTTTTTTTTTTAAGGTGTATGCATGCTATGGTATGCATGTGTCCAGGTCAGGGATCAGTTCTCTCCTTCAATCATGTGGGTCCCAGGGCTTGAACTCAGGTCGCCAGGATTGTTGCAGTCACCTTTACTCACTGCGTAGCCCCCCACCCCCAGTGGAAGAGGATGAGACAGAATCTCTATATATACTTTGTAGCTCTGGCTGTCCCAGAACTCACTGTGTAGACCAGGCTAGCCTTGAACTCACAGGGATCCATGAGCCTCTGCCTCCTGAGTTCTGGGATTTAAGGTGTGCACCAACATGCCCAGCCTCAATATATTTTAACAAAAGAAAACACTGTCACATTGATCCCAATGTTTTTCTTTGCTCCCTTACACACATTCTAGCTGTATTTTTGTTTTGTTTTGGATTGACTTAGGTGTTTCTTGTTTTTGTTTTGTCTTTTATAGTTTTTATTTTATAATTGGTTTTCATGGGCAAGTTGGTTTGGGGGTTTTAGGAGGGTTGTTTGTTTGTTTGTTTGTTTGAAACAGGGTCTCACTGTATAACCCTGGGTGGCTTGCAAGTCACTATATATTTGAGGTTCCAAATTCACAGAGATCTGCTGGCCTCTACCTCCCAAGTTCTGGCATTAAAGGGTTGTGCTATCATAGCCTGTTGTTTTTGTGATTTGAAACAGGATGACTCAGTGTGGCCTTAAAGTCGTCATCCTCCTAAGTGCAGAGATTCCAGACATGTGTGACCTCTACATTCTAGATATTTGGTATTCCTTACTTTTAACATCATTGTTCACTTCTGACTTACACACACTTTCTGTGAGACTACCTTACCAACTTGCCCTAGTAAGGAGTAGATTGGTTACTGGAAAACTATCCATTTCTCCCATTTTTTGTCTGTTTCTTTTCCAACAAGGCTGGAAACTAGAATAGACAAATCTTAGCCATGCAGCATAATTCTGGGTGAGGTGTGAAAGGACTCCAGAGGGAAGTGTCCTTGTTAAGTAGAGGAAACACCTCAAGGGAGCCTTAACCTTTGGCTCTCTAAGTCACTGCATGGACGTCACACTAAGCAACTCAGAAGCCAAAAACTACCTGTCAAGAATGAAAAGAGGCTGGGCAGTGGTGGCGCACGCCTTTAATCCCAGCACTTGGGAGACAGAGGCAGATAGATTTCTGAGTTCGAGGCCAGCCTGGTCTACAGAGTGAGTTCCAAGACAGCCAGGGCTAGGGCTACACAGAGAAACCCTGTCTCGAAAAACAAACAAAGAAAAAAAAAAGAATGAAAAGAAAGCTGGAAAGCACTTGCTGGCTGCTGAGACCACCAAGCATCTCCTAGAGCTGCCCTGTTCCAAACACCCCTTCCACCTCTATCCACCTCTATTGAAAGGAACTTGAAGGTCAGAGCCAGACTGTCAGATATGGACCTTTGCCACCCAGGACTCTTTTATGGGTAAACTGAGAGCCTACTGTGTGGAAATCCATGGCTGCCGTTTCCCCACCACCGCTTGCCTAGAGTGGGAAAGGTAATGTCTCCTATTGGATTACTGACCACAAAACATCATATGTCCTTGAGGTCAGTGATTTCTCCCACAGTTGAGCCAGCCTTCTTGGCACAGAAGCACTTTCTCCACCCATCCTAAGCGTGCTTTATTTTAAGCATGGCTCACCCTTCCACAGACGTATTTTAGTCCCCCAATTATACTGTAGCAGCTGGCTCGAGAGTATATTTACTTTTTTCTACTAAAATGTGTTTGCCTGCTGTACTTCTAGAAAAACGCATTTCTTTCTCAAAAGAGAGTTGCATCAAGAAAAGAATAATAAAGTTATATACATTTAATTACAACCTATAGCTAGTATATGTATAGAGCAGGTGGCTGATGTATAAAAACAAAATTGGCAGTTAGAGGAATGGCTCGATGGATGAAGAGCTTGTGTTGCAAGCTTGAGGACCTGAATTTGATCCTAGAAATCCACATACAAATGTCAGGTGTGATAATGTGCGCCTTTTTTTGTCTTAAACATGTTTGTTTGTTTCTTTGTTTGTTTGTAGTATTAGGAATGCATGCCTGACATAAGTTCATAGATCAAAAAACAACTTACAGGACTTGGTTCTCTCCTTCTACCATGCAAGTCCAAGTCCCAGGGATTGAACTCAGGTTCTCAAGTTTGGCAACAAATGCCTCTACCCTCTGAGCCATTTCACCAGACCTAGTGATACACACTTTTTTTTTCAATAATTTTTTTCTTCACTTTACATCTGAATGGCAGCATCCCCCTTCCTCCTCCCTTCTTCCCCTCCTCCCAGGCAAGCCCTTACAAATACCTCCACTCATGACACCACCTTCTTCTCAGAGAAGGGCAAGCCCCCCAACCCCTAGGTACCACCCCACCCTGGGACATCCTGTCTCACTGAGTCCAAACCATCAACCAAAGAGCATGCACAGGCTGGAACTAGGCACCCTACACATTTGTGGCAGAGGTACAGCTTAGTCTTCATGTGAGTCCCCCAACAATTGGAGAGGGGGCTATCTTTGACTCTGTTGTCTGCCATTGGATCCCTTTCCCCTTCCTGGAATGCCTGGTGATATGCCCTTGTAGGGCTCAGGGCCCAGTGAATCTAGCCTAATTGGTGAGCTCTGGTCCTACGATGAACTTTTTCTCAAAAGAGTCAAATGATGACATTTCTCAGGATGTCATCGTTCCTGAAGATGACATCCAGAGAAAGGCTCGGGCTTACAGAGGGATCCCAAGAACCCAATGTAGTCCCTGGCAGGCGAATACAGACTTTTCATTGGTTTAAACCCATGTCAGAGTGTTCTCCTCTGGTGGGTACCCCGCAGCAGACAGGAATCCAACAGATTCTTTGCCAGAATGCCATACAAATAACCTCTAGCCTAATTCCTAATACAATTATTGTCCCCCTCTAAAATCTCACGAGAGAAGTTTCCACTGTCTACATTTCTTTCTGCATTCTGGTCTTCTGAATTCACACCTGTTGTGGTGGTTTGAATATGCTTGGTCCAGGGAGTGGCACTATTCGGAAGTGTGGCCTTGTTGGAGGAAGTATGGGGGTGGGCTTTGAGACCCTCCTCCCGGCTGCCTGAAATCAATCTGCTCCTGGCTTCCTTTAATGAAGCTGTAGAACTCGCAGCTCCTCCTGCACCATGCCTGCCTGGATGCCATGGTTCCACAATGATGATGATGGACTGAACCTCTGAACCTGTAAGCCAGCCCCAATTACATGTTGTCCTTATAAGCGTTGCCTTTGTCATGGTGTCCGTTCACAGCAGTAAAACCCTAACTAAGACAGCCATTAAGCTTTGTTTACAGCATCCTTGGGCTTTCTAGTCTCTAGTTCCAAACTCCTCCACATCCTTTCTGAAAACAATTTCAAAAACCCTTTAAACCATATAGTGCAGTTAACCCAGTAGCAGTTTGCACTTTCTGGTACCATTTTTTTAGTTAGTTGTTTTGTAAAAAAAAAATTAAGCCGAGGGGTGGTGGTGCACGCCTTTAATCCCAGCACTTGGGAGGCAGAGGCAGGCGGATTTCTGAGTTTGAGGCCAGCCTGGTCTACAGAGTGAGTTCCAGGACAGTCAGGGCTATACAGAGAAACCCTGTCTTGAAAAACAAAAACAAACAAACAAACAAACAAACAGAAAGGAGGGGTTGTTTTTGGCTCACAGTTTGAGGGTTCTGTCCATAAAAGGAAGGGTGTCATGGTGACTGGATTAGGAAGCCAGTGGTCACATTTACATCTGTAGTCAAGAAGCAACTAGCAAAGAATATATGCTCAGTTTGTGTTTTTATCTTTATTTATGTGTATGCCCTTGTACCAAGTGTGTGAATAGCCACAAAATTCCAAAAATGGTGTCAGATCCTCTGCTGCTTGAGTTACAGGCAGTTGTGAGCACCAAATATAGGTGCTGGGAACCAAATGCTGCTTCTCTTAGCTACTGAGCCATCTCTCCAGTTCTGTTTTCTCCTTTATTCAATCTGAGACCTTAGCCCATAGAAGCCCATGTCACTCCATGTTTAGGGTGTGTCTTCCCGCTTTGATTGACATAATCTAAAAACCTCCTGTAATGACTGCTTTTTGTCAAGTTGACACAAGCTAGAGTCATCTGATAGGAGGGAATCTCAATTAATAAATTGCCTCCATAAAACTGACCTGTTGGCAAGTCTATGGTGCATTTTTCCTTATTAACTTCATGATTGCTGTAAAAGGGTCCAGCCAATAGTGGGTAGGTGGTGATACCTCTGGGAAGGCAATCATGACTTATATAAGAAAGCAAATCGAGCAAGCAGTGTTACTCCATGGACTCTGCTCCAGCTCCTGCCTTTGGGTTTTTCGCCTTGGCTTCCCTCAGTGCACTGTGACCAGACATAGTAGTTTAAATAAGAATGGCTCCCATAGGCTGGTGATATGTTTGAATACTTGGTCCCCAGTTGGTGATGCTGTTTGGGAGGGATTAGGGGGGAGTGGCTTTGTTGGAAGAGGTGTGCCACTTGGACTGGGCTTTGGGGTTTCAAAAACCTCCAGCCATCACCAGTATTCTCCTGCCTTAGACTTCAGGGTGGTCATCACTCAGTGATCCTGATGCTCTCTAAGTCTCCGAAACCAAAGCCCAATTAAAATCTTCCTGGTGTTTGTTGCCTTGATCCTGGTGTCTTATTACAGCAACAGAAACAAAATTAAGGCAGCTCTCTCACGGCTATATCCAGAATTGTGTCTCCTAGGTGGTTCTAAATCCTGTCAGGTTGACAGTCAATACCAACTGTCACATTTTGACAGAATTGTACATTCTTCCTATATTATCCAAGGGTGCAAGACTAGGGATGCTACCACCATTAAGTGTAGGAACTTGAAAGTGAACTTGGGAAACTTGGAATATTCCCTAAATTTTATCTTTAAAATTAAACTTCACACGATATTCTGCTGATAAAATATGTATTTTATTAGACTAATTCTGTCTGAAGTTTCTCATCCTGGTTTGATTTGTTTTGTGATGGAGATTCATTTCCAGGACTCTGGACGGAAGCCTGATTGTGCTCACTTAGCTCCCTCTAGCTGCTGCTCTCCCTCCAGGGTTCTGCTCTGCCCACAAAGCACACTAGCCACTGTTCTTAGAATGTGCCCACAGACACGGTAAATGCACTTTGGACTGCTGGATACTCTTTCACCCCACTGCTATCAATAAACTAGTCTTCTGTATGCTGTCTGGCACAGAGATGCTATTCTTATGTTAGACACATTTAAAAATGGATGTTAATGAATACTTCATGATCCATGCTGCTTTCAGTTCCTGAACTAATATATTAGTGTACACTAACTTTTCTTGTTTTTTTTTTAAATTATTTATGTCCAACCCATGAATCAGATACCACAGGATGTTTATCAAATTCCTAGCCCAGGATAACATCTAAGAAGGAAGGAAGGAAGGAAGGAAGGAAGGAAGGAAGGAAGGAAGGAAGGAAGGAAGGAAGGAGAGAGGAAGAAGAGAGAAAAGGGGGGGGGAGGGGAAGGAGAGGAGAGGAGAGGAGAGGAGAGGAGAGGAGAGGAGAGGAGAGGAGAGGAGAGGAGAGGAGAGGAGAGGAGAGAGGAAAGGAGAAGAGGGGAGAAGCTAGAACACCAGTGGCTATCATGTTCAAAGACAAGATGCAATCCGTATGCTTCCTCACAGAGATGCTGGAGCAGAGAGAACCATTGAGCAATAAGTGGGTCATGTTCCTCAACAATGCTGGGAAAAAGCAAGGCAAGCATAATCCTTAGGGAGAAAAGGTGTCACAGCACTTCTGGCTTGCCCTTCTTTTCTCTGGTGCAGATAGGGGCTTGTTGACAAGGAGATCTCAGTAAGCCTGTCCGTGGAGTTGTACATAACATTGTGGGAAGTCTTGAAGAGAGGGCCTCATTCTGTATTACTTCCTTCCTTCATTTTTTTAAATTAAAGACTAGGAGCCGTGTAACAGGTTGAATTCCTCTTTGTCACTTCGGCACACCCATGCTTTCCCTCACTAGATATTTGGTATTGTCTGAGAAAGCAACATGTAATTTGGTATTAATCCTTACAGTTAATGTTTTTCCTATTTTTTATTTTATTTTTATCCTTATTTCATCTGAATTGGTGTTTTGTCTGCATGTTTGTATGAGGGTGTTGGATCCCATGGAGCTTGAGTTATAGATAGTTGTAAGCTGTCATATGGGTGCTGGGGATTGAACCTGGGTCCATCTCTCTGGACCCCAATGTTTTTTCTATTAAAGCTGAGTGTCTTTTCATGTCTTGACTGCCATTCTGTTGGGGCAGGGGGTGAGAGGGCACAATGTTTGCTTTTCAGACAGTGTTTATGTATCCCAGACTTGTCTCAAACTTGTTATATAGCTGAAGATGGCCTTGAACTTCTGATTCTGCTACATTTGGAGTGATGGAGTTACAGGATTGCATGAGCTACCATACCTGGTTTTATATGGTCCTGGGCCTTGTGCAACATAGACAAGAACTCTACCAAGAGAGCTTTGTCCACAGCTCCACCATTCTGTCTTCATCTCCCACGAATGACCTGGGGAATCTTGCATCCAGTTTAAAATAGGTTGTCTCTTTCTTGTGAATTTTTGAAAGATTGTATATTCTAGATTTTCAAATGTTATAATATATGTTACAAATGTCTTTTCCAGTGCCTTGTTTTTTGTTTATTCTGTCCCTTGTGGTACAGAAGTTTTAAATTATTTCTTAAGTATCAAATTAATCAAATTTTAGCTTTCTGGGGGAAAAAAACCTATAAACATATCAAAATGTGTTCTCTATATTTCTACCAGTCTAAAACTATTTTTCTCATTTAGTTTTTTTGTTGTTGTTTTGGGGTTTTTTGTTTGTTTTATTTTGTTTTATTGTTTTTAGATGGGGTCTCACTAGCCTGGGTCTTACTATGTAGATCATACTGTCCTCAAACTCACAGAGATCCTCCTGCCTCTGCCTCCTGAGTGCTGGAATAAAAGGTTAGCATGCCATGGGAGAATGTGCCCTGAAATTGTGGACACACACAGAGAGAGACATATAAATAAAATAAATACTTTTAAAAATAACAATAAAGCAAGTCTAGGCTCCTGGTGTTCTCTGGAATTTTAGGTGCAAGAAACTAATAACTCTTAGGTCATTGACTGCTCTTTTAAGTTTGCTGTTACTGAAAGAGAAAAAAATCAAGATTTCCATACTGCATTTATGCTAATTTTCTATGTAGGCATCAGCCTATGTATGACCTCTCATTTCTCTTTTGTTGACCTGTCACTGAGACGGAGACATGCTTTAATTCAAATGATTCCGTTTTGGTTTGGTGTTTGTTTTTAGTTGGTTTGGTTTGGTTTGTTTGGAGGGGCTTGTTTTTGTTTTGTTTTGGTTTGGTTGGTTGGTTTGGTTTGGTTTGGTTTGGGTATTTCAAGACAAGGTTTCTCTGTGTCACCTTGGCTTTCCTGGAACTTGCTCTGTAGAACAGGCTGGCTTCAAACTCACAGAGACATGCCTGCCTCTAGCTCCCAAAGGCATGTGGCACCACTGTCTGGTTATTGATTCAATATTAAGTTTGGTGTCTAATAAGGAAATCCTCCTGCCAATCTTGTTTTGGTCACTTGGTTGTTTGGTTAGTTGTTGGTTTGCTTGAGACATAGTCTGTATCAGTTCGTAGCCCTGGCTAGCCTGAAATTAACTATGAAGACCAAGCTGGCCTTGAACTCACAGAAATCTACCTTCTTCTGTCTCCCAAGTGTTGGGATCAAAGACAAGCATGATCACACCTGCCCCCCAATTCTTTCTCTCTCTCTTTTTTTTAACCAAAAAAGTCTTTTACTTTTTAACAAAAATGCCAGTCCTTTTTTTTTTGACCAAAAAAAAAAAAGTCTTTTCTTTTTCTTTTTCTTTTTCTTTTTTTCAATTCTTTCTCAAAATTGTTTTCAGGGCTGGAGAGATGACTCCGAGGCTCTTACAGAGGACCCAGGCTTAATTCCCAGCACCCACATGGCATCTATAACTCTAGTTCCAGAGCACATGACAGCTGTCTCTTTTCTGACTTCTGGCCACCTGGCGTAGATGAAATCCACATACATATATGAAATACTCACATGCGTAAGTAAATCTAAAATAATAAAATAAAACTTCAACTCTTTTTTTTTTTTTTGAAGTAAGCAGCTTGGGCCTTAGGTCTAGTATTGGAGCCTAACAAGGCAGAGTTATCATTTTAACAAGGATACAACCTAGTGCAGGATGGGGCAGGAGGAGGAGGATGGAGGGCTCATGGGCTAGGGTGGTAACAAATAAACAGACACTCCGGGAAGCATCAGAGACAGTAACTAAATGATAGATACATCAGTCCTATGGCAATCATTTGGGGCAAAGCAATTTGTGCCAAAAATGTACTTTTGATCAATCTTAAAGTTGTTTTGTTTGAGTTGAGATGTTACCTCAGTAGTGGAGGCAATGCCATTCCAAAGCAGAAAGGAGTAAGATAAAGAGACAACTGGGTCTGAGTTCTTGCAGAGATGGAAGCCAATTTAGGCTGAGTCCGTTTGACTCCTCAAAACAGTGAAGAAGGGGATACTGTCGTATTCTCCAGGAGCTGTCAATATCGCATTCCGCTATCACATTACGATTTTAATCACCACTTCTAGAATCTCTGGCAGTTTTGTTTGATTGTGTGTTTTTGTTTGTTTTTGTTTTTACTTTCATTAGTGATCAACATTAGATTTCAGGGGATATTTGCATCTTTATATTCTGGTCTCTTTAAGTTCTAGATGTCAGTCCAGAAGCTTGAGCAATAACATTAAGGAAGGAAACAGTTCTTTTATCTACAGTCAGACCTGTAGTCTGTATTTGAATGTCTGAAAGCAGAAATTAGAAGAAATTTGGAATATAAGTCCATGAAATGACAAACACTTGAATTCACCCGAACTTTACATTCCAGATCTGGTGGAAGCAAAGCAGAAGGTTTTCACCAGCCAATGCCATGAAAAATAGAGGCCAATTTTCTCCTGCAGTGATCATTGTGCACCAGCTTGCCACCTAGTGCTCACAGGAGTTAGTGCATCAGTGTCAACATACAAACTGCAATGGAGCATCGTCCTTTTCTATACCTGAGTCCTGCTTACTGGAAGAAAAACAAGAAGGACATTCTGTTACAATGTGTCTTGAGCCATTCCTAATGATGTAACAGACTTCATGACATATAAACCTGGAAATTTATTTTGCACAAGTCTGGAAACTGGAAAATCCAAGATCAAGGATTTGTGAGGTTCTAGATCCCATCCTTAGAAAGAGAAAAATCTTCTTTCTGCAAATTTATTCTCTCAGTGTTTTGTTATAATAATGGAAAGGTAGACAACACCATCCTTCTTTTTTGTTGTTTTGTTTTGTTTTTGTTTTGTTTTGTTTGTTTTGTTTTGTTTTGTTTTGTTTTGTTTTGTTTTGTTTTGTTTTCCGAGACAGGGTTTCTCTGTATAGCCCTGGCTGTCCTGGAACTCACTCTGTAGACCAGGCTGGCCTCGAACTCAGAAATCCACCTGCCTCTGCCTCCCAAGTGCTGGGATTAAAGGCGTGTGCCACCACTGCCCGGCAACACCATCCTTCTAAGTATAGACTGGGACTGTATTTTGGTTCCCAAAGCGTACTTTCTGAACATTTGGTATTTTTAAAAACACAATGTTACCAAAAGATCTTTTTAAAAAATTTATAGTGTGTGTGTGTATGTGTGCGTGTGCGTGTGCGTGTGCGTGTGTGTGTGTGTGTTTGCTAGTGTGCTTACAGAGGGCATGAGATTTCCAGGAGCTGGAGTTACAGGTCTGCAGGACACCAAGCTTGTTACATATGTGGGTGCTACGATCCAAACACCAGTCCTCGTGACTACACAGCAAGCAGTCATAAGCACTGAGATATCTCTCCCATTGTCCTGGCTTCTACTTTCTTGAGGTTCCCATCAACTCTGTGCCAGCCCATAGGACCTAACAATGGACGCTGCTCCCCTTAGTCCTAGCCTAATGTACTCTCTAGCACATCTTCAAGCCTTCATCCTGAAACTTCCCACTGATGGCAGGTTTAAGTGATGGACCCACAAACTCCTTAGCTACTTCTACATGGGGATTTGTTGACTGGAACGCAACATGGAAAGAGACACAGATGTGGCTTCAATGCTTGAGTAATCTACCCTCAATGACATCAGGTTTCCTCAGCTATAAAATAAGAATGAGGGGCTAAAGAGATGACTCAGCAGTTAAGCCTGCAGGCTGTTCTTGTAGAGAACAGGTTCAGTTCCCACAACCATGTCAGATGACTCACAACTGCCTGTAACTCCAGCTTCAGGGAATCCTGTGGCCTCTTCTGCCCTCATTGTATGTGTATCACACTCACACACACACACTGACACACACATGCACATACAAATACACACATTTTTAAATAATAATAAAATTATTTTAAAATTAAAATTATATCTAACCCTGCCTCAAAGAAACAAACAAACAAACAAACAAAAAGGTATCTAAGCCTATGAATCTTTTGAGTAGTGAATACCATGTGCACCACCATGTCTGACACATATATTATATGGAATGAAAGCATGCTTTTACTGTGAGTTACAGCTTGCAAGCTGTTGGCTCAGCTGTTTAAAGAAATTAATAGCATCGATTCTTAGCCATACTATGGCTGTCTTTTCCACATCAGGTAGGCATCTCCCCACATGGGGCTTTTGCTAGGGGAAAATCTGTAGCAAACAAAAAGGAGCTATTTTTCCTTATCATCTCACTGAGGGTCTTCAGGAAGACGTTGTACTAGGCATGTCTCTGCTGACCTCTCAATGATGCAACAGGACGACTGGGCTATTTTTCCAAATAAGCACAGATCGGTGTAGAGGGAAATGCAAAAGCTAACAGATTAAATAACTTTGATTGCTTTATTTAACAAATTCTTGGAACTTTCTCCCTAGAACTGTGCTTAAAACTTGGAAAGCGTTTATACTGTCTTATACCCACATATTGTAAGTGCAAACAGAGACTACATGACATGCTTTCCTATATGTGAAATGGTGTACACACACATACACCATCACTACTTATGCACACAGACACACACATACACACACGCATCACCTCTGATAGTTCAACTGAAGGCTGAGTGAGGAGAGTAGGTCAACTAAGCATGCTCTCTAAACTACATTTTGGGTTTTGTTGTCAAATTCTTTTTATATTTATTTTATTATCCATAGTGATAGAGATTAGAGTCTGACAGAAATTTTAAAATAGAAAGAAGTGAATATTTGGGGGGGATTTAAGACAGGTTTTTTCAATGTACCTTTGACTATCCTGGAACCCTCTCAGTAGGCCAGGCTGGCCTCAAACTCTGATCCACCTGCCTCTGCCTCCTGAGTGCTGGCTATGTGTAAAGGTGTGTGCCACCATCACCTAGCAAAAGAAGTAAATTTTAATATCCTGATTTAATAGCAGAATAACATTATTAATTGGCATGCCTTTAATGACAGCACTCAGGAGGCAGAGGCAGGAGGATCTCTGTGAGTTCAAGACCAGTCTAGTCTACAGAGTGTTCCAGAAGAGCCAAGGGAACACTGAAAAACCCTGTCTCAAAAAATAAGATAGATAGATAGATAGATAGATAGATAGATAGATAGATAGATAGATAAATTTTCAGTTAAACAACATGAGTAAGGGCTGGAGAGATGACTCAGTGGTTAAGAGCACTGACTGCTCTTCCGGGTCCTGAGTTCAATTCCCAGAAACCACATGGTGGCTCACAACCATCTATAATGGGATCTGATGCCCTCTTCTTGTGTGTCTGAAGACAGCTACAGTATACTCATATAAATAAAATAAATGAATATTTTTTAAAAATATATGAGTAAGTTCTTGAACATACTGTACAGCAAGGTTAGGAATGATGAGCTATCTATTCAGTTTAAAATGCATATCCCTGGGCTTCAGAGATGGCTCAGAGGTCAAGAGCACTGGCTGCTCTTCCAGAGTTCCTGAGTTCAATTCCCAGCAACCAGACAGTGGTTCACCACCATCTACAATGAGATCTGGTGCCCTCTTATGGCCTGCAGGCAAACATGTAGGCAGAATACTCTATACATAATAAATAAATAGGGCTGGAGAGATGGCTCAGAGGTTGAGAGCACTGCCTGCTCTTCCAGAGGTCCTGAGTTCAATTCCCAGCAACCACATGGTGGCTCACAACCATCTGTAATGGGATCCGATGCCCTCTTCTAGTGTCTCTGAAGACAGCTACAGTGTACTCAATAAATAAATCTTAAAATAAATTTTAAAAAAAGCTTTAAAAAAAAAAAAGCAGATCCCATCTTAAGTGTTCTGGCCACAAGAAGAGTTTATGAATGTTACTTTGACTGTGGGTGGTTTCAAGGCTACTGGCATGTATGTATCTAACCCCACCAAACTGTATTCACTAAATGTGTGTGAAGTTTGGGGTACAGCTCAGTGGTAGACTGAGCAGTCTAGTAGACTGCCTGACTAGCATGCCAGAGGTCATGGCTTCCAGCTCAAGCACAAGGAGGAAAAAAAAAGGGAGGGAGACACAGAGGGGCAGAGGAAGGGACAGAGGAAACTTTTTATATACGGATTGTACTTCACAGCAGTGTTTTTCAGATTATGTGATTGTTTTTCTTTCTGTTATATAAATAATAATTAATCTATGAGCCACTACACTTTTCATTGAGTGGAAAATATGGATGTTGTAGCTGAGAGTTGTTCCAAGAATAAAGATAATTAATAAATGCGGAAGCCATGAATTTTGGCTTGTTCCCGGAACTAGCTCATAACTTACAAGCCAGTTTAAACTATCCTATGTCTTCCACGTAGTTAGTTACCTTTCCTCAGTCTCATTCATCTATCTCCTCTAGAGTTCGGGGCAAGTCCTATGCCTGACTCTTTCCCAGAATTCTCTCCTCATGGCAGAACTCCCACCTCCTGATTCCTGCCTAAGCTAATTGTCCATAGGTTTTTGATTGACAAGTGATGCGTCATAGTACATAATAAATTCTCTCTACAGAATGTAGATGTAGAGAGAATTCTGACCAAAAAGGAAAGGCTGCCACAACAGAATTGTGGTTTCACACCTACCCAGAACACAGTTTACCCTTAATTTTCACATCTGCCAGAGTCACTCAATTTTGAGTTGTTTTCTGTGCACTATTAGGTCACTTTTCAAACTCATTCTGTTTCTCCTATTTCCTGAGTGAGTCTCCCAGCAGGTTTACTGTGGGCTCCACTGACCTTTACAAGATTTGCAGATTTCTCTGAATTAGATATAATTATATGCATTCTGAAATTTTTCACTCTAGTTAATTTTTTTAATGTGTATGGGTGTTTTGCCTGCATGTATGTCTTTCTGTGCACCTTTAGTGCACCTAGTGGCAGAAAGGCCAAAAGAAGGTGGAGAACTGTGTGGAAACCTGATCTCCAGGTAAAATCCTGTGTGCTCCTGGACTCACAGGGCTATGATCTTCTTCACAGGAGCCACATGTGTGCGTGTGTGTGCGTGTGTGTGTGTGTGTGTGTGCGTGTGTGTGTGTGTGTAAATGTATACACACACACACATACGGTTTGTGTTGGCTGATGCCTGTAACCTTAGGACTTGGGAGGCAGAAGCAGGAGGATCATGAGTTTGAGGCTATGCTGAGCTACATAAGACACTATCTCAAAAAAATCAAAAACAACCGAAAAAGGAAGGAAAATCAATCTTATATTAAAATAAAAATAAATCAAAAACCGGTATGGTATTACAGCCTATATGGTGGTTCCAGACCATAGGGTATAGTGTAGTAACGCATGCTTGGAGCATGGTAGTGCATGCCTATAAGCCCCTTCTAGTGGTGGAGGAGAGATTTGTCATCATTGGCCACATACAAAATTAGGCCAGCCTGGGTTACATGAGACCTTGGTTTTTGTTTGTTTGTTATTTTTTTATTTTTGGTTGTTTTTTGGTTTGGTTTGGTTTTGATTTTTGTTTTGGGGGTTTCTTTGGGGGTTTTGTTTGTTTGTTGTTTGTTTGTTTGTTTGTGGGGTTACCTTTTGAAAACATTCTAAAATAAACAAGTAAAAATGAAACTACAGCCGGGCAGTGGTGGCGCATGCCTTTAACCCCAGCACTTGGGAGGCAGAGACAGGCAGATTTCTGAGTTCGAGGCCAGCCTGGTCTACAGAGTGAGTTCCAGGACAGCCAGGGCGACACAGAGAAACCCTGTCTCGAAAAAAACAAAAAAGAAAGAAAGAAAGAAAGAGAGAAGGAGGGAGGGAGGGAGGGAGGGAGGGAGGGAGGGAGGGAGAGAGGGAGGGAGGAAGGAAAGAAACTACAGGAATCAACCACAGCAGGGAGAAATAAATTCAGTTCCTAAATCATTCTCCTTGGAGAAAAATGGGAGAATTGGAGAACATATAAGAGGAACTTAATCTATGCTTTTTTCCCACACTCTGTGGTGACATTAAGGTTTGTAAAACAAACAAAGGAACTAAGTTGCTGCCCACTGGCTTATACAGAACTCACAGTATCTATGAAATTTTTTTTTTAAAAAGAGAGACTTATTTATTTTATGAATACAGTGTTGCTGTCTTCAGACACAACAGAAGAAGGCATCAGATCCCATTACAGATGGTTGTGAACCACCATGCGTTTGCTGGGAATTGAACTCAGAACTTCTGGAAGAACAATCAGTGTGCTCTTAACCACCAAGCCATCTCTCCAGCCCACCCTATGACCTGTTAAAAAAACCTGCTTCCACAGATGCCATCCATGTGCAGTGCCATGTCCTGAGAATGAATTCAGACTTATCATGAGCTTGAAAAAAAAAAAACTGAGCATCTTACTGTACCAGAAAGAAAAAAATGTTGCTCACACATCATGTGTGTGGGTACACTGTCATTGTCTTCAGACACACCAGAAGATGGCATTGAATCCCATTACAGATGGTTGTGAGTCACCATGTGGTTGCTGGGAATTGAACTCAGGACCTCTGGAAGAGCAGTCCGTGCTCTTAACTATTGAGCAGTCTCTCCAGCCCTTTGCTCACAAATCGTAAGGATAAACCAGCTGCCATGGTACACACCTATAATGCCAGCACTTGGGAGGCCGAGGCAGGTATATTGCTCAAATTCAAGGACAGGTATATTGGTCAAGGTCAAAGACATCCTGTGTTCCATCATGAGTAGCAACCTAGCCAGAGACTCTCCCTCAAAACAGACAATGGGGAAACAATACAATAGCCAGGGGTCCATAGTAGTATAAACAGGGGAAAATGTGGGGCTAGACAAATCTGCCATATGAAAAATTATGCTCTTCAAAGTGTGGCTCCTAACCCGATCACCCATAAGAGTGGGACGAACATGCTGGCTTTCGTCCAAAAAGTATAGAAAGAGGTTAAAAAAAAAAACAGTCATTTTGTGATTTAAAAAAAAAAAAAGACAAGCCCGGCGGTGGTGGCGCACGCCTTTAATCCCAGCACTTGGGAGGCAGAGGCAGGCGGATTTCTGAGTTCAAGGCCAGCCTGGTCTACAGAGTGAGTTCCAGGACAGCCAAGGATACACAGAGAAACCCTGTCATGAAAAAACAAAACAAAACAAAACAAAAAAAGACAAGCTCTGAGCCAGGCATCCAATGATGCCTAATATCGCCACCAGTGCTATTGATCACAAATTACATCATATCCAGCACATCCCCTAGTGACAATATGACAAGAAAGGCTCCCTACTCTGGCCTGTCTCCAAGACAATCCATATTTTTACTTGTTTGTTTGTTTGGTTGGTTGGTTGTTGTTGTTATTTGATTTGGGTAGCATGTGTGTTTGTTTGGTTTTGGGGTGGTTTTTTTTGGCTCTTGGAAACATTCTAAAACAAACAAAATGAAAATGAAACTACAAAGTACTGGTTTAATTATAAGGAAAACATTGGACAAACTCAGGTTGAGAGACTTTCTAGAAAAGCATCAGTATTCTATAAAACTGACACGGTCAGCAAAAAGGAAGAGCATCTGAGAGACTGTCAGAGCTAGGAGGAGCCTAAGGGGATACAATAGTGGCACTTAATGTGGCATCCTAGATAAACCCTGGAAGGGGCTGGGGGAGGGGCTGGGCGACGATAGGTAAAAAGTAAAGAAATCCAAATAAATATGACGCTCATTAAATACCAAAACTGCTTCAATAGTTAACATAAATATGTCATACTCTAACAGATCTTCGAAAAGGGTCAAATTTGTCACACTGTAAGGAGAGCTTTTGAAGAGCAGGAGGCAGGGCAGAGCCACGTTGTCTGTCTGTCACCTACAGCAACCTGAGTTCTCAGTCTTCTACTCAGATAAACCCAGGATCTTAACTTCACTGCGGAAAAGAATTTCAGCATAGCCAGTATGAACAAGGCCGGCATTTATTTTGAAAAGACTCTAACAAAAATTTAAGCATTGCTGTTAGGGAGAATGACCAGTGTTTGAGAAAAGGATAATATTCACCGAAGAAGTGTAGGTCTGGCTTGCTCAAAGTTAAGTGAGAATTGCACCACCTAAGTGTCTCAATGTCTCAGCAGCAAATGTATATATATGCGTGCGTGTGTGTGTGTGTGTGTGTGTGTGTGTGTGTGTGTGTTGTGTGTGTGTATGATTTTGATGGCCTTTAAGCTACAGCTTAAAGTGTTGCTAAGAACAGCCCCCACACACAAGCAGGGCAGGGGTTGTGCTTGCCTTTAATCACACCACTGGGGTGTCAGAGGCAGTCCTGGTCTACATAGTGAATTCCAGGAAGGTAAGGTTACACAGTGAAACTCCTGTCTCAACACACACACACACACACACACACACCCCTCAGTAAATGACAGGGTGCCTACCGTCTGATCTGGTAAAACCATGAGGTTGCACAAGAATGTACCCTAAGTGGGGCTTCTTGTCAGAGTCCTAGAAATCTCCCCAGGTTTACAAATCTGGGAAAGGAGAGAGGTCCTACTGGAAGGACACACATGCTTAGGCCTTACACATGATCCTTCACAGAAAATTGTGTTAATTGTGCAGGATTTCTTAGCTCAACTGGCAGGATATGTCACCCAGACCTGGGAGTAAGGGGCTCCTTTCCCATGCGCCCATAAGGCTGGCCTTCTACCTCAAACTCTGGGTATTGACTTTGCAACTTTTCTATAACCTGAACTGAACCTTCTCAAGTAAAAACATATACTTAAACATGGTCCTGTTAATTTCAAACTTTACAAGGCTGTTGGAATCTGATTCCCTGTGTTGGAAGATTCTCTTGGCTGTTCCTAGCCAAGGAGGACGATCTTAGCAATCTTTTCTCAGAGAAACAGACCAATAAGGAAGAGGAGATACAGTGTTGAACAAACCTATTGGATCATACAGGACAGCAGAGATACAGAAAGCTGAGAACCCCAAGACTAATGAAATCTGAAGCCAGTCTGCTGGAGGATCTCTTCTTCCCCTCTATGCTCAGGGGTTGGAGAAGGGGAGTAAGGGGATAAGTTGGGGAAGCTGGTCTTTTTGTTCTAATCAAACCTTCAAATAAATTGAAATCCACCCCCGTGGTGGACAAGCAAACTGACACATCAAATTAACCACAGCAGAACTGCTGTTTGAACATACATTTTATAAGAATTTGCCAGGTAGGTATGCGCATACTCAAGGGCCTATCTCTACAACTGTCGGTTTGAAATCTACGAAGTATGTTATAACTTGAAAACTTGCCCAGCAGCATTTACTGGCCCAAGAGTTAGGGATGTCTTCAGTAAGTCTCAGCCCTTCTTCTAGACAGGGGCCTCACCTGGCTTACTGAGCCTCTGCTCTTCCTTGGTCTGCCTGGAATTCTCCAAGGGCATCTACCACATCATGACTTTTTCATCAGTCTGCAGATGTGGCCTCTCTTACTCACGAGGCCCAATGGCCCCACCAGGGCTGACTGAGCGTTTTCCTAGTTCCTCTTTCCTAGAGTCAGCAGTAGGAAAAATCTGTCCAAATTAGATTGACAGAGAAGACTCTCCCCCACGCTCATACGTCACCGTGGCCTACCAGCTGGGGATGTAGCTCAATGGTATCAGCGTTAGTCGTTAGTCTAGTATCTGTGAGGCCCTGGGTTCAATTCACGATACCTTCCTAAAAAGAAAAAGCAGCTGCCTACATTGGGGTTCACCTCTGAAACAGGCAATTTCGTCGGACAAAACATGATTTCCTTTGCTACTTTTCCACTTCAAAATTGATATGCTGACATAAAACGGATAAAGATTGGGAACTACAGACATCTGGAAGGCAAATACTCCCTACCCATTTCCCTAGCTCCCTGTCACTGCGAGATGCAAGCTCCATCGCCGCTTCCAGGCTGCCCAGTGCCCGGGCTTTTACTAGGGGAAGAGAGGCCTGAACTCCCCACTGCCCGTGACACATCTCGCACCACTCAAGCGCCACGCCCAAACCCAGCCCTGCCCACAACGGGGGTTGCCCGAAACTAAGATGGCGCTTTAGGAACACGCAACCAGAGCTGGGCGTGGTCTAGAAGGCGCAGGGGCGGAGCAATGTCCTACCCCGCCCAGCCAGCGCGGCGAGGGCCTGTCCTCCCGAGAGCTCTGTTGACCAAGCAACGACATCGGGACATCTGCTCTCCAGGCGTCATGAGGCCCCTGCTTCGGGGTCCGGCGGGAAACGATGAGGAGAGCTCGGACTGCACCCCGCTCCTGCCGAGCGCCCGGCCGACCGAAGCGGGTGAGCCGCGGGACCACCGAGAGGTTGCTAGTGGCAGCGTTCCGGGCGGACGGGTGGTTCCCGGCCGTGGGCGCCTCAAGAGAGTGGCTGCGGGTTCTGGGGACAGGTAGCAGGTGTAGCCCCGTGAGACATAACGGAGCTGCCTGTAATGCTGGTGGAGCTGAAGTAGTTCGGGGTCTGAGGGGTATCTGATCTGAGTCAATGAGCAAAGGGCCAAAGTGCCTCTCGCTCTCCTTCAGCAGCCGCCAGGTTTCCGCTTATGCCCGTCTGCAAGCATGTGATCTGGTAGCGCCTTGTTCAGGGAGGAGAGACAAAAACAAAACGACAACAACAAAAAGAGTTAACAGCTGTTGAGTGTGCGGAGGATAGTTGCATAATCCCGCGAATATCTTGACTTTGTGCTGAAAGAGACCGAAATATTGCAGGCATTTCTATTTTTTTCTTGTCTATTAGACAATTTAAGTTAGGAAACAGGTTATTCTCAAGATAAGATATCTGTAGCACTCTAATATGCCATGCCAAAGGTCTTAACAGGTGATACTTTAAAAAACATCTTCCCTGCTGAGGGGGCGGATGCTGCTCAGTGGTATAATCTCTGCCTGACAAGGTTCTAGTCTCCATACCCACCATCCCCCAAAACACAAGTGTGTGTCTTCACTGGATTTCGCTACACTTTTGTAATGTAGCTTCCTGAAACTACAGAAAACTAAAGGACAAATCGGCTGGCACACATTCAAGGATACAGCTGTGAGAAAGACTTGAGCTGGAAATTTGCCTTTGTCGGCCAGGAACAGTCTTCTGTGGGTATGTCTTTTGTTGACATTACCAAAGAATTCTTTTCTTTCTTTCTTTCTTTCTTTCTTTTTTTTAAACAGGGTTTCTCTGTGTAGACCTGGCTGTCCTGGAACTCACTCTGTAGACCAGGCTGGGAACTCAGAAATCCACCTGCCTCTGCCTCTCAAGTGCTGGGATTAAAGGCGTGCGCCACCACTGCCTGGCAATAACAGATTTTTTAAATCTAAAATAGAATGTTTTCTTTTGAAAATTGTAAGGCATCAGTGGGTGGAACCTAGGACTTAACAATTTTTTTCTTTTGGTTGATTGGTTGGTTGGTTTTCTTTGAGACAGGATCTCATGTAGCCCCAGCTGGCCTCTATGATATAGCTGAGAGTGACTTTATACTCCTGATCCTCCTGCCTCCACATCCTGAGTGCATTGTAAGCACTCATTTACACCTCCAGCCCCTTTTGCTTTCCTCTTGGGTTAGAATCGAAGTTTGACACTTGGCCACCGCTCTAAGTCCTCGTCCCTGTGCTTCGTCATCACATCCTTCCCTGTGCCTCCAGCTGCCTGTGCTGCTGACACACAGCACTTGAAGTTGCACACAAGGCGGATCACTCCCACCAGTTTGGTAGGGATGTCTCCCTTCTCGGCAGTTCTGTCTGTTCCACTAGGAGCCTCCTGCCCCACAAAATTTAATTTCCCACAAATGAGAAATAACCACACTTTGTAACGTTTGAGCTCATGATCTCGGTTTCCAGGATCCAGAGAAAGCAATGCTAGCAGTCCAGTTCCTGAAGTTACTGTGTGCCGAGTAGTGTTCCATGTAGTTTGCGGTTCATCCTCATCGTTCTGTAACACAAGTTCAGTACAGTAAGCACACTAACTGTTAGTAAACCTACTCAGGCGAGTCCTGTGTTCTCCCTGTGCCTCTCTTATGTCCCTGTGTCTGCACGTCCTGCTTTTGCTCGCATGGCTGGCCTCCCCCTCCCCCACCCCTGCAGCTACCTGGCAACTTCTGCTCATTGAGGAAGCCTCCATTAAATATCTCTCTTCCAAAAAAGACCTCTCCTGGCTCATCTCCCCAGATTAGCAGGCCTCCTTTCTCCCTCACATAGGTACATAGCACTTTATTTTATTAGAAAAGCTGTCTCAGAGCCAGCCAATGATGGTACATGCCTTTCATTCCAGCACTTGGAAAGCAGAAGCAAGTGGATTGCTGAGTTCAGGACCAGCCTGGCCTAGAGAGTGAGTTAGTTCCAGGATAAACAAGGCTACACAGAGAAACCCTGTCTTGAATCCCCTCCCCCATCAAACAAAAGTGTCTTCCTCGGGCATGGAGCTGGAGACTATGTGAATGTACACTGTGATTTTCTATGGTCTTTAATCCCCACAGCTCAGTTGAAATGGATAGTTGTAGAGGATGCCAGGGAAACCAGGAATATTAAACACATGGCTGTCTCTTCAACGGAAGGGATGTATACCTCTTTTCCACCCAGAAGGCCGAGAGTTGATGTGGTTAACAGCCTGGTGGTGACCTTGAGCTGTCTTTAGGGCCCGGCCACACCTGACGCCCCAGACTTTTACATTCATCCCAGACTCTTCCTCTCCAAACCTTTATCTTGGATGCTGTTTCTCAATCAATAGAATCCATCTTTATGGATGAGGTCACATGTACTTTGTGATGCCTTAAGCTTCATCATGCACATGACATTGAGTTAATTGTCAGCAGGAAACTTTTTTCCAAAATTATACTGTACTTAAATGTGCCTAAAACAAACTGTCCGTCCGGGGTTTGAACCAACACCAGCTTTGCTGAATTGCTGAGCCAGATTTCCTTCTTTTCTCACTTGTATCAACATTCTGTGGGCCGTGTTGTTAGCAAAGGACCCCACAACCAGTGCTCAACATGAAGGGCTCGACCATCAGAGAAGGTAAGAAAATTTGTCTTTAAATAGAAGCAAGGAGTCAGGATCTTAAGTGAGATAATGGAAAGACTCATGGAGCACTTGGGAGGCAGAGACAGGCGGATTTCTGAGTTCAAGGCCAGCCTGGTCTACAGAGTGAGTTCCAGGACAGCCAAGGCTATACAGAGAAACCCTGTCTTAAAAAACCAAAAAAAAAAAAAAAAGAAGAAGAAGAAGAAGGATCATCGGTTCTAATCAGTCCTCTCTGATAGAGAACTCTGTACAATTATTGAAATGTTTGCTAAGACCCAGAGGAGGGGGCTGGAGAAATGGGTCAGCAGTTAGGAGTGCTGGCTGCTCTTCTAGGGGACCTGGGTTCATTTCTCAGCACCTATATGACAGCTCACAACTGTCTGTAACTCCAGTTCTAGGGGATCCAACACCTTCACACAGATGTGTGTGTGTGTATGTGTGTGTGTGTGTTGCATGCAGGCAAAACAACAATGCACAGAAAAATGAAAAATTAGTAAATAGACCCAGAAGAAAAAAAATATTAAAAGCAAGACCTTTACAACTCTGTACAAGTAATTGTAAAATGTAATCCTTGGCTTCCTAACCAAGTAACTATTGATGTTGAATATTAGAAGCACATAGGAACTAAAAGTAGGTAAAATTTCTGTCAATTATTTTGCACGCTAGAGTACAGTAATGTATCAATTGGACCCGCTCAGGAGGATTATTTGAGAGCAAGAAAGAGAAGCAAAGAGACTGAGAAAAGACAATTTTCTGCTGAAACAGATCTTGGCAGGGCGGGTCTGATGGAGTCCCATAGCCGCTGAGGCATCCCAGCCGGGAGATCCCCCATCCCTGTGCATTTGGGTTTCATTCTCCTGAACCATCTGACTGGAACTTGAAGCCTTCCATCCACAGGCCCTTCCTGCTGCCTAGGTCTGGCACCTTGGAGCTGCATGGTACAGCACCTGAGTTCCAAGGAAAGGCAGGCAGGGCTCCGCTGCTGCCAGGTGAGCTAGGTACCTCCAGAGTTTAGGGTATTTGGAATTTTGTTTTGTTTTTCTCAAGATAGGGTCTCTCTCTAAGAAGCTCTGGCTATTCTGGAACTCACTCTATAGACCAGGGCTGGCCTTGAACTCAGAGAGCTCTTCCTGCCTAGGCCTCTGTAGTGCTGAGATTAAAGGTGTGTGTCCTATTATACCGCCACCACCTGCTTCCAGATGACTTTTCTAAAGGACAAGGAACATATGTTTTATATACAAATTCCACATGCTCCACAAAAGAAGGTTGTTACCCAGCCCTGGATGTACAGCTCATTAGTCTGGCCTTGTTAATAAGCCAGCTTTTATTAGACGTTTCTCAGCCATTTTAAGTGACCTATAAACACATGGAGGAAAGAAACGCACCATGAATGGAAACTGTCCTAACTTGAAAAGAAATGCTGCAGAAGGATTGTGAATGCAGAGAGAGAGTGGAATGGAAAGATGGAAACACTGGGAATGAGGCCCTCAAGGATGGAGTTCAGTTAATAGAAAGTGGGAACAGATGGGACAAGAGTAGCTCGGGGACAGAAATGGAAGAGACAGAAATGAAGAAAAGTTTTGTGAGTTCCATCAGTGAGTTCCTAGCTTTGAAAATTTAAAAAAAAAAATCAATCCTATTGAAACAGTGGTACTGAACTGCTGGCACCTCTGTCTCTAGAGAAAACAAGCAGGAAGAGCTTCCCTAGCAGAGAAGCCAGAGACAGCCATGGCTATTGTTGATATAGCAGGGTTGGTGCGCTGAGTGCCTGTTACTAAGACCTAGCCCATCCAGTGGTGACTCAGAGCATCAGCCAAATAAAAAATTCTATTTCAGCCTTTACATCAAAGTGGAGACTTTCTCCTTGTTTCTTTTTTCTCTGTGTAGCCCTGGCTGTCCTAGAACTCACTCTGTAGACCAGGCTGGCTTTGAACTCAGAGAGTCACCTGCCCATATGCCTCCCAAGTGCTGAGACTAGAAGCTTGCACCACCATGCCCAGCTCAAAATGTTCAACACATTGTGGCGTGGTTTTGTTTAGTCGGTTGCTTGTTTTTTGCTTAAGATTTACTTACTTTGTGTGCATTGATGTTGTGCCTGTATGCATGTCTGTGATCCACTGGAATGTATGCCAGATTCCTGAGAACTGGACAGACAGCTGTGAGCTGCCATGTGGGTGCTGGGACCCGGGTCCTCTGGAAGAGCAGCTAATGCTCTTAGTGGCTGAGCCATTTCTCCAGCCCCGGGTCCTTGGCTTTTTAAGACAGGGTCTCTCTACATACCTATGGCTGTCCTCGAACTCAGAGATTCTCCTGTCTCTGTCTCCCAAGTGCTGGGATTAAAGGGATGTACTACCACTGCCCAGCTTTTTTTTTTTTTTTTTAATTTGTATTTTTGTACATTACGAAAGGTTTTTAAATAACTATGTAAACAGGCTTAGGACAGATTTAAGATGGAAAATAGTAAATTGGAAGAAAGTTTTTAAAAATATCTTGTAAAATACAGTGCCCAAGAAATGCAAACATAACTGCATGTTTCTCAAACCCCCATAGAGGCCAGAAGGGATTAAACCAAAAGTACAATGAATATAAGTTAGATTATTTTTAAGTTTTCACCTAATACTATTTTTGGTACAGCCTGAGAATCCCATTACATCAGACTGTCTATAATATGTAATAAAAATTAAAGCCTTCCATCAAGTTCTTCCTCCATGAAACTGTTATGCCTGGGTATTGTTCACAGTTTTGGTTCATTTACAGAATCAGTTATATAGATCTGTACTTTCTTTACATGGGAAAACTAAATTGCTTTCTTCTTCAGAATTTTCTGTGATTAGTTCCCAGGTGCTCCTGAAAACCCTGTTACCTAGAGGAGAGTTTTTTTTTTTTTTGGTTTGGTTTGGTTTGGTTTTTCGAGACAGGGTTTCGCTGTGTAGCCCTGGCTGTCCTGGAACTCACTCTGTAGACCAGGCTGGCCTCAAACTCAGAAATCCGCCTGCCTCTGCCTCCCAAGTGCTGGGATTAAAGATGTGCACCACCACTGCCCGGCTTACACTCAAAATTAAAATTGATTTAAATTTTAAAGATCCCTATTAGCTGGGACATTTGTGGTACATGCCTTTGATGTCAGCACTCAGTTTGATCTCTGAATTCAAGGCCAGTCTGATCTACAAAGTGAGTTCCAGGACAGCTTAGGATACTCAGAGAAACCCTACCTAGATAAATAATTAAAATATTCTAAATCATAAGTTTAGTTTTAAATCTTTAAAACTTAAAGTCCATCGTTAAGTGGATTTTGTTTGTCTTTGAGTTTTATACTTGCTCTTGGTCTGATAAGTGGTCAGACCCTGGCAAGGGAGGAAGTTAAGAGCCCCATCCTCTTTTGAAAGCATTGTTTTGCACAGTATTTCAAGTTTCTGGTGCATAATTAGTAGTGAGTATACATCAGCTTGACATCTGAAGCTACAGCTGTCTGTGTGTGGGGCCCTCTCTGCTCTCTGGTATACTGAGATCTATGCTGGAATGTACTGCAGGTATACACAGTACACTACAGGCATGCATAGGACTTCTCATGTTGGCCTGTGGTCTCCAGGATGCTGTCCTGTTCATATGCATCAAAGTGGGAGCCATCTGGGATTTCATTCATTTCCTGAAAGACATAAACATAACCTGTGAACTCATCAGTCACAGAATGTAGTCCCGGGTGAAGCACAGGGAGCGAGGAGCTCCAGGAAGATTCTGTTATGCCACATGTGGGACTTGACTTTGTCAAGTAACTCTTTTATTTTTTACTGTTGTTATTTTTTCCTTGTTTGTTTGGCTGGTTGTTTTTTGTTGTTTTGTTTTGATATGGAGTTTCTCTGTATAGCCTTGGCTGACCTGGAAATAACTCTGTATTCCAGGTTGGCCTCAAACTCACAGAGATCCACCTACCTCTGCCTCCCACGTGATGGGATTAAAGATGTGAGCTGCCACCACCGAGCATCAAATAACTATACATTTTCTTTCTGGGACTCATTGCAACTAAGAAATGATATAGCTAATTTATGTTAGTAAACTTTTTAAAGAATTTTACAGTTTCTATAATATTAATCAGGTCACTAAAACCCTTACAATCCACAGGGTTAAGCTGTTGTGAAATGGCTCCATTAAATTCTTAATTGACTAAAATTAAAAATAAAAGGGGGTACATCCACCCAGTTCCCATATACTATGCTACATTTAACTATGCCGACTTCACTTTAAAGGCTAATATTTATTCTACTACTGCCCAAAATGAGACACAGCCTAAAGTAAGTGTGTGTGTGTGTGTGAGTGTGTGTGTGTGTGTGTGTGTGTGTGTGTGTGTGTGTGTGTGTGTGAAAAATTCTAGAAACTAATAGTGGTAAGGGCCCAGTGTTCTTCTTGGGTCCAGGTTATGTTTATGTCTTTCTAGAAAATGAAGGAAATCCCAGATGACTCCCACTTCAATGCATATGAACAGGGTAGCATCCTGGAGACCATAGGACAAATGAATCATCTAAAGATAGGTAGCAAACCCATCAAGAGGAAGAGTAAGCCAAAAGCTTGGGAAGACAGCAAGGATTCAGTACAACTGACCCCAAAATGCCACTGCTACAAGCCAATTGTCCCTTGCTAATACAAAATCCAAATGCCTTTTTGTCAGGGGATAAAAGATACACCCGCATTAGGAGACAGTATGATATTACTTGATCATACTTAAAACTGATTTTAGGCTTTTTTATTGCCAGTCCCAGGAATAGTCACTGGTACACAAAGAGCGATCTCAAAGACGGCCTGTGTGATTAGCAAAGCTCCTGATATCACAGCAAAGATTAGCAAAAGGGGATCGAGAGATAGGTCTGAGGACCACAGTTTTACAAAGCAGAGCTACTGTAGATGATCTGTTGCTCAAGCATGATCTTGGTCATCGACAGTTTCCTGGTACGTGTGGCTTTAATGTGTCAGATTTTTCTCCTACTATTGATGGTCAAATTAATGACTTGCATAAGGAGACACATGGGCGAAGTCTCCCAAGTGGCTTTCGAATGGTTATTAAGGTTAAGGAAGCTTTCCCACTTGGTTGTCTGTTCCCTAGTCTTAAAACCCTCTTATGCTTGCCTGTGTTCATGATATGCTTGCCTGGGTTAGTTAGACTAGCCATAGAGCCAGTGTATTCAGCCACGTACTCTAGTACAGCCACTGTTTTTTTCTTTTTAAAAAAAAAAAAAAAAAAGCTGGGTGGTGGTGGTGCACACCTTTAATCCCAGCACTTGGGAGGCAGAGCAGGCGGATTTCTGAGTTTGAGAGTTCAAGGCTAGCCTGGTCTACAGAGTGAGTTCCAGGACAGCCAGGGCTACGCAGAGAAACCCTGTCTCGAAAAAAACAAACAAACAAAAACAAAAATTAGAAACGGGAAATGTAGAAGGTACAAGGTCCTTGTACTCACAGATAAGCACGGGGAAAACCAGGAATGTTAAACACGAATACAGGGTCTCTTCAACCGAAGGGGCAGGGATGTATACCTGTTTTCTGCCCAGAAGGCTGGGAGTGGATGTGGTTAATAGCCTGGTGACCTTCTGCTGTCTGTAGGGCCCAGCCACACCTGACGACCCAGACTTTTACGTTCCTCCCAGACTCTTCCTCTCCAGACCCTTATCTTGGGCATTGTTTCTCTGTCAATAGAACATTTGCTTGCGGGAGATGTCACATGTGCTTTACAAATGGAGAAGAACCCCACACACAGAAAGTGCTCCCATGTTAGAACTGAAAACCTTGAGGATGGAAAGGTTGTTATCTTCATTTATTTCACCTAAGTAACTCCAAACAGCCTCCTGCTGTTCGCCTTTGTTCTCGGTCATACCCGCTCCATGTTCCTGTATCTATAAAGCACATTTCAGAGGCTGGTGTTTGTTTTCATGAGTACTTTGTTTGCCATGCAAGCATGATCTTGCTTTGAACTCAGTGTGGTGAGTATCCAGTGGACGGGCTCTCTCTGCCCTGCAAGCTTGTTTTACCTTGGATCACTTTCAGAGAGTATTCTTGTAGAGTGAAAAATTATAGATACTGGGTATATAGAATCCTTTTTTAGACATATAAAATATTCTTTATGCTTTCTTTATAAGGACATGGAAAACTTTCTGAGAAACCGAGCCATGAAGCAAGTTAGGAATGTGGAAAGACCAGTCACCATTACTGGAACTGGCCGACCACAAAGAGAAAGGAAAGAATGCAGGTGAGCTAGGTGGAACCAAGCTGGGAACTAAGCTGAGAACCAAGCTGGGAACCGCAGTGACAGGGCAAGGCCGCAGTAACAGGGCAGGACCACATTCTTGAGAAAGATTATCGTACAGAGAGTTTTCACCTGACCCTGACTCACCTAGGTTGGGTTCCTTTGGAATGTTCCACTATTTTTATGTTATGCCACCTTAGCAACCCCTCGTCCCCCTCCCCATTCCTTGGTTGTCGGGGTCAATTTAGCTCCTGGGTGGGCATACGAATTGACTGGCAGCTAGCTGTCACATGACCGGATAAACCTCGTTTTTGCTCTGGTACACGGTGTCTCGAGCAGATTACTGGGTGGTCGACTTTCTGAGACTTGAGTGAGGGTCTCCCCTCTGCGGGGGTCTTCATTCTAATTAATTCATAGGCACATTTTCCTTCCTAAAGATATTTCTGACTAAATGGATTTACAGGCACAACTATTTTCATAAACCTGGTATCAGTTTATTTTTAGTGTAACTTTTAAAACTTTGTAGTCTTGTATTTTATTTTCTGATTATTGACAGTACCTTAGAAAGGTAAGTTTCCTGACCTATCATTTTTTTAAGGATTGTTTGCATTAATATTTTGAAACACTTTGCTCACTTCTACATTTTCTGAAGTTATTTGTTTTTATGTGTGTAAGTTTTGCCTGCGTGTATGTCTATTCTCTATGTGCATACAGTGACCCTGGACAGGAGAAGAAGGCAGTGGGTTCCCAGAACTGGAGTTTCAGACTGTTATGAGCCGCGCTATGTGGGTCCTGCTCAGCTAACCCTGTCCAGTCTCAGACTGTTAAGAGCAGTCAGTGCTCTTTTTTGTTTGTTTGTTTGTTTTGTTTTGTTTTGTTTTGTTTTGTTTTGTTTTTCGAGACAGGGTTTCTCTGTGTCGCCCTGGCTGTCCTGGAACTCACTCTGTAGACCAGGCTGGCCTCGAACTCAGAAATCCGCCTGCCTCTGCCTCCTAAGTGCTGTCTTGAAAAACCAAACAAACAAATCTTTTTTTAAAAAATTTTTTTTCTTCTCATTATTTAGAGATCATATAATTTAAAGTTTTCTCCCCATTTGATTTCAGCTCCAGTATGCTGCTCTGCTCGGTACAACTTAGCGATCTTGGCATTCTGTGGTTTCTTCGTTCTCTATGCATTACGGGTGAACCTGAGTGTTGCGTTAGTGGACATGGTGGATTCAAATACAACTCTGACCGATAATAGAACTTCCAAGGAGTGTTCGGAACATTCTGCCCCCATAAAAGTACACCACAATCACACAGTAAGTGCTATCTTT
>NW_021620336.1:939783-970852 GCF_004785775.1 Grammomys surdaster
GCATGATTTATTTTATTTTTAATTTTGGGTATGTGCGTATGTTTGTGTGTGCATGTGCACAAGTGTGGCATCAGATTCCCTGGAGCTGGTGTCACAGGAAGTTGTGAGCTGCCTGGTGTGGACATTAGGAGTTGAATTCAGGTCCTGTAAAAGAACAGTATGTGATCTTAATTGTGTGTGTGTGTGTGTGTGTGTGTGTGTGTGTGTGTGTGTGTGTACACTATGTATGTCTGAGTGTGTGTGCTGTTGCGTGCATGGAGACACCCCTAGAGGACAGAGGGTATGGGATCTCATGGGGCTGGACTACAGGTGGATGTGAGCCACCTGACATGGAGGCTGAAGGGACTGGGTTCAGCACAAGACACCCGAGATGAGGTTCTCAGCACAAAAGAGATTTATTTGCCCCAGAGGGCAGGGAGTAAGAGATGAAGACAGGAGAGAGAGGATGAGGCAGAAGGGGAAGGAATATTTGTCCTGGAGAACAAAGGACTGCCCCTGGATAGAGAGGAGACAGATGTGGCACATTAGGCAAATGGCGGTTTATAAAGGTAAAGAAGGAACCTTCCGTTAGGATGAGGTGTTCTGTTTTGATTGGACAGGTTAAAGTGGCCAAAGGGGGCTTTTGATTGCTGGACTTCAAGAGTTTGATAGCTAGAACTTGGCAGTCGGCCTCAGGAGGAGGAAGTGGCCAAAGAAGGCAATGGACCTTGGTGGGTAGTGTTAGAAATATACTCTAACAGTATTTAGCAAGGCGGAGAGAATAGGGGAAGGGCAAGACCTGCCAGAGCCATGCTCGCCATGTCCTTTCAGGTGCTGGGAGACAAATCCAGGTCCTCTGCAAGAGCAACCGCAAGTGCTCTTAATTGCTAGGCCATCTCTCCATCCCCTTTAACATGATTTCTGGCTTGACTGTGCAGGAAGCACATTATTACTCTCAGCTCTTCCCTCCATGCATCTCTGTCTTGTGCATTTGTTCTCGTTTAGAGCTGCAAGTGAGATAACATGAGTTTTATGGGTAAATTATAATTTTACTAGATTGTGTAAGAAATACTTGCTTGTTTTCCATTGACTGAGTGGAAAATTTTCTACCTGACTAATTTTTTTTGGGGGGGGAAGGGGGGGTGAGACAGGGTTTCTCTGTATAGTCCTGGCTGTCCTGGAACTCACTCTGTAGACCAGGCTGGCCTCGAACTCAGAAATCCGCCTGCCTCTGCCTCCCAAGTGCTGGGATTAAAGGAGTGCGCCACCACCGCCCAGCTCTGACTAATCTTAAATACAGTGATTAATTTTTTTTTTTCAAGACAGTGTTTCTCTTTGTAGCCCTGGCTGTCCTGGGAACACTGTCTATAGACCAGGCTTGCCTCAAACTCAGAGATCCACCTGCCTCTGCCTCCCAAATGCTGGAATTAAAAGTGTGAGCCACCACTGCCTGGTACAGTGATTAAGAAAGATTTGTCTGCAGTGGTTTTTAAGCCAGAATCAGAAGGGTGAAAACAAATTAGCCACGGACTGAGGGTGTAACTCCACTGGTAGACCACTTGCATAGCATGAGTCAGGCCCTAGGTTCGATCTCAGGCACAGAACAAACCAGGCGTCGGTTGTGCATGCTGTAAGCCCAGTCCTTAGGAGGCCAAGGCAAGAGGATCTGTAGTTGACTCAGTAGCAGCTACATGGTTTGAGGGCAAAGGTTACAGGTTCTTCTTCTTTTTTTTTAATCATTTCTCTTTATGAATATGAGTACACTATAGCTGTCTTCAGAAACACCAGAAGAGGGCATTGGATCCCATTACAGATGGTTGTGAGCCACCATGTGGGTGCTGGGAATTGAACTCAGGACCTCTGGAAGAGCAGTCAGTGCTCTTAACCGCTGAGCCATCTCTCCAGCCCAGGTTACAGGTACTTAACCAAGTGAGAGACATTCAGTTTATAATCTAAAGGCCTTTCTTTTCTGGCAGCAGTGAGATTGACCTCAGAAGTCTGATAATAAACTCAAGACTAGGTGCTACTCACTGTGCTGCCTCTCCTGGGTCGGATGCTGGCACTCTTGACTGCCATGCTCCAGCTGGGCAGTGTTCCCGCTCTGCCCTGGCACACTGTGCCCTCCACAGAGTTCAGTTCTCCGAGACCCTGCAATCTACTTCTCAGGCTTTATCTCTGTTCCTTCCTTTTACCCCAGTGAAGTTCCCAGATCCATTGTCTGCTTTCCTGTTTTCAGCCCTCGGTCCATCCTATCACTGCTTCCTGCTCTTGTTTTGTTTGACTTTGCTTTTGGATTTGGTTTCTTGTTTGGTTGGTCAGTTAGTTGGTTGTTGTTGTGTTTGAGACATCGCTGCCCCTGCCTCCTCAGTGCTGGGATTGAGGACATGCACCACCTCCAGCTACTGTACTTCCTCATTGTCTTTCTTTGCTGCTCTGAGACTGAATCTTAACCATCTTTTCAAAGTCCAGTTGCTATTCCGTACATCTTGCCTTTGCTTGGGGATGTCAGAAATATCTCTTAAATTTGAGCCCTACATTGTTCAGCGCTTCTTCCTAATTTGGAATAGCCACTGGTTTATATCTGTCTCTTGCCTATGACTAAAACGTGGGATCAGAAATAGTGTTTAAGCCAGGTTACAGCAATGTGAATCTGTAATTCCAGTACTTAAGAAGTAGAGGCAGGAAGATTAGGAGTTCAAGGTCACCCTTAGCTACATATAGAAATCAGGGCTACCCTAGGCTTCACGAGACCCTGTCTTAAAAAGTAAATAACTGTTATCTAGCCAAGCAGGGTAGTTCTCACCTGTAATCCTGGCACCTGGAAAGCTGTGGCAAGAGCGTTATGTAAATTTGAGAAAAGCCTGAGCTACATAGTGAGTTCAAGACCACCCAGGCTATAGGGAACAATTCTGTCCCAACTTAAAAAGAGAGAAACATATATATACACACACACACATACACACACACACATATACACACACACACACACACACAATCATTTAGCCCTCATTGCACTTAACTAAAATGTCTTGCAAGGTTAAAATGTATTTTATTGATAAAACAATTGTTTATAATATGTAAAACTATGAAAGCCTCATTCTTATTTCAACAAGCACGCCCATACCCGCTGGCCTCCTACATCAGCCTCTCCAGTGCTGGGATTACAGCGTGCAGCACCATGCATGGCTCTCATACCAAGTGGCATCTTGTATTCCTCAATATCTGCACAGTTGTAACTACTGTAACTGTATACATATACATGTATGCTTTACATTTCTTAGAACATGATCCTGTAGGGCGTGCTGGACTGTAGGGCGTGCTGGACTGTGGCTGCTTCTGGTTCCGTAGTTCCTGTAGCCCTTTCCTGCGTTCACCTTTCCCCAGGGCTTACAGAGTCTTCCTGTGTTGATCTAGGAGCCCAGCTTGGAACAGTAATCTCACTTCCTCTTTCCGGAATGATTTGCTACTATATGAACTGGACTTATGTCTTCTATCTTTTTGGTAAGTATAAATCTTTAACTCAATTATAACATAAATTTAAAATGTTATAGTAGTTGATTACATTTAAATGTGGTTCTGTCTCCCGGCTTCCTAACTGAAAGAATTTCATAACTGAACATGGAGGTTCGTAAAAATTTAGTAAAAGGTTTCTGAACACACACTGACTAAACAGTAATTCAGAGTCAAACGTGTAAGGTATCTGAGGTCCTTCTTGTGGCAGGTTGTGACCGTGTTGTGACATGTGACTTCACTGCAGCCTAGGTTCTGATGGAACATGCACTTGGGATACACATCTGCCACAGGCATCTGAAACACATCAGCTCAGAGTCGAGAGCATTGTATGTTATAAACTGTAATGCTTTCACTATACATGTGAAGTTTTCTGCTGTTCTAGAAGTGGAATTGTTTACCATAGAAAGCAAAAGACAGTGTTCCCCTATTGTGACTCTTCATCTTGTAAGTATCAAATCAGTGTATCTTTGGGTTGGATCGGAGTGAGTAATTTTAAAAATTAGTGTTTGAGCCGGCAGTGGTGGTGCATGCCTTTAATCCCAGCACTGGGGTAGAGACAGGTGGATCTCTGAGGCTGAGGACAGCTGGTCTACAGTTTTAGGACAGCCACACTACACAGAGAAACCCCATCTCGAAAAGACAAAACCATAATTACTGTTTGAATCGCCGAGTTGAGATTCATAAGAAAGAACCATTCAGTGAGTTTTTGGCTCGGGCTCAGAGGAGAATTTCCAAGAGTTGAGATGACCCTAAACACGTTTCTGCTCTCCTGTCCCATGCATACAAAGTGCTGTTCTCAGAATTGACCTTCACAAGATGGAAGTCAACCCTGAGAAGGCTCAAGGATGCTCTGCACACTGCAAATGTGAAATAGTCATCAGTGTTTAAAGCTCTCTGTAAGAACAAACACATCCGTCTCAGTATGCAAGTCATCTTCTATCTTTCCTAAGTAGGCAAATCAAGTGAGGAACAAAGAACTTAAAGTAAGTTTCTTTTATTTGATACTAGTGAATATTTTATTTGTATTACAGTTTTATGTACCTATATATACAGAGTTGTGTAAAAATTTCTCAGTAGAAAGGGCTTAAGAAGTGCTACTCTAGGGCTGGAGAGATGGCTCAGTGGTTAAGAGCACCATCTCTTCTTCCAGAGGTCCTGAGTTCAATTCCCAGCAACCACATGGTGGCTCACAACCATCTATAATGAGATCTTCTGGTGTGTCTGAAGACAGCAACAGTGCACTTACATACATGAAATAAATAAAATCTTTAAAAAAAAAAAAAAAAAAAGAAGAAGTGCTACTCTAGGCCGGGCAGTGGTGGCGCACGCCTTTAATCTCACTGCCTTGGAGGCAGAGGCAGATGGATCTCTGAGTTTGAGGCCAGCCTGGTTTACAGAGCACGTTGCAGGACAACCAAAGTTAAAAAGTTAAAAATCAAAACAAACAAAACAACAGGGGAAAAAAAGCCCTAAACTGTACTCTAACTCACTGAAGGAAACATTGCCGAATCACAGTGTTCTAAAACACAGTAAACTGGTTTCCCATGTTGTTAGGGCTGACAGGAGCTAACCCAGTTTGACCTGTTAGCTTTGGAATGTGCTTCTCTAGAAACTACTGTTGAGTCCTGGCCTTTAGTGTCACACTGTGACAAGTTCCTCTCTCGGGGTTACGAAAATGTGTTTTGAAAATACTCGCCGGGCGGTGGTGGCGCACGCCTTTAATCCCAGCACTTGGGAGACAGAGGCAGGTGGATTTCTGAGTTCAAGGCCAGCCTGGTCTACAGAGTGAGTTCCAGGACAGCCAGGACTGTACAGAGAAACCCTGTCTCAAAAAAAAAAAAAAAACAAGCAAAAGACTAACTATTAATTGTCACAGGTTTTCTTTTCTGGTTATAAAAATGTTCTGGAATTAATTGTATTAGCACAACGAAATAAGTCTTAAAATTTTGTACTCAGCCAAAATGGCCATGGTGGGGCTTGGGAGACTGGGAAACTAAGGCAGGAAGATTTAAACAAAGCAAAAATCTATAGACCCTTATAAGTCTGTCTATCTGCAGACCTGGATCGGCTGAGTCTTCGATTCATTTCATTAAAGAGTATTTGAGGCTGTGCATGATCACACACACCTGTCATCCCAGCAGTTGAAGCAGGAAAATTGTCTTAAGTTTAGCCTGAGCTTCATATCGAATACCTAGCCAGGCAGAGCTACCTAGCAAAATCCTGTCTCAAATCATCCCCCAAGTGCATAGAGAGTAATAGTAATATTCTAAGCCAGGCGTTGGTGGCGCACGCCTTTAATCCCAGCACTTGGGAGGCAGAGGCAGGCGGATTTCTGAGTTCGAGGCCAGCCTGGTCTACAGAGTGAGTTCCAGGACAGCCAGGGCTATACAGAGAAACCCTGTCTCGAAAAACCAAAAAAAAAAAAAAAAAAAAAAAAAAATAGTAATATTCTACTGCAGAGCTGAAGCCTGAAATTAAATCTAATTTTACATTACATTTATAGATATGTAATCTAGTCAAGATGTGTACAAAATGCTGTTGATACATTCAAATTGTATATAACTGTTACCTTTCTATTTTAAGGTATAGTTGGAATTGTCTGGTTTATGTTATGGATGTGGATAGTCAGTGATACACCAGAAACTCACAAGACAATCTCCCATTATGAAAAAGAATACATTGTTTCATCATTAAAAAATCAGGTAAGGACTCTGGCACATTTAAAAATTGACATAACAGGGCTCAGAGATGGCTCAGAGATAAAGAGTACTAACTGCTCTTCCAGAGGTCCTGAGTTCAATTCCCAGCAACCACATAGTGGTTCACAACCATCTGGAATGGGATCCAGTGCCCTCTTCTAATGTGTCTGAAGACAGCTACAGTGCACTCATATACATAAAATAAATAAATCTTTTTTGAAAAAAATGATATAACAATTTTTGAAATAGATCTTTTTGTTGTTCATAGGCAAATTAGGATAAGCAAATGAAATAAGTGTTTAAAATACTGGCTGAGGAAGTGCAGTTCTTTCTGAACTAAAACTAATTTCTTCTCAATGTCATTCTAGGAACTAAGGGTGTGGCTCAGTGAGAGAGCATAAACACCCAGGAGTCCATCTGAGTAGTCAGGTGCAAACTGAGGACAGACAGACAAAGAGGGTGCCTTTATTAACTGCCTTGAATTGGGGAATTCTACCACATGTGACTAACCCATACTCCAGGGCCAACCCATTTATTAAATATTAGTAGTTTAACATCTGTTTTAGAATTAAAATGAGTATAAATAGAAATCTTCATGTCTTTTTAAATTGAGAATTATTTTTATATGTCTAAAGTATGTATATTTGTCTGTGTGTCAGTATGTGTATAAGAATGGAGTTACCCTCCAAAGCCAGAAGTGTCAGGTCCCCAGGAGTTATAGAAGGATATAAGCCACCCATGGTGGATTCAGGGGACCAAACTCAGGTCCTCTGCAAGAGAAATATGCACTCTCAATGGCTAAACCTTTTCTCCTACTTTGTCAAATGGCTTTCTTTGACCCGGTGCATCATCTCAGATACCCCTGCTCTGAAAGCCCCGTCATGTGGCTGCATATAAAGCCCTCATCTGGTTTCACTCTTTGTTCCTGTTTCCTTCCCTGAGATGGTGACACTGCACAGGCTAGCCTCAAACTCTGAGCTCACATCACCCTCCAGCTGAAACCTCCTGATCCTCTGAGGCTACAGGTGTGCAGCACCACACCCAGCATGCACAGTTCCTATAAACCATTTTAATCTAAGAAGACTTGATAATGAAAAGCAGATCCTAATAAGACCTTCCAGTCTTCTTCACTTTTCCCTCATGGCAGCTTCCAGCTGTGATACTGACAGCATTCTCCATTTTAAAGAACCACTGTTGTTTAAAGTGGCTCAGACACACATGGCTTTGGTGACATTTGTAACTCTACTCTACTTATGTTCTCCTCTGATCAGTCATAGATTCTCTCTAGTTAATATGTTTAATGAAACAACTAAAATTGGTTAATTATTTTGTTACTTAGCATTTCACAGAGTCTATGTTCAGCTCTAGAATGCACAGCTGAGTTTGGTGTTGTGTGTTCTAGACTGAGTTTTAGCCAATGGCGTGTGTGGTTAAGCGTTAACAGAGCTGTCGCATCTCCTAATTTGGCCTTTCCTTCAGCTTTCTTCGCAGAAGGTGGTGCCATGGGCATCCATCTTGAAGTCATTGCCACTTTGGGCAATTGTAGTAGCACACTTCTCCTACAACTGGACCTTCTACACTTTGTTGACTTTATTGCCGACCTATATGAAAGAAATCCTAAGGTTCAATGTTCAAGAGGTAAGAGGAAATGACTGTCTGCTATAGAATCATTCAGAGCCACACCCACAGCTCCTTTTCACCTTTGTCAAATTCCATCATTTTCCTCTGTGCTGGCTAGTTTTTATGTCTGCTTGTTACAAGCTAAGTCATCTGAGAGGTGAGAACCTCCATTGAGAAAGTGCCTCCGTAAGATCAGGCTGTAGGCAAGCCTGTGGTGCATTTCTTTCATTAGTGATTGATGCAGCCTGTTGTGAGTGGGGCCTTCTGGGGATGCTGGTCCTGGTTCTATAAGAAAGCCAAGTGAACAACCCCTGGGGAGCAAGCCAGTGTGAGCAGCACTCCTCCATGGCCCCTGCATCAGCTCTTGCTCCCAGGTCCCCGCCTGGTTTGAGTTCTCGCCTGAGCTTCCCTGAGTGGACTGTGATTTATGCTATGTAACCAATAAACCCTTTCCTCCCAAAGTTGCTTTGGTCATGGTGCTTCATCACAGCAATAGTGACCCTAACTAAAACACCTGTCTTTTGTGCTGCTGTACCAATTTTTGGGGGTTTTCTGTTGTTGCTTGTTTTTTTCTCTTTGTTTTGTTGGTTGGTTGGTTGGTTTGTTTGTTTGTTTGTTTGTTTGTTTGTTTGAGACAGGGTTTCTCTTTGTAGCTCTGGCTGTCCAGGAACTCACTTGGTAGAGCAGGCTGGCCTTGAACTCACAGAGATCCACCAGGGTCCAGCTTGCTATACTATGTTTTCTCCTACCACCCATGTGTGTGTGTGTGTGTGTGTGTGTGTGTGTGTGTGTGTGAGAGAGAGAGAGAGAGAGAGAGAGAGAGAGAGAGAGAGAGAGACTCTGACTCTGAGATTCTATCTCATTGAATGAGAATAGTGTTTGAAAATAAATCTGTAGCTGCATAAGAAACACAGTTCAAACTGACTTTTTCCTTAAAAATCAGCATATTCATGAAACTTATGAGATGTCCTTTGCTCACAATAGGGCTTGTTCTGAGAAGCTTGTGTGCAAAATTGTATTTTGAAACTTTAAAGTAGCCAGATATGGGGGCACATTCCTTTAATCCCAGCACTCAGGAGGCAGGTGGATCTCTGTGAGTTTGAGGCCAGCCTGGTCTACAGAGTGAGGTTCAGGACAGTCAGGGCTACACAGAGAAACCTTGTCTTGAAAAACAAACAAACAGACAAACAAAAAAGGTAACATCCATGAGGACCTGGAGCAGACAGTACTGTTTCCCGTGAGACCAGCTATTACAGGAATGAGTCAGACTGAGTCCCACGACTGCTGCAAATGCTAATTATGTATGTGTGATATGTGGACATCACCACATCGCTCCACTGTGTCTGCTATTTCCAAGTAGTCAGGGCTGGTTACGACTCGTATGTTGGGCCATGATTAATCTTGAATCTTCTCCCCTCTTCCAGAATGGGTTTTTATCTGCATTGCCTTATTTTGGCTGTTGGCTATGCATGATTCTCTGTGGTCAAGCCGCTGATTATTTAAGGGTCAAGTGGAATTTTTCAACTATAAGCGTTCGAAGAATTTTTACCCTCGTAGGTAAGTGAGATGAACCAAGTTTTGTTTTGTTTCCCAGTCATACACATAACACTCTAAACCCCTTTGCCTCTGATCACGAAAGTGGGAGATTTCCCCACACACAACCAGTTTTGCAGCACACAAGCTGTGTGAAACAGCTAAGTCTCACAAGACTGTCCTCTTCCACCTTAGAGGCTAGACCTACACTTTTAACTGGCTGTTAATTAAAGTTCCCATGGCCTGTCCTTGGGCTCAGTTAATTTGCTAGACTGACTCACAGAACTCAGGGCACAGACTTTATTTCTGACTGCTCATTTATTATAGAGGCTGTTACGGGGGGAATGGATAAATAGCCAGGTAGAAGAATCCTTAGGCCAAGGTCTGTAGGAAGGGCTATGGAGCCACCTCCCTTCAGAGGTGCACCATCTGCCAGGGACACCACGAGGAGTTCTGCTGCTCAGAAGCTCACCTAGACCTCGTCCATGTCCTCTGGTTTTGTTGTCAGTTGATTATCTGTTTGTTGTCACAAAATCTCACCATCTGGCCAGACTGGTGTGTAACTCACTTTATAGCTCAGGTAACCTGGAACCCAAAAGTCATCCTCCTGCTTCACTGACCTGAGTACTGGAGTTACAAGTGTGGTTACTTGGTTAGTTGGTAGCTCAGGTGGTTGTTTCTAAGACAGATTCTCCATGCTATGCTACCTGGGTTTGGCCTCAAAATTCACAACTTTCCTGCTCCAGCTGTCAAGAGCTGGGATTGTAGACCTGGACCACTACACCCAAGCCAAACCTTGTCCTTCTGAGATTCTGAGGAGGCTTCATTATGTCAGGAGGACTGAGTAAATCAGTGGTCATTGTGGTTACATCCTCCTCGATGACTGGTACCTTTGCCTTTTTGATAGCCAGTCAACGTAGTACACACTGTAGTCCAGTCGTACTGTAGTCCTGAGACTGGGGAAGCTGAGGCCAGAGAATCATTTGAGGCCAGGAGTGTGAAGCCAGACTGGGTAACATAATGAGACTCTGTCTCAAAAACACACACACAAAAATGAGAGCCAGGCCTGATGATACATCTCTAAGATCCCAGCTCTTGAGAAGTAGAGCCAGGAGCATCAGGGATTCAAGGTCTTCTGGATCATAACTAGTTTGAGACCAGGTTGAGCTCCCTCAGGTGATGTCTCAAAATACTGGGACACACAGTCTAAGGCCATGGGTCCAAGTGTCACCAGTCATGTTATTAGCAAACAAAAAGCAATCCTAATCACTCCAGAAACTCCAGAGGCCTGAGGGCTCTGTACCAAAAACAGGAGTGGAGAGCAAGAATGCATGTCTCTTCACATCAGTAAGCCACGGCAGCAAAAAAGAATAATCCTTTACCTTGTTCACATATGGATCCTGACTTTGGTTCCTGCCTATTAACTCCACCTACAGGTTTTCTGACACCTTCTTCTGGCCTCTGCAAGTACCAGAGAGTACATTGAACAAACATAATAATAACATGTTTTAAGACAATTTTGTCTGTGCATGCTGGTATATTCCCTTAATTCCAGTTTTTGGGAGGCAGAGGCAGGCAGTAAGGCCTCTATGACTTTGAGGCCAGCCTGGTCTACATAATAAGTGGCAGGCCAGAACTACATAGTAAGATCCTGTCTAAATAAATAAATGTAAATTTGGGGCCCAGAAAAAAAATGGCTCAGCAATTAAGAGAACTGGCTGCTCTTACAGAGAACACAAGTCCCATTCCCAGAACTGTCTGTAACTACAGCTCCATGGGCTCTGATGCCCTCTTCTAGCCCCACAGGCATTAGACATACATGTGTGCACAGACATACATGCAAGCAAAACACCCATACACATAAAATAAGTCTGTTTTAAAAACAATATGGTGAAAAGACCCACTCTTGGTAAATTCTTCAAACATCTGCCGAACACCCACTACAGGAGTTCCTATCCTATCCTGTTCAGATACTATTCTGACTTTGATCATCTGTAAAGGAAATCATTTCCCTTTGGGTTCAATCTGATTTTTTTTCCTCTTCCATGGACCAGTGGTGTGTAATAATATGCATTTTGTTATCAACTCCTAGAATCAGGATGGATCAAATTTCTAACTACATCCAACAGAGTTTATTATTTTTGTAAGATTTCTGTGTCTGTCTGTGTGCATGGCGGGTATGTACTATTGCAGAAGCCAGTGGATCACCCTGGAGCTGGGAGTTACACGTGGTTGTGAGCCACCCGACATGAGTGCTAGGAGCCACACTTAGATCCTCTGGTGAGCAGGAAGCACTCTTAGCCACTGAGCCACCTCTTCAGCCCCCAGTCAAGTTTACTGTATAATTTGTTTACTTTGATGATGTGAACTTTAACCACAGCTGTTGCTTCTCTCTTCTGCCGTGTTTTTCAGTCTTTCTGTCCTTGATGATCAGCTCTGTAGATGTAGACTGAGTCCTTACCACGTGCAGACTTGGGGGCACGGCAGGGGGAGAGTTTCCTTTTCTTATTACTTGAGTTATATCCCGTGTTTCCTGCCTTGCTTTCTAGTGATGAAAGCAATGAAGACACTTCGGTCTTCCAGGCAGTTCAGTGTTTCTACAGTAGGTGGCAGCACCATCCAACTCAAGGTTCTATGGATTTAAATTGAGCAACTACAATAATGATGCTTCTTTCTCTCTTACAACTTTGTAACTCCAGGAATGGTTGGCCCTGCGGTTTTCCTAGTCGCAGCTGGATTTATAGGCTGTAACTATTCTTTGGCTGTTGCGTTCCTAACCATATCCACAACGCTGGGAGGCTTCGCTTCTTCTGGGTTTAGCATCAACCATCTGGATATCGCTCCTTCGTGAGTACAAATACAGAGGTTTGCTGGGAATTACTGTAATTCTTTTTTCTTACAGTTATAGTGAAACATATATAATGTAAAATTTGCCACTTTAGCTGTTATCAAGTGCTGTTCTGTGGCCTGAAGTACAGTCTTCTGTTTGCAGCCATTACCACCTGCAATCTCTCAGCTTTTCCATCTCTGCAGTTGGACTTCTGTGTCCCTTAAACCAGCGCTAATGCCACATTTCCCAGTCCCACATCCTGGCAGTGACCATTCTTAGTTCTGCTTTCCGTAAATTTGACTACTAGAGGAATCACTTTAAATTTTTTGCTGGCCACGCAGTGGTGTCGCACACCTCTAGTCCCAGCACTTGGGAGGCAGAGGCAGGCGGATTTCTGAGTTCAAGGCCAGCCTGGTCTACAGAGTGAGTTCCAGGACAGCCAGGGCTACACAGAGGAACCCTGTCTTGAAAAACCAAAAAAAAAAAAAAAAATTGCTAGATTTCAGTTATTTTTCAAACCCTGAACTGCCACCACCTCTATCCATGGAGTTCTCCTGCATACAGCACTGACAGTGTGACTTGGGTCTGTACCAGCTAAAATAAGCGCTGTGATAGCCCATCCTTGGCAATTGCCACGGTGCTTGACACATGGGAGGCATTAATTGGAGAGATGAATAGCAAAGCCCTCTCTGTCAGAGACAACGATAAGAACTCAGCTCAGCTAGTAGAGTACTTGCTTAGCATTCACAAAGCTACGGACTCAGTCGCCAGCACCGCATGAACTGAGCGCTGCAGGGGACACCTGTAATCCTAGAATTTGGAAGATGAGAACAGGAGAATCAGAAGTTCAGGGCCAATCTAGGACACAAGAAACTATGTATCAAATAAACAAACAAATAAATAAAAATGTAGCCAGCAAGATGAAGACTTAGAGAGAAAAAATTTATATATTATAATATATATATAACATGATATATATTATAACTTTATGAATCGAGGAAGTAGAAGCAGGAGGAACAAAAGGTCAGGCTCAGCCTTGGCTGCAGTTCAAGACCAGCTGCACATGTATGAGACCCTGTCTCAAAAAAACAAACAAAACAAAAAATTATAGAGAGTAGAGCCATAGACCTGCCCAGTTGACATTTAGCACATTGCCTGCATGTAAACACAGGTGTCCAGTCTGGGGTTGCTTACCAACCTCTTACATAAACATTCTCGTTTGTCCTCAGAAGTCCAGTGAGGTAGGCGGGTGCTCTTGTCTTACTCTATAGAAACTCAAGTCTAGAGGAGTTAAGTGGCTTCTCCTATGCCACACAGCTAACAAATGCTAAATTCCATAATCTGAACCTAAAATTCTTACTTTAAGCCCAAACGAGATTTTATATCTACCTCCCTGGAAATACTCCCTGAGTCACATGTCTCTAACTTTTTCTTCCAGCTAAGACAAAGGGAAGGACTAGATTGAGTACCTCTCCTCAGAAAACTTGGGGTATTTCATTTATAAGAAGTAATGGAAGCCGGGCGGTGGTGGCGCACGCCTTTAATCCCAGCACTTGGGAGGCAGAGGCAGGCGGATTTCTGAGTTCGAGAGTTTGAGGCTAGCCTGGTCTACAGAGTGAGTTCCAGGACAGCCAGGGCTACTCAGAGAAACCCTGTCTCGAAAAACCAAAAAAAAAAAAAAAAAAAAGAAGTAATGGATATCTATTTATTTTTGAAGGAATTGCGAAGTTGTTTTTTTACCTTTGAAATACCCCAGACTGCACCTAGCCAGATGTCAGAGCCCTCTGACCCCTGTTAATCCTCTCTGCTTAGTGAGCACACCAAGACAAGCCCTTGTCCACAGAGAGACCCTGAGCAGACCTTACTAGGTCTGGTGGCACACTTCTATAATCCTAGCATCATGGAGGCTGAGCCAGGAGGATCACAGGAAGTTCAGAGCTAGCCTGGGCTACACATTGAGACTGTTTCAAATTTTTTCAAGAAAAAACCTGAACAGTCTTTTGGAATGAATCTGCTCTCATATGAAAAAAGCAAAACAAAAAACAAAGTGAAACAAGCTTGGGGTTTCAACTTGGAGCTCAGCTGGTAGAGCACTACCTGTGCATATGAAGTCCTGAGATCCAGCTCCTCAGCTGAAGAAGAGAATGATTAATCTTCATGATAAGGGGCAAGCTCCTTCCAACTAGACAGCCTTAGAGCTGCACCACATAGGACCATTCCCGGCACCCACAGACCACAGAACACCAACCGTGTGGAAGCTCACATCTCTAATTCCAACCTGCCTGTTGTTTTTAGTCACAAAAGAATGACCCTAATGTTGGGAGGATTTACTATATACCAGCAACCTTAACTGTAAAATATAAAGGAAGAGTTTATTGAACTTTACAAACTAGGAACTGTTTGTTGAATTATATATATTTAATAAGGTATGAACTAAAAGAGTTTAAATAGTAAAAGTTAATTGCAAAGAAACTTGGTTGAATTTAGTGATAATTTGAAAGGTATAAACATAACTATAATAATAAACACTTTGCCAGACAATGGTGGTACATACCTTTAATCCCAGTATTGGGAGGCAGAGGCAGGTGAATCTCTTGAGTAGACCAGGCCAGCCTGCTTTCGAGATTAGTCAAAGACAAGAATGAACCAATTAAAATTAAGCAATTGTAGTATAGTATAATCTTTTTTCAACAAATACTAAATATCTGTCTGTATAAGCCCTAACAGACAGCCTACTCAATGGTGGGAGACAAGAAAGTCACACAAGTAAAGCATCCTTTTTGTGGAACATGTCCATAATCCTCATATTCAAAGGATGACAGGTTGAAGCCAGCCTGGCCTACACAGTGTGAGCCTGTTTCATAAAAGCAAGAAATTATGGCTGAGACATTTAAATAATACAGAAGTCTGAAGAAACAGTGCAAAGAAGTTAGCCAATCAGAAGAAACAGTCTATCAGCTGGGTTTGGTGGCACCCACCTTTAATCCTAGCACAGGAGGCAGAGGCAGGTAGATCCTTGAGTTCAAGGCCAGCCTGGTCTACAGAGTGTGTTCCACGACAACCAGGGCTACACAGAGAAACCCTGTCTCAAAAGGAAAGAAATAAGGAAAGAAAAGAAAGAGTGTATCTAGGGGTTGAGGATATAGTTAAGTGGTAGAACACTTTCCTCACCATGGTTGAGTCCTAGGGATATTGGTCCCCAGCACCACAAAACAGGGGAAAGGGCTAGTATTCAAGACAGAGGAATTTATAGGAGAGGCACAAAGACTTGGGTGTATCTTGCTATGTCATAACAAAAGAGGCTTAAACAAGTCAACTTCATGTTCCATCTAGTTCTGGGACACATGGTGTGAAAAAAAAAACATGTTTTCTTTTGTCTTAAGATAAAAGAGCTGGGCAGTGGTGACACATGCCTTTAATCCCAGTACTTGGGAGGCAGAGGCAGGCAGATTTCTGAATTTGAGGCCAGCCTGGTCTATAGAGTGAGTTCCAGGACAGCCAGAGGAGCTATACAGAGAAACCCTGTCTCGAAAAACCAAAAAAAAAAAAATAATAATAATAATAAAATAAAATAAAATAAAAGAAACCTAAGCATGTTAATATACTCACAAAAGAAAGCAAATGAAATTTTACACACGCACACACACACACACGGAATAGAACCTAGCACTTTACACACACTCGATCCCTTAGCCATAAGACAAGGTAGAAGAAAATAACCATCTCCAGTTCTTCTGCACTCCTCCTCTATAAAGGTGCTAAGGATGCTCAGAATCTCTGCAGCAAAGCCACAGCTCAAAGCTCGTGAGCCTGTGTGCATCCAGAGGCGGGAAGAGAACACCAGAGGCTGCTGGCTCTCTTCCTGCACCTTTTGAGCCGTGAGCTCAAGTCTTGGCTAGGCTCGAACCAGCAAACTCCAACAGTCATGATTGATCCATTTGCTGTGAAGCTGGAGTTAGAGACATTTTCAAGGATGCCTTGTGTGTCTTATCTCATGGGCGCTGAGATTCTAATTCAACAACAGCCCAGCAAACACTCCTCCCCACCGAGCCTAGCTCCTTAGCCTTCACAGATCTGATCTTACTATTAGATGAAATACGGAAAGTACTTATTTTTTTTTTATTTTTTTTTTTTATTGGATGATTTATTTACATTTCCTATGTTGTCCCCTTACCCCATCCCCCACCACCCCCTCGGAACCCCCAATCCCCTCGCCCCTCCTCTTTCTTCTCTGTGGATGTAACCTCTATCTACACCCCCCCACTCCCACCTCCCCACCCTCAAAATTCCCACCCCCTGGGGCATCCAGCCTTCATGAGGTCAAGGTTCTCTTCTTCCACCTATGCCCAGCAGGGCCCTCCACTTTTACATATTCAGCTGAAGCCCTGGATCCCCCCCTAAGTGCTCCCAGGCTGGTGGTTTAGACCCTGGGAGCTGTGGTTGGTTGGTATTGTTGCTCTCCTCATGGTGCCACAAACCCTTTCAGCTCCTTCAGTCTTCACTCTAACTCCTCTATTGAGAACCCCATGATCAGTTCAATGGCTAGTTGTGAGCATCTGCCTCTGAATATGTCTGACTCTTGAAGGCCTCTGAGGAGATATCCATATCAGGCTCTTATCAGCATGCACTTCCTGTCTTCCACATCAGCATCTACCTTTGGTGATTGCACATGGGATAGATACTCAGGTGGGGTGGTCTTGAGATGGCCCCTCCTTCAGTTTCTGTCCCTCACTTTGTCTCCATATTTGCTCCCTTGAGTATTTTGTTGCTCCTTCTAAGAAGGACCAAATCACCCTCACTTGGTCTTCCTTCTTTATGGGCTTCATGTGGCCTGTGAGTTGCATCTTGGGCATTTCAAGGTTCTAGGCTAATATCCAATAATCAGTGAGTGAATACCATGTGTCTTCTTTTGTGATTGGCTTACCTCACTCAGGATGATAATTTCTAGTTCCATCCATTTACCAAGGAACCTCTCGAATTCATTGTTTTTAATAGCTGAGTAATACTCCATTGTGTAAATATACCACATTTTTTGAATCCATTCCTCAGTTGAAGGACATCTGGGTTCTTTCCAGCTCCTGGCTATTATAAATAAGGCTGCTATGAACATAGTTGAGCATATGTCCTTGTTATATGTTCGAGCATCTTCTGGGTATATGCCTAGGAGTGGTATAGCTGGATCCTCGGGTAATGCTATGCCCAATTTTCTGAGGAACCGCCAGACTGATTTCCAAAGTGGTTGCACCATCTTGCAGTCCCACCAACAATGGAGGAGTGTTCCTCTTTCTCCACACCCTCGCCAGCATCTACTATCACCTGAGTTTTTAATCTTAGCCATTCTGACTGGTGTGAGATGGAATCTCAGGGTTGTTTTGATTTGCATTTCCCTGACGACTAAGGATGCTGAACATTTCTTTAGATGCTTCTCGGCCATTCGAGTTTCTTCCGTTGAAAATTCTCTGTTAAGCTCTATACCCCCGGAAAGTACTTATAAACCTCTCATAGTTTTCCCAAATGACCATCAGTAGTCCTATTAACATGAAATGTGTGCATGGTATTTTCCATGAAATTAAGATTTTTTTGTTCGATTTTAAAACATGCTAGCCTTAAACTTGTATCAATCCCCTACCTCAACATCCTGCTTTCTGGGATTACAGGTATGCACCACTGTGGGTGAAACCATGATTTACCTATGGTCAGTTATGGTGCCTGGAACCTAGAGATTTTTCAGTTATGTCCAGGAGCCTCCCCCACTCCAGTACCAGAAAATACTGACTGAGTCTGTCAGCGCATTTTCTCATCTGTAGGCGTCTATCTTCGATGGCACTTCCTGGCCAAGGGAAACATAAATACTTGAATGAGCATCTTGGTGCTGACATTTAGTATTTCACAGCATCCGTCTGTACTTAGGATCTGTCGGTGGAAAGTCCTGGCAACGTTGCAGCTGGTTCCTCCTCCTGCCAAGGTGCTAATGGTTTAAAAAAAGAGAGGGAGAGAGGTCCTGCCAAGCTTGGTTAATTTAAGCTATACTCCCTGAGGGGAACGAGCCAAAAAGATCTTGGCTTGGTTATTATATGGTTTGTGTATGGGCTTCAAGTATAAAAATATAGCTGTTAGTACATGGCTGAAACAGGCACAGAAGAATTGTTGTTATTGTTATTGTTATTATTATTATTATTATTATTATTATTATTATTATTATTATTATTTAGGACTCTTTCCATTTAAAATGAGAAAGCAATTTCAGATCAGTAGCTGACGGCCTAGACACCTAGGGTCCAAGTAGAAGTTGCAGCGTCTCACAGTAGGACTGCATGAGCTGTGGAAACATTTCTTTAATTTGGGCCAGGAATTTGCTTTTCAGTCCTAGCGGTCACCTATGTAAAACAGTGAAGCTCCAGCAGGACTTTGCAGGTGTCTGGGTGAACATCATGAAAATATACTTACAAGGCTGATTGCGGGAGCCACAGTTAGCTGAACCCCTCCACCTTTCTTTACTTGTTTAACAAGGCGTCAACTTAGTTCAGGGAACCCTAAAATCCAGACTCTAGATCCTACCATGTGCTTGGAAGAGATGTAGGATTATATTAAATGACACATCATTAGGGTAATCTATGAAAACTAGAATTAAAAAAAAAAACACATATCGCCTCAGTAGAGAGAGAGAATAGTTTATAGAATAAACTGGTTCATACAACAGTTTGTATAGTAAGTCAGCAACCCTGGTATGTCATCCAAAATGTTACACTTGAGTCACCTGTACAACATTCCTGATCAGGAACTGGCAACTTTGGATCCCTTGTGTAAGAGAGGCACTCCCCTGTGTGGAACTCAGCTCCCATGGTGGACGTGAGCAACCATCCATGCCTGGCTTGCGCGGCACCTTGCCTTAGTCGGTGTGTGTTAAATACGAACATGTGCCGTGCGGAGGCAGTGGACAGAGAGAGGAAAGTGAAGCTCGAGTTTGCATTGAGATAGTGCACTTGGAAGTCAGCTAGTTTAAGTTCCAGGACAGTTACCTGTAGTGCTAACCCAGAGGACAGTGAAGATTCTGTGACAGCCGCCGAGTACGAGCTGCACAGAGAAGGCTTCCCGGAAGAGAGACTGAATGAGTGGTAGGGTGCAGGGAGCGTGAGTGTCAGGTGGCAGTGACAGCATGAATAGTCAGGTAACAGGAACCCTTGTGGCAGATGTGAGCACCTGGAGTGAGCACACTGGGGGTCTGAAGGTATAGGTGTGCCATTCTTGGGAGTAAGGCTAGCCAGACAGGCAACTGCTCTTCCTCTTTTTTAGTTAGTTAGTTACTTAGTTTTAGTTTTAGTTTTTGAACACAAAGTCAAACACAAAGTAACCCAGGCTGACATTGAACACAAAATGTAGCCAAGAATTGCCTATACTCCACCTCCCAAGTGCTAGGATTGCAGGTGGGCACCACCATACTGAGCCTATAGCCTTCTTACTAGGAGAGGAATGACCTAACTATATACATTAAAGTAAATACAGTCTAAAAGGCAGCCCAACCATCTTGAAATGTTTGTAGCAGCTGGATATGGTGACACACATCTATAATCCCAGAACTTGGGAGGGAGAAGCAGAAGAGACAAAAATTTAGGGGAGAGACAGGCAGCTGGAAAGGCAGCTCTGCAATTAAGGACACAGCTCTGGCTGCTCTTCCAGGAAATCAGAGGACCAGAGCTTGGTTCCCAGCATCCATGTCGGCGGACAGCTCACAACCGCCTGTAATCTAGTTCCAGGGAATCTGATATCCTCTGTACCCACCCCTCATACACACACACAAACACACTACAAATAAAACCTTTAAAAGGAAAGTTCAAGGTGAGGGCTGAAGAACTGGCTCAGCAGTTAAGAACATGTACTGCTCTTACAGGTGACCCAAATCAAGGTCACAGTATCCACATCAGGTGACTCACAATTGCCTTTGACTCCAGCTCCAGGTGATCTGATATCCTTTTCCAACCTCAGACACACACACCTATATACATAATTTTAAAACATAAAAAAAAAAAAATTAAGAGTTTAAGTCTACTTGGTGAGGTTCAAGGCCAGCCTGTGGGCCGAGAAACCCTGTCTCAAAAAGTTTGTAACTGACCCTCTTGCAAAGTCCATGCTCACTCTTGGGTATGAACTATCTTTTCTCTAAGTGCCTCTTTCTCCTCTCTAATGGCTTGTGCTTAAATCTGTATTAAAACTCTGCCTCAAAAAAAGTGTTTATGGCTGAGTGTAACCCCAGCACTTAGGAGGCAGAAACAGAAATGGAGAGTTCTGGGCCAGCCTGATGTGCCTCAGAATTTAATGAGAGGGCTAAAGACCTGGTTCAGTGCTTAAGTGTTCTGCAAAGGACCTGAGTTCAGTTCAAAGAACCATCCATAACTACAGTTCCAGGGGATCTGACTCCCACTTCTAACCTCCGAGAACACGTGGTAGACCTACATGCAAGCAAAACAGTCATATAAAATATAAATTAACTTTAAAAAAAAGAATTTAATAATAGGGTATCCCTGGAACCATTCCCATCCAGAAGTCATATGCAGAGGTAACTCCATGGCTAAGAGCACTTACTGCTCTCCTATCAGACTGAGACTCAGGCCCATCACCCACAATCAGGAGGCTCACAACCAACTGGGACTAGTTCCAGGGAACTCAAGACATCCTGTCCCACATCAAGCACCTGTGCACACGTGGAACACATAAACTCATACAAGCACATATGCATAAATTTAAAACTATACATTTAAAAACAATTACATTTGCTCTGCTGAAAATAATAATAGTAAAAATGTTTATAGCAGTAAGCTGTTTCCTGATGAAGTGCTAGATACACGGTTTCACCTTGGGAAAATTCAGCCACTATATATTGATAGATTCTGTGTGGTTTCATATGAATACTATGTGGTGGCCATCTTAGTCATGGTGGTGGTTGGCCTCGTCAGCTTTGTGAGGTGCTAATGATGAACCCAGTGCTCCCCACATGCTAGCTAAGCTCTGCACCAACAGCTGTACCGCCTGAGTCACTTGAAAGGGGATTATTTTTTTTTAGTAAATCTAGTGGAGAGAGAGGTGCGCTGGCTACTCTTTTAGAGTTTGTGAGTTCAATTCCCAGCACCCACATGGCAGCTCATAATCTCATGCCCTCTTCTGGTCTGCAGGCATACATGCAGACAAAGAGACCATATACATAAAACAATAAATCCTTTTTAAAAAAAAAATCTGGTGCCATATAAGGGAACATCTCTCTACATGAGAGCCTGAAGATAATAAACAATCTGCTATCCACTGGTCCAGGGTCACATATCATGAATGGTGGAGCTAGCAGGCATCTTTATGTTCTTGCTGACTTACAGTAGGCCTCTTTAGACAATAAGCCTCTGTTCTTCATAGGATGGAAATCCAGGAAGGCCTTGGCTGTGGCAGCCTTCTTCAGTCCACATGTTTCTTAAATACAGCATATTGAACAACAGTACAGAATTGGTTTGGGGTTTTGGTTTTTGGTTTTGGGTTTTTATTTTTTTGAGATAGGATCATAAAATTTGCTATGTAGACCAGGCTAGCCTTGAACTCACAGAGATCCTCCTGTCTCTGCCTTCCAAGTGCTGGGATTAAGATTTGTATTGGAGCATTGGTAAAAAACATCTCTGATTCCAGGGGTTGGGGGACTGTGTGAGGGGGAGGGAGGAATGCAATCAATCAATGGAAAAATTTTTTAAGATTTTTTTATTTATATTTTTTATTTGTATGAGTGCACTGTAGCTGTTTTCAGATGCACCAGAAGAGGGCATCAGATCCCATTACAGATGATTGTGAGCCACCATGTGGTTGCTGGGAATTGAACTCGAGACCTCTGGAAGAGCAGTCAGTGCTCTTAACCTCTGAGCCATCTCTCCAGCTCCGGGAATTTTTTTAAAACAGGAAAAACAACAACAAAAAAGAATATCTGATTCCCTAAGAATAAATAAATCCCTTAAAATAAATCACTGCATTTGAAAATTTTTTTCCCCAGCTTATTAAGAAAGTCTTTCTGCCACATGTACAAAGTAGACCTACCTTGTATACTAGGAAAATGTGTGATGATTTACATGTTAGCAAATATGTAATTAGTGAAACAAGTGAGTTGTGAAATTGTATATTTAATATGATCTCATGTCTAATTACATACTTGGAAATATAAGCATACACCAGTAATGAGTATATTTACCAAGGTGCTGATTAGATGATTATCTCTAAGTGAAAGAATTATAGACTTTCACTTTCTTAATTATTTTTCTTGTCTATATAATTTTCAAATTTCTTAATTCAGAGAACTGTTGAAATTGTTCTGTAGCACTGGGCGGTGGTGACACATGTCTTTTATCCCAGCACTCAGGAGGCAGAGCAGGCAGATCTCTGTGAGTTTGAGGCCAGCCTGGTCTACAAAGCAAGTTACCGGACAGCCAGGCCTACACAGAGAAACCCTGTCCCAAAAAGTAAAAGAAAATAAAGAATGAAGGAAAGAGAGAAAGAAGAAAAGAAATAGTTCTGTGGATAAATAAGCTTGCCACTAAGCAGGGTGACCTGTATTTGGACTCTGAAACACACATGATAGAAAGAGAGAACCAAGTCCCAAAAGTTGTCTTCTGACCCAGGCTAGGATGCTGTGGCACACACACACACACACACACACACACACACACACACAATAAAAATATATACATTTTAAAAATATATATATATTTTAAATGTTTTAAATTAAACTTTGTCACCAGGAAGTAGCTTTTTTTAGATGCAAGTGATTGAAATACAGGACTGCAAGCACACTGAACAAGGGCTCTGCTACTGAGCTACACCCCCTACCTATAATTTGTTCCTTTCTTTGTTTTAAAATAGAATATTAGGCAGCGCAGGCTAACCTCAAACTTGATATATAGCCAAGGCTTGCCTTACAGTCTTGATCCTCCTGATCTTCCTCTCTATCCACCTCCATATTGCTGGGTTAAAGGTGTGCCCAGCATGCCTCACCACCCTCACTGTGCCCCACCACAGCCCACCCTGTCCCAATACAATTGTTTTCACTTTTAAGCTCCCGGTAGATCCAGAGACAAGGTTAACAAAAGTTCTCTGATAAGTGGAATCATATCAGCAGCCATGTTACCATATGTGCTGATTTATGAGCCTTATTTCTAATCCAATGTAGGCAATCCCTACCACTGACCTACCTGTCCTAGGCATAGGTACCCCCTGGACCTTATCATAACTACAAGCAGACAGTGGTGGTGCATGCCTTTAATCCCAACACTCATAAGGCAGAAGCAGGCAGATCTCTGTGAGTCCGAGGCCAGCCTAGCTTACAGAGTGAGTTGCAGGACACAGAGAGACCGTGTCTTGGGGAAAAGAAAAGAAAAACATAACTACAGGCAAGGTTTTTGCTAAATATCAAAACTTGGTAAGACATTTTGGGGAGGCAGACTGTCTCAACACAGGCCGGGAATGGAGGAGCTGTCTGTAGAAGGAGCTACCCTTTAACACAAGCCTCTGTGAAACTCTTCCCAGGTATGCTGGCATCCTCCTGGGCATCACAAATACATTTGCCACTATTCCTGGAATGATTGGGCCCATCATTGCTAAAAGTCTGACCCCTGATGTAAGTAGAAATTTGGCTTTTAAACTAAAAATACTCGGAAGTTTCACATCTGTGTCAGATTGAGTTTATTGTAATGATAAAATTATGAGTGTTTTTTTAAATATTTATGTGGATGTTTTGCCTTGGTGTTATATCTAAACACCATGTACATGCAGTACCCAAAATTGCCAGCAGAGGGCTTCAGGTTCTATGGATGTTAGGCAGCATGCCTACTAGCGTTAGCCATTATGTAGGTACTGGAAACCAAACCCAGGTTTGCTATACAGGAACAGTAAATGTTCTTAAGCACTGAGCCAACGGTCCTGACTTTTATGAAATTCTTTGTGACAAAAATATAAAGTAAAATAGCTTATGTTGAAAGCTGCTGCCGGGCGGTGGTGGCGCACGCCTTTAATCCCAGCACTTGGGAGGCAGAGGCAGGCGGATTTCTGAGTTCGAGAGTTCGAGGCTAGCCTGGTCTACAGAGTGAGTTCCAGGACAGCCAGGGCTACTCAGAGAAACCCTGTCTCGAAAAACCAAAAAAAAAAAAAGAAAGCTGCTACTTTATTGAGTGGCAGCGTGAGTCAGTGACTGGAAAGTGACGTGCCTTAGCAGAAGCGTACTGTGTTCAGCCTGCAAGAGGTGTAGCTCAGGTGCCAGGACACTTTGCTGAAATGCATGAAACCCTGGGTTTGATTCCCAACATAAAACTGGGCAGTTATAATATCCGTAATCTCAGCCCAAGAGAAAAAGAAAAAAAGGCGTACTGTTTTCAAAGAACACGCCTTGCGGGTTAGGCAGAATGATAGAATTAAATGAAAATCTTCAGCCCAGAGCTCAATACATTGACCAGGGTGGCTCTGGAAACAGTGCTGGCTCATGAAGATGGCTCAGTGGGTAGAAGCACCTGCCCCAACATCTGAGTCCAATGTCCAGGACCTACATGCATGGTGGAAGGCTAAAAGTGACCTATGACCTCTGACCTCCACACATATACTGTAATATGCGTGCCTACATACTTGTACTCTCAAACAGAAGTGCAATACAATACCTTTAAGAAAACAGTGGGGCTGGAGAGATAGCTCTAAGGTTAAGACACCTGCTGCCCTTGCAGAGGATGAGTTCAGTTCTAACACCCCCATCAGATAGATAGCTCATAAGCACTCATCCTCCTCAGACACCTGGACACACATGGTATACACTCAGACACAGACACAAATTAAAAAATGAAAAAAAAATCCTAATTAAAAAAAAAAAAAAAAAGCCGGGGCAGTGGTGGCGCACACCTTTAGTCCCAGCACTTGGGAGGCAGGGGCAGGCGGATTTCTGAGTTCGAAGCCAGCCTGGTCTACAGAGTGAGTGCCAGGACAGCCAGGGCTACACAGAGAAACCCTGTCTCGAAAAAACAAACAAACAAAAAAGGCTAAAATGAGTTCTTCAAAAATTTTAAATGTCACCAGGCAATGGTGGCTCACACCTTTAATCCCAGCTCTCAAGAGGCAGAGGCAGGCAGATCTCTGAGTTCCAGGCCAGCCTGGGAATGAGTTCCAGGACAGCCAGGACTACAAAGAGAAACCTTGCCTTTAAAAAAAACAAAACGAAAAAAACCAACCAAACAAACTTAAACGTCTACTCATCTAAGTACTCAGTAACAAAAATGATAAGAAAGCTAAAAATGTATCTGGGGACATAAAGAACTCTTAAACAGAGTGCTGAAATTAAAGGCATGTGCCACCACAACCTGCTCTTAGAGCCTAAGCATTTAACAGTTGTGATATTTCACCAAACACTGTGTGTGTGTAGTTTGAAACTAGCAGTGTATTGGCAGGAACATGGCTCAGTGACAACATGCTCACCTGACACTCACAAGGCTCTGGGTTCCATCTCAGCAGCAAAAAACACAAAGAGTATAAAATAATAATTACATGAAGTGGATCATCAGGTGAGTGAGGTGTCAGGAAATCAGGACAAAAGTGAATGGGAAGCAGCCAGCGTTACCAGAGAACTTACCTGCCAAATGAAAAGCACTAGCTTAAGCCAGCTAATAGTGTGTGCCTATAGACCCAGCAGTCAGGAAATGGGAGAAAGAAGGGAGAGGATCAGGAATTGAGAGCTCCAGAGCAAGATCAGGGCTACCCAGGACACATGTGGTCCCTAAAGCAAAGGAATAAATAAATAAGCCATGCACAGTGTCATACGCATGTAACCCAGCACTTAGGAAGCAAAGGCCGGGCTACATAATGAAAGCTTGTCTCAGGGAAAGGAGAGAGAGAAGGGAGGAAGAGAGACAGGAGAGAACTTAGTCCTGAAAAGATAGATAGAGACAAGTTACAAGAGACATTAGAAAAGTTCACAAATCCTAATGAGACAGCTCAGTACATATTCAATACATTGACATAAGTGGGCAGCTGTTGCCCTGTCACAGAACAGAACACCGCCCCTCAGCAAGGCAGTCCTATTTCCTGTCATCCCTCCCTCACCACTGAGGGCAACAGCCATTAGCTTTGTCTGAGCTTTTTATAGAAACAGAGTCATCAGGCTGCACTCTGTCTGTCTTTGTTGCTCATGTCTGTATTAGCTGGCTCCCCCTCATCGTCAGTTGATGCTGGACTGTAGAAATGCTCCACAGTCCTCCTGCTGACGGCCATTTGCTTTGCTTCAAGCACAGACATCAGTGAATCTTTCTGTTCTCACAGCCTTGTGATAGCATCCTTTTTATACAAACATTTTTTTTCCTTTGCCTTTTCCTTCCTTGTCCAGAACACTATTAGAGAATGGCAGACTGTCTTCTGCATTGCCGCTGCTATTAACGTGTTTGGTGCCATTTTCTTCACGATGTTTGCCAAAGGGGAGGTGCAGAGCTGGGCTCTCAATGACCACCATGGACACAGAAACTGAAGACAATAAACAATAATTAATGTATTTTTATTTATCATGGAAACTGAAAGTGCCTTTGGTAATTGAATGTATAAGCATTCTATGTGAGAAAAACAATAGTATTTATATTTGTAAGGTAGTCATGAAATGTTACTAGTTCCAAGATCACTTAAAATAAGCTGCTGGGCTGGAGAGAAGGCTCAGAGGTTAAGAGCACTGACTGCTCTTCCAGAGGTCCTGAGTTCAATTCCCAGCAACCACATGGTGGCTCACAACCATCTGTAATGGGATCTGATGCCCTCTTCTGGTGTCTGAAATAAGACATGAAAGAAAGAAAGGAAGGAAGGAAGGAAGGAAGGAAGGAAGGAAGGAAGGAAGGAAGGAAGGAAGGAAGGAAGGAAGGGAAAGAAAGAAAGAAAGAAATCTATCTATCTTTAGAAAAAAAAAAGAAGAGGCTGGTCCTCTTTTAAAAAAATAAAATGAGCCGGGCAGTGGTGGCGCACGCCTTTAATCCCAGCACTTGGGAGGCAGAGACAGGTGGATTTCTGAGTTCGAGGCCAGCCTGGTCTACAGAGTGAGTTCCAAGACAGCCACGGCTACACAGAGAAACCCTGTCTCGAAAAACAAAACAAAAACAAACAAACAAAAAAATAAAATGAGCTGTTTTTAGTTATTACTAATATATCTGCCAGACCTTATACTGGGTTCCCATTCCAGGCTGCAAGTAAGGCAGCATGATATAAGGTAGGGTATAGGAAATGAAGCTGAAATGGACACCACACACACACACACGGTGATATACTTGTTTAATTAAATTAGATAAATCATCTCAGATCTTGCTAAATACCTGTTTTTGTCTACTTCCCTTATAAAAATGGTTGCCAGCTCTCCCTAACACATAGATCTCAATAACGTCTCCATAAAGCTGCCAGCCACAGTAAGAATTGGCCTGGCAACGGCCCTGGAGGATTTATGCCCAGGCAGCTGCCGAGCACTCCCTCCCTGGCTGCAAGACTGGAATGCCCAGCATTTATCAGGGGTGGCTTCCAAGTGCAGGGCCAATGACAGGTGTCTGGCTGACACTCTTCCCCCGTGGCTGTTAATGTGTAGTTGAAGCCCTAAGTGGACTGGAGCAGTGGGACTACTGCTGCTGTCGGACACTGCCAGCCTGCCTTGCCAGCACCCGGGCCTGACTATTAGCAGGTGATCCACAAAGCAGAATCGTGGTCAGAAAGTCACAGAGAACACCATCCTTGATTAACATGACTGGCCCATGAGTCAAGAGAATACATTTTCAAATTCAGGTTTTTCTAGCTACGCTAGAACTTTTTAAAACGTTTTAAATTTTTTTCTTCAGTCTGTCTTGATTTATGCTTCTGGTTACAGTTTAAAGTGACTTTCAGGTCCAGGGGTTTAGCTCAGTGGTAGAGCACTTACCTAGGACCTGTGTTCCATCAAGCAGCAAAACAGAAGGACGAGGCACCCAAAGCTGGTCAGTCACCTTTCTTCCTGAAGCCAGCGCCATGCAGCTTCTCCTGACCAGTGCCTCCTGGTTGTTAGGCACACTGTAAGAGGTCTGTGTGATGTGCACGCCTTTAATCCCAGCACTTGGAGGCAGGGGCAGGCAGATCTTTGCAACTTCAAGGCCAGTCTGGTCTACAGAGGGAGTTCTAAGACAGCCGAGGCTGTTGCTCAAAACAAACAAAAACAGATTATCCAAGGATTGAAAGCCTGCGTTATGTTTTGTTGTATCTGTTCAACGCTTACCTGTAACATTTTAATGACTAATGATTGGTTAATGTACAAATGTAAATACATTTGTATAAATTTGTTTTTTAATTTGTAAATATAAATTAAGTTGCCATGTGACATTTCTTTTATAAATCATCAAAATAAATTCTTTTGCATTAACCTTTTCTGTTTTTAATTCATTTTATTTTATGTGTATACTGTTTTGCCTGCATGTATGTTTGTACAACATCTTTATTCTTTGCTTCCCAAGGAGGCCGGAAATGTCATCAGCTCCCCAAGAACATAGTTATAGTTATGTGTGGGCTGCCATGTGGGTGCTGGGAATTAAACCCAGTTCCTCTACTAGACCAGCCAGGGCTCCTAATGTCTGAGCCATTAGATTGTTCTATCCACAGTGACAGCTTTATATCTTTTTCTGCATCCTCCTGGAAACCATCCTTCCAGCTTCAAAAGCATCTCTGGCACCACCTGGTGGAAATTGTACATCCTCAGAAATCACTCTCCCTGGAGACACATAGGGCACTAGCGGAGTACTCCTGAGAACCAAGATTTATCGAAAGAACTGGAGGAGGTGGAGGAGGAGGAGGAGGAAGAAGACGAAGAAGGAAGGAGAAATCTCTATTGCCACCTTTCTGCCCTTCTAAAAAGGATCCAATCTTCTTTCTGAAGAACCTGCCAGCTGCCAGTCTTGGTGGTCCACACCTTTAATCCCAGCACTTGGGAGGCAGTGGTAGGTGGATCTTTGAGTTCAACATCAGCCTAGTCTACAGAGTGAGTTGCAGGACAGAAACCCTGCCTCAAGAAAGAAAAGAAAGAGGAAGTAGAGGGAGAGAGAAGAAGGGAAAGAGAGAGAGAGAAGGAAGGACAGAGAGAGGGGGAGAGGGGGGAAGAGAGAGTGCACAGTGCACCAGGGTGATACACCTGAAATCCCAGTATTCTGCAGGTTGGTTGAGGCAAAAGAGTCTTGAGTTCAAGGCCAGCCTATGCTACATATTGAGACCTTGTCTCCAAAACAATTTTTAAATAAAATACATATCTTCCTCACCAACTGATCCTTCCTCTCTCATCCAAGGACTTACTTTAATAATTCCTCTTTAATTTGCTGCCTCTATCAATGACTCTTATTCTTTATCTCAAAAAAAAAGTACAGGTCTTCTCTAGACTTGAAATAAAAATATAGCCGGGCGGTGGTGGCACACGCCTTTAATCCCAGCACTTGGGAGGCAGAGGCAGGCGGATTTCTGAGTTCGAGGCCAGCCTGGTCTACAGAGTGAGTTCCAGGGCAGCCAAGGATACACAGAGAAACCCTGTCTCGAAAAAAAAAAAAAGATAAAGAAAGAAAGAAAGAGGTATAAAAGTGTCCTGGGAACATAAGAAATCAATATGCAGAATATCTCTAGAATAAGAGGAAGGAAGAAATTATGGCTACCTGTGTGGAGAGAAAATAGGCCACTAGGCTTCAGACAAACTACATTTAAAAAGCAAACTGGGACTGGAGAGATGGCTCAGTAGTTAAGAACACTTACAGCTCTTCCAGAGAACCTAGGTTCAATTCCCCACATGGAAGTTCATAACCATCTATAACTCCAGTTCCAGAGAATCTGACACCCTAACACAGACGTACATGCAAAACACTAATGCACAGGAAAAAAAATTAAAGCAAACCACATATTTCAAGATACTTTAGGTTCTCAGCTGTCTTGTGAACATTCCGACTGTTGTCCTCCAATACCTGGGACCAGTAAAATACAGCCTTGCTCCTTTAATCCCTGTCAGAGAAAAACAGACACACTGCCACATCCCTTGTCCTTTTTCCAGCACCTGGAGGCCCTTTTTGTCCTTACTCCCTACGCCTGTATTCTTGAGCCCTTGTCTAGTCACCCATGTGTCTTTCATATCCACATTATTAAAGTCTGAAGTTTGATTTTGTTTTGTTTTACCTTTTTGCCAATCCTAAGAATCTGGCTAGGGCTGGGACATAGCCCACTGGTGGACGGACCGCTTGCCTTACATGTACGAGGCCTTTCATCCATCCCCAGCAACCCAAAAGTAAATAACAAAAAGCTTTGACTTTTGTTCCCACTGAAATGGTTAAGAACTGGTCTAGCCAGATGTGTAGAACACAGCTTTCAGTAGGTTTATCTCTGTGAGGTCGAGGCTGGCCAGGAGGATAGTGAATTCCAGGACAGCCAGAGCTACAAAAAGACTGAGACCTTGTCTCAAATGACAACAAAAAAACATAAATGTGTGACAATTGCTAGGTTTTTGTTTTGTTCATTAGGCAACAAGCAATTGTTCTTTTCACAAAGACCCAGCAGAGGGGAAAAAAAAATACAAGTATTTTTTCCCATGGTGCTTATGTTTTTATTTATAAAACATTTGGGGAGAGGGATGTTCATTTCTTTGTGACAGGGTCTTAGTCTGTGTCCCAGGGTGACCTATAACTCATTATGTAACCCAGGCTAGCCTTGAACCCTAGGCAATCCTCCCAGTTGCTAGTGAGTTCCAGGACAGTCAGGGCTACACAGAGAAACCCTGTCTCGAAAAACCAAACCAAAAAAAAAAGAAAGAAAAAGAAAGGAAGAAGGGAGGAAGGAAGGAAAAGAAAGAAAGAAAGAAAGAAAGAAAGAAAGAAAGAAAGAAAGAAAGAAA
>NW_021620336.1:970862-989904 GCF_004785775.1 Grammomys surdaster
AAAGAAAGAAAGAAAGAAAGAAAGAAAGAAAGAAAGAAAGAAAGAAAAGAAAACTTCCATGCAAAGCTTTGTTACACACTCAGCAATGAAATCTCATGGAGATGAGTTGCCAGATGACCTTGAAAAACAGACCTATGGGGAAAAAAATGTAGGTAAACACCAAAGTCAGCAGTTTGTTTTAGCCCTGGTATCTTTCTCCAGACTTTGGTCATCTGTTGACTTTAGCACCTGTTGCAAAGCAGATTGTCTAACTTGTCTTAGGATCACATCCCACTATTAGAAATAAAACTGTGAGGACTGGTGGTGGCTTATCCTTGTAATCCCAGCCCAGAAATCAGGCAGTGGCGGCAAAAAGATCCGTTCAATAGCATCCTTAGCTACAGATCCGGTTTGAGACCAGCCTGAGCTACATCAGACCCTGTTTCAGAAAATAAAAATTGGGGGGCTGGAGAGATGGCCCAGTGGTTGAGAGTACTGACTGCTCTTCCAAAGGTCCTGAATTCAATTCCCAGCAACCACATGGTGGCTCACAACCATCTCTAATGGGATCCGATGATCGTCTGAAGACAGCAACAGTGTACTCATATACATAAAATAAATAAATCTTTAAAAAACAAAAAGGAAGTTACAAATAAATGGGGGCCGGAGTGACGGGGAGCAGGGGCTGGCGCGAACAGGGCCAGAGCAAGAGGGAGAGGGACGGGGGTGGGGGGAGAAAGAAAAAAATAAAATAAAAACTGAATAAATCTGAATGCAGGAAGAACACTGGGAAGTATCCTGCTGCCTCTCAGCAGAAGCCTGTGACAGCCTCGTATAAGCAGTACAAATGCGTCACTTCCGGTGTAGAATTAAACTTTCTCGTAGACACGTAAATCTAGATGCCTCTGCCGTGGGCTGTACAGTAGGTTTTTCCTCCAAAGGAAAACACAGAAAATATTTCCAGATGTTCGGCAATAGAGAGCAAGATGGAAAGATGTGAAAAGCCAAAAAGCCGTGACTTTCCCACCTTGAGGAAGAACACTAGTGATTTTCCAGGTGTCTGTTTGCCTTGCGTTTACCTGGAGGCTGGAGAGGAGGAAACAGGTTCCACTGCACTGCCAGCCCAAGTGCAGCAGACCTTGCGCAACACATGCTGCGCAACAGCATCTAAACATCCGGCCCAGGGCCCGCAGAAACTACCCTCTGGCCCTAGAAATTAATCAATACCCACATACAGACAGGGGATTGCATTTTTAGGATGAACAGCTGAAACATCCTAGCATTTTTCAACAGTCTGGGCATCATGCGTGTGTATTGGTCGAGTTTGCCTTCAGCTCACCATGAACAACCCTGCTCTAAAGCGTTTTGTACTTTCACTCAGCAATCTGAAACACACATTTTAGTGTTGAGATTGATAGCAATCTAAACAGGATAGTCAGGTCTCATTAATGTTCAAGAACGTGTTTGTGTGGTGGCTGTGATGGAGACCTGACATTCTAAACTTCCCAAAAGCTCACGTGACTATCTAACCAGAGTCTTGGGGGAGGGGCCGACGGGGGGAGGGGCACGACATACCATTGTTTATTTCCCTAAAAGTCAATCCAGGAGATCAGGGAGTGGTGGTTGGTGCAGCTCTGTAACCCACAGGCAGAATCAGGAGGATGAGGAGTTCAAAAACAACATCCTCGACCACTTAGTGAGTTCAAGGCCATTCTGGGCTACATTAGACCCTCTTTTTAAAACCTAAGGTGGGAATAGGAGTTAATCCAGAAGGCCTGGTCTATAATCTCAGCACTCCGGAAAATATCTTTGAAGCTAGCCTGGTCTAATATGGAGTTCTAGATTATTTGTGGCTACATAGTGAGTCCGGAGAAAAGGGATGGGGGGAAGCCCTTGGGGAACTACCCCTTAGGAAAGTTATCTGTTCTAGAGAATTTGATCAACAGTATAAAACCCACCTAAGCATACTGGTCTCTCTGGCCACCGGTCACTTACACCCCACTCAAGTGTTTACCTCTGCAGTGGTCCTTTTGACCACATACCTGAGTTATTTTTCTAGTGTCTCACAGCATGTAATAAGCACTGCTTGCTTTCTACATCGTGCTCTGTGTAAATTACATGTGACTTCTTTCAACACAGATCACAAGGGTCAGGGAGCTAAAAAAAAAATCAAAGTTCAAGATGTCATTAACACTCTGATCACCCAAAGATACCACTGAGTTAATGGGTAACAGACAAGAATAGAGCTTGCAACATCTTACCAGAACAAGAGGTCCCTGTCTAAACTATTTAAAGAATTCTTGTAGACCCACAAGAAAACGTAATAAAATAAGTCACGTGTGTCAGTGATGCTCACATTCCTAACAACTGGGAGGTGACCCAAGAGGACTAAGAGTTTTAGCAAGTTCAAGGCTAGCCTAGGATACATGAGATACCTTGTCTCAAAAACCCAAACTGAAAAAGGAAAATGGAGGAGCAATGAATAGACAATTCACTTAATGGGAAGGAGAGAGGATGTCAAACAAGCCCGTGAAGAGATGGTAAGCGTCCTTCGGAGCCAGAGAAAATGGAAGCGGAGAAAGGGCAGAGGAAAGAACATGTAAAAATCACCATGATGGCTCCTTAGACCCCCTCAAGGCAGCAAAGATCAAAACCTTTGGAGCTACAGGCTCAGCAGTAGTGTACCTGCCTCAAGTGAGTGGGACCTGGGGTTCAACTCCCAGCACTACAGGAGATGAACATTCCTATTCAGGAACGGTTCGGTTTTGAGACAGGGTCTTATGTAGCCCAGGTTGGCCTCCAACTCACTATGTAACAGGATGACAATGAGCTCCTGAGTCTGTTATCCACTCAGTCAAGTGGTGGGGGTCACAGTTATGTACAACCCTACCTGAGTATTTCTTTCTTTCTTTTTTTTTTAAGGTTTTTACTTATTTATTATATGTAAGTACACTGTTGCTGTCTTCAGACACCCTAAGAGGGCATCAGATCTCATTATGGGCAGTTATGAGCCACCATGTGGTTGCTGGGATCCGAACTCATGACCTACAGAAGAGCAGTCAGTGCTCTCAACCGCTGAGCCATCTCTCCAGCCCCCCCCCTTTTTTTAAGATTTTTTTGTTTGTTTTTTTGTTTTTTTGTTTTTGGAGACACGGTTTCTCTGTATAGCCCTGGCTGTCCTGGAACTCACTCTGTAGACCAGGCTGACCTCGAACTCAGAAATCGGCCTGCCTCTGCCTCCCAAGTGCTGGGATTAAAGGTGTGCGCCGCCGCCGCCGCCGCCGCCACCACCCGGCAAGAATTATTTATTTAATGTATGTATGTGAGTACACTGTAGTTGTCCTCAGACACACCAGAAGAGGGCATCAGATCCCATTACAGATGGTTGTGAGCCACCATGTGGTTGCTGGGAATTGAACTCAGGACCTCTGGAAGAGCAGCCAGTGCTCATAACCACTGCGCCATCGCTCCAGCCCCCAACTGTGATTTCTAAAGCTGTGCAAATGTGATCACTTTCCAAGGGCACCCATATAAACGAGAGTAAGTAATAAACATCTTAGAGGGGCAGAAGGGGGGGCGAGATGAGGGAGATGGGGAGGAATTGAAAATGAAAAGACTGAGGGAGGAGGTGCTAGGAGCAGTGGAAGAGGGGACATGTGGGGCAGGCCTTTAATCCCAGCACAGCAGGAGAGCTACTCAGGAAGGAACAAGATTGCTGTAAGTTTCTAGTCAGCCTGGTCCACATAGCAGATTCCAGGCTAGCCAGGGATTTTTGGTGAGATCCTACATCAGGAGAAAACAATAAATAAATAATGAGACTGGCGTGTAACTAAGAGGCTGTGTCGTGAGGTAGTTTCAAAGGGAATGTTCCCCAGAGGCTCCTGTAGTTGAACATTTGATTCTCAGTGGACTGTTTAGGAACGACTAGGAGGTGTGGCCTTGTTGGAGGAGGTGGGTCACTGGGATTTTCAGAGTATTAAAGCTGGTCAGGGAGAAAAGCTTTCTGATTTCCTGTCCTCTGCATTAATATTTTACAAGGCATATGAGTTATTTTAGTAATTAAAAATCATTGAAAATGTTATAGAAGAATAGCTATTGGGAATATTGAAGGTCTAATCGTGCTATGTTACAATGTTACTTTTTATAATGACTACTGAGATTTAACTCACATACCACCCAACTCAGCTTGTCAAAGTGTATAGCTAAAATCAAGGGTGTGGATCAGGGCAGAATGCTTGTCTGACATGTGGAAGACTCTGTCTGGTACAAGCCCAGCACCACACACGTAGTGTAGAATTCAGTGGCTTTTCTTAAGGTTCCAGGGTGCAGTGCTACAGAGAGAAGCCCCACTCCCTCCAGCACTCCCTGGCTTCTCTTTCGCCAGCACCTACATCTTCCCTGTCTACAAATTTGCTATGGTGGACAGCTCGTGTGACGGAGTCCTTTAGGACCAGAGCCATCATGGCTGATGTCTTTCTCACAGGATCTTAATGCCGCAGCCTGTCCTGGTACCCCAGCCTGTCATGCCAGTTTTCCTTATCCACTTATCCCTTGATGGACATACTTAGGTTGCTCTAGCTTTAGGAAGCTGTTAATAAAACTGGTGTGAGGGGCTAAGAGATAACTCAGTAGATAAAGATACTTGCTGTAAAGCCAGACAATGTGAGTTCCACCCCAGGAACCATGAGAGAAGAGACTCTCTGACCTCAACACTCCTTCCTGGTGTGTTCCCAGCATATGAATGCACGCGCGCACACTATAATTTAGAAGTGCTTTTTTTTCTTGAATAATGCTGTTATGAACACTCAAGTGTAGATAGTCTGTATTCCCAAACAAAAACCATGAACACAGAGCAAAACATTAACCGCATTTGTAAATAGTGAAGGAGGGATTAGGGGTTTTTTGTTTGTTTGTTTTTCTCTTCTGTATAATCAGTTTGTCTTGTTGAGACAGGGTCTCATACATCCAAGGCTGCCCTTCAGTCCCTGACCTTCCTGCTTCCCCCTCACAAATGCCAAGACCTCAGGCCTGTGCCACCAGGACTCCTTTATTTAACTAAAATGTTTGGAAATTAAAAAGAAAAATCAATCAGAAAAAAAGAAGAAAGAAGGAGGAGGAGGAGGAGGAGGAGGAGGAGGAGGAGGAGGAGGAGGAGGAGGAGGAGGAGGCGGCGGCGGCCAAGCAGGCCTCTCTGGCGCTGAGCTTTAAGTGCCCACACCCTCGGGCATCACCGGTTTGGCTGAGCTGTAAGTGGCACTGTGAGACAAAGTGGTACTTGTTGATATTCACATCGGCCACAGGCCTTGCCAAATGGCCCACATTTACTTTCCTTGGAGTTTGTCCCTCAGCGCTGCCTCTTCCTACACTCCCTTACCCCAGTATAAAGCCCTTATTTTTTAATATGGTTTTTAAATAACCACATTTTTCTATTTTGAGACAGAGTCTCATGAAATTCAAATTGGCCTCAAACTGACTACGTAAATGACGGCTGGCCTTGATCCTCCTGCCTCCACCTGGCAAGTGCTGGGATTACAAGCATGCCACACCACGCCCAGACATTCATTCATTCACTCGTTCGCTTATTTTTTTTTTAATTTATTATTTTAAGTCTGTGTATAAACCGGTTTTCGGTTTCCGCCTTCCCGAGGGACTGAACCCAGGTCTTCAGGCTGATACAGCTCCCTTACCCTCGGAGCCATCACGCCTGCCCAAAGAAGGAATACTGTGATTTTTAGAGAACGATTTTTAAAACGCACAGACGCTCTTCCCTTCTGAAGCTTGGGACTTAGGGCAGTTTCCCTGCCACACTCACTTTCCGCGTGAATCCTTTGGCCCCGGACCCCACAGAAACTCGGATTTGCACCCCGGCAGCGGGCGTTTCCCTCAGGGGGAGGATCAAGAGCTTACAGCTCTCGGGAAGCACGAGTTTGACTCATGCTCTAGTGGACTCAGGAAACCAGATTAGCAAAACCTAGATTTCTTTGTCTAGAGAAAGGAGATGGGAGATGACTCACAGCGACCACGTGCAAAGAAAGGCATTTAAAAGGGCTCAGTGGAAAGTCACTGCGGGCTGGGGAGGCCCGGGCGACACCCGCCCGCCTTCTGGCCTCTGGCCGCTGGAGGCAGCAGGGGCATGAGGCAAAAGATTTTCTTGACCCTTGCTTCTTAATTTCCATTCTAAACGCCATTGTTTGCTCCTAACCGCAATTCTGGCCAAGTGTGCTGACTTTGAAACCAAACCAGGAGCCACACTGTTGTTAAGGAGCCACATTGTAATTAAGTCTCCATACCTTACAAGAATAAATTGGTTTCCTAAGCCTAATGTATCCTACAAACCATGTTTTTCAACTTTTGCTGAATTTGTAACCCCATAATGTATACCCACCCTTTGCCTTTCTAAATCCCTAAATCTGTGATATGATTCCCCTTTTGCCTTATGGAAATATGTTTTTCCGAATACCTCGGTGATTCCCCTTCCATGTGACATATTCTTGCACGTACTTACCTCACAGGCAGCCTTGAGACCTGAGTTGCCCCTCTCCTCTTCCACCACCACACACACTCCTGTGTCCAGGGGCTAACAGCAAATTATCTCATCAGCTCTTTTCTATCAACCTTAACCCTTCCGTAAATAAGAGACCTCAAAAGCCAGTGAGGGGATGCACTCTGAAACCCAAACTTAGGGAAAGTCCACCGTCTAAATACAATTTGCTTTAATCAGACAATCATTGAAATGTTTTTTTCCTCAGGTATAACTTGACCCACATTTTTAATCCCAGCACTAGGAAGGCAGAAGCAGACAGATATCTGTGGATACCAGGCCAGTCTGGTGTACATAGCAAATTCCAGCCCATGCCACATACCCCGATCTTGAAACAATATTGCCTTTAATCCCAATTCTAAGGATCAGGAGTTTAAAGTCATCCTCAACTACATAGTAAGTTTGAGACTGATCAAAACTGCAGGGCCCCAGGCACATAAGAACCTGGCATGGTAATCTGTCTGTAATACCGACATATAAATGGGTGAAGTTAGAAGACTGTAAATTTGTGGCTAGCCTGGACTACAAATAGAAACCCTGTCTCAAAACGAAACAAAATCAAGAACTCCATCTCTGAAACCTTTGGCCCCGTTCCCGGCATGAACTTCCCACTATAGCTGAAGGCCAGCATGGATCTCAGCACAGAAGTTGTTTTTCTGCCAGGAACAGGGACTTCAAAAAGAAGTTGGCTGAGGCCTGGAAATTAGAAGGCGATTCCTTAAAAACGCAGACAGTTGTTTAATAGAAAATTTACTGTCTTTGGGATTGCTCCTGCAGAACTCTCAAGGGATAGAGAAGCTGCAGTCAATACTGAGAAAGCCAATAGAAGCCAGACATGGTGGAACATTCCTGTAATCCTAGCACTTGTGAGGCAGAGAAGAGAGGCTTGCTAGCTCAACATCATCTAGGACTACATAGTCCTAGGCCAGCCTTGGTATAGAGCAAGACCCAAGCTCAAAAAGAATTAATTTAGCCAGGCTGTGGTGGCTCACGGCTTTAATCGCAGCACTTGGGAGGCAGAGGCAGGCAGATCTCCTTGAGTTTGAGGCCAGTCTGGTCTACACCTGGAGTTCTAGGACACCCAAGGTTACACTGTGAAACCTTATCTTAAGGGGGGGAGGGGAGGATTTAAAGAACAGGGAATAATGCCAATAGAATGTGTTAAATGATAGCTTTTCTTGTGGCAGAGCATCCGCCCATCTGTAGCATAAAGAAAGGTCCAGGCAAGGACAGACTGACTCTGACTATTTCTAGGAATTTCCCTAATACCCCCAGGGCTGCTGTTCTGTTCCCAGCACTGCTTGGACCCTATGTAATTTGAGCCCAGGCTTCCCAGCTAACTCCGAGAACGATCTCTGCTAGGGAAAGGCAGATCTGCCTTCAGGCAGACTCTTAATGACCAGAGCTCCCTTCCCCCGGGGAAGGGAAGGGGTCTTGGCCTCCTGGACCCCTGTCCACAACAGCTCACAGTTACTCAAGCTCGGGGTGCCTTCCAAATAAAAAACTGCATTTTATTTCTTCAGGTCTCTGTGGATACTAAAACCTACAAAAGACCATCAATTCCTAATACCCTGGTATGTATGTATGGTGGTTTACCAACTAGACCCAGATTTTAATTTTTTTAATTTTTTTTTTTTTTTTTAGGTTTTTCAAGACAGGGTTTCTCTGTGTAGCCCTGGCTGTCCTGGAACTCACTCTGTAGACCAGGCTGGCCTTGAACTCAGAAATCCCAGATTTTAATTTTTTTTTTAAATGTATTTTATGTGTGTGGTGGTTTGAATGGGAAGAACATCAGGTTTTCTGTTATATCACTCTTTTCCTTATTTCCTTGATACAGCATTATGCTGGATAGTTTTATGTCAACTTGACATGAGCTATAGTTATCTGAGAAGAGGTTATCTGAGTTATCTGAGAAAATGCCTCCAGAAGATCAGGCTATAGGCAAACTCTGTGTAGCCCTAGCTGTCGTAGAACTCACTCTGAATACCAGGATGGCCTTGAACTCACAGAGCAGCGTACTTATCCTGGCCTCCTACCTGAGCTGAGCGCTGTGATTAAAGGCATGTGCCGCCACCACCCCATATACCATTCACTCTCTCTCTCTCTTTCCTTCCTTCTTTCTTTCTTTCTTTTTTTTTTTAGTATAAAATTTGGGGCATGGAAAGGGAGTTGAGAAGGGGGTAGAGGCAGAGAAAGAGAGGATAGAAAAGTAGAGAGAGAGGGAAAGGGACAGGGAGAGGGAGAGGGAGAGGAGAGAAGAGGCCAACCAGAACACACAGAGGCACATGGGGAAGGGGTGGGAGGGGAGGGGAGAGTGGCCTGAGAGAGGTCAGAGAGAGAGAAAGAAAAGGGTCAGAAAGAGACCATTGTCTTTCACCATTGTCTTTCTTTTACCGTAGAATTTATGATCTTCCTGCTTTCGTTTCCCAAGTACTGACATTACAAACCTGTGGACAATACCTGGCTCTGTACATTGTCTTACGATGCTTATCACTTACATATGGCATTTAGGGAAAGTAGATGTACTTTCAGGTAATTTTCTAGCTGCCTAGATATATGTGGTTAGCAATAACAAACCAATTTTTTTCTCAACAGCAGCAAAAAAAATTTTAAGACAAAGTCTCACCATGGAGCCCTGGCTGGCCTGGAACTCAACAAGATAGACAGGCTAAGCTCAACTTCACCAATCAGCAGCCTCTGGCTCCTGAGTGTTGGGATTTGTTGAAGGTCTGTACCACCATGCCCAGCATCTCAATACATACTTTATAACACATACTCTACGAGGATAGTATGTGTTTAAGGCCTTTATGTGCATAACTCATTAAATCCTCATAATAGCTCTATGAAGCAAGTATTATCATTCTCGGCTCACACATGAGAATTTGAAACTGTCCAAACATCACAGATGGGAACAGAAGGCAGTGTACTACCAAAGCTACATGATGCTCACCCAACCTCTGAATGTTTCCTAAGAAAGGTCGAACTCACTTGATTAGGACGCTTAGCTTACGTACTAAAATGTGTTCACTGCATCACATGCCTCTAATAAATGTTCCCCAGATCCATCCCAGAATAAGACTCCCACAAAATTCACATGACTGCTGTAAGACTCTTAATTAGGGTTCTGTGACTTTTTCTGGTACCCAGATGGGGCACAAAAGAGGCCAGAGGAACAATTCTTCCCAGGTCTAACTGAAGCAGAGTTTAAGGGATTATTTGGTGTGGCTCAGAGATTACTACAGGAGCATGGATGGCTGAAGCCATATGCATCCCAGAAAGCACAGGGCAGCTCAGCTCTGGCAACAACTCCCAAGAGCACCATGCTAGGAGTTCTGTACGCCTTGCTGCCTGCTGGGCTGGTTGGCAGCCTCCTTCCCTGCCACTGTTACAATTTATATAAACTTGAGGAGCGGTCTTATGAATCTTGTAAGTTTCTGGAGCTGTCCGAAATTTGTCAGTATCCTGCACTCTCCGACTCTGGTAAATTGAAAATGTTTCTGTTATAGGAAGTAGCTGCATAATAGCTGGTGGGAGAGCTTTCTTCTCTCTTCTCCTGCAAGCTGACTAAAGTTTACACTGTGGCAGCACACTCCTGCAATCCCACCAGGGAGAGAGAGAAAGGAAGGCCAGCAATTCAAGGGCAGCTTCACTATAAACTAGTTTCAGACCACTCTGGGTTCCATGAAAGCCTGTTTCAAAGATACAACAAAATAAATTACTGTTTACTTGAAAACAAATAAAAACTCTCCATTTTTCTATTGCTTTGAACATCTCCTGAAACATTCCTCTTTTCTTTCTTTCTATTATTATTATTATTATTATTATTGTTTTGTTTTGTTTTGTTTTTTGAGATAGGGTTTCTCTGTATAGCCCTAGCTGTCCTGGAACTCACTCTGTAGACCAGGCTGACCTCGAACTCAGAAATCCACCTGCCTCTGCCTCCCAAGTGCTGGGATTAAAGGTGTGCGCCACCACCGCCCGGCAACATTCCTCTTTTCATGTATTATTTTTTATTAATAATAATTTATTATTTATATTGTTTATTATGTATCATTATTTGCTTTGTGTTTTGAAACACTTATCTCCTATAGACTAGGCTAGCTTCAAACTGGCTATGTAGCTGAGGATGACCTTGAATCGGTCCTCTGGCCTTCGCCTCCCAAATTCTGGGATCGCCAGATGATACCACCATGACTGACTTACCCAGCTCCTTTTGTGGAAACCTCATCTACCATCAAGGCTCAGCCTATGCAGGCCTCACATTGCCACAGAAAACAGAATCTCTCCAGCATCTGCAATCCTTTTTATCTACACCACTCACGGGCCTGCAAGCCTTGTCTCCCTTCCACAGCCAGCAATCGCTTTGACACACAACACTTAGCACAGCACACTTCCGCTTAAATAGCTCACAAATGGACAGCCCCATATTGTCTACCTTCCACTCACTCTCTCTACTAAGCAGCTATTAATAAGTATGATGTATTGATATTTATTTATTTATTTACTGAGACAAGGTCTCTTAATGTAGTTTTGGCTGTCCTGGAACTATCTGTGTAGAGTAACCTAGCCTTGAACTCACAAAGATCTACCTGTCTCTGTATCTCAAATGCTGAGATTAAAGGTATGTGCCACTGTACCCAGCTTGATTATTTTTAAAACACAAAACTTCTTTCTTCTAAAACAAGAACAATGATGATAATAATAATAAGAATTATTTTTATTCTTGTTATTATTACTATTATAATAACTCATAGTTTGGATTTAGTTCAGGAATCTGTGTCTTTCAACTTCTGGAAATACAGACTGAGTAATTTGAGCCAAGGTTTTCAAAAGAGAAGTAGAAAGCAGTCACACATATAATATGATTTAAGTTTTTCAATAAGCAGGTGGATCTCTGTGAGTTCAAGGCCAGACTGCTCTACATAGTGAATCCAGGACAGCCAGAGCTGCATGGTGATACTCTGTCTCAAAACACACTCATGTGTGCACACATACACACAGAAACAAAAACACAAGTCTTCAACATGTTGTCAACATAAAAATCATTTATTTATTTTTTTTTTTTTCATAAAAATCATTTTTAAAAGCCAGACACACCGGGCAGTGGTGGCGCATGCCTTTAATCCCAGCACTTGGGAGGCAGAGGCAGGCGGATTTTCTGAGTTCGAGGCCAGCCTGGTCTACAGGGTGAGTTCCAGGACAGCCAGGGCTACACAGAGAAACCCTGTCTCGAAAAACAAACAAACAAACAAACAAACAAACAAAAGCCAGACACAGTGGTACAAGCTTTTAAACCTTGTACCTGGGAAGGATTCCCTTCAGCAAGGGAAATGTCAAGTCCACGGTCTGTCTGGGTTAGAGGGCATGCACACCTATCCAGGCAACCCTGTCTCAAAATCAAAAATAAAATAGCAATGATGATACTGAGAAGGAGGAAGAGGATGCTGCCTTGGATACTGCTGAGGATGCAGAGGATGCTGTATCTCAGTGGTAGAGTACGAGAACACTTGTTTAGTTTGTACGAAGTCCTGAGTTCAGTCCCCAATACCATCAAAAAGAAAACACACAGAGAGAGTTAAGTTCCTGGAAACTTCTGGAATTTGGTATTACATTTTTGTAAAGCAAATTAATTCAGACCAACCACTGTTCAAGTGCTCATCTCAGAGCCAGTAGCTTCCATTTTAGTCAGGGCAGGGCTGAACTGATCGCCACAATATCCCCCTGAACAACCCAGCAGACCAAAATATATCCAGTATAAGTCCCGGAGCCTGGGAACCTATGTTGTGTCAACTGAAGCAAATGATTTGCTGACTAGTTAGTTGCGAGACATTTCTGCGGCTTGTCATGACCAAAGAAGCCTGTGGCTCTGATCAGTGGGACCTTAGGAATTGTCTTGCAACCAAGAACTGTCAGGCCCTTGTCAGGAGGAAGCCAACATTGGAGGTTGAAAGAATAGGCAAACAAAAAGTACACATCCTTAATAAGATCATTAATTATAGCTGGGAGACTGAGGCAGAAGGATCACCATAAGCTTAAAGCCAGCCTGGTAAACATAGTAAAACACCAAGATCCCATCTCTAATCATTTCCTTTGAGTTAAGCCAGTCTGAGCCAGTTTATCCAGGAGCACCCTGTGACCAAGGCTAACCTTTTTTTTTTTTTTTTTTTTTGGTATTTCGAGATTTCGAGACAGGGTTTCTCTGTGTAGCCCTGGCTGTCCTGGAACTCACTCTGTAGACCAGGCTGGCTTCGAACTCAGAAATCTGCCGCCTCTGCCTCCCAAGTGCTGGGGTTAAAGGCATCTGCCCAGCAAGGCTAACCTTTGAATCCAGTTCTCCAAGCTTCTCTGCCATGGTGTCTCAAAAGGCAGATACTTAGGTAACTCTTTGGATCCCTTTTAGAGTTTTTCTGTGGCATAGCGGTGGTTAACTGACAATAACTTTGAGGTAAAGATACCCTAGCCACCCCTCAAGTGAGTCAGCACAGCAGCAGTTGTCAACTTAGAACATGGGAGGGTGGGAAGTCCCTTCTCGAGCAAGCTAGCCACTGTTGGTAGAGTTGGCCAGCTGGGGCATTTGTCACAGTCTTTCAACACCTCCCCTGGATCCAGTAGACCTTAGGGCTGTCCAAAATCTGGATAAGCAAATGTCCTCTACCAGAAGGCTGCCCAGAAAGTCATTCCAGTGTGCTACAGTAGCCTTCTCTGACAGGCTCTGAAAACAGAAGCAGCATATCCTCAGCCAACCAATGGCATGAGGAATGTGGGGAAAGGGTCGGAAAGATTGACAAGAGCATTGGCAGCTACAAGGCCTTAGGCTGAAAGGAAGAACAACCGGGGGAAAAGAGAGCTGAGACACAATTGCTCATGTATTCAATTCATTACACTGTACTGATTAGCGCCATGTGGGCAAACTTACTCTGAGGCCAACAGCCGATAGTTTAGACAGTGCACAGGTACTGTGGCTACCACAACGGAGAAGACAGAGCATTCAGTAAACAAGATGCTTCCCCATGTGTCTTGGAGAACATGAATTATTCTCCTGTTGGGGAAAAGTGGTATGGATAGAAGAATGTGGATTTGAGAGCCATAAACTTCCCTGGTGCCAGGACAGTGTGGGAAAGTCATCAGCCTCCCAGGCTGTTTTCTAGTCTCTATCTCTCGCAGCTCTGGGATGTTTGTTTACTTTACAATAAGTGACCCTTTGTGAGTTGCTGAGTGCTATAAATGCTTAGTATATTATGACTCCTTTATAAATAATAATAATAATAATAATAATAATAATAATAATAATAATACGGGGCTGGAGAGATGGCTCAGAGGTTAAGAGCACTGCCTGCTTGCTCTTCCAGAGGTCCTGGATTCAATTCCCAACGACCTGTGTGGTGGTTCACAACCATCTGTGGTTGGATTCGATGCTCTCTTCTGGTGTGTCTGAAGACAGCTATGGTGTACTCATATACATAAAATAAATAAATAAATAATAATATGAAAAACTACCTCTGATGGATACTCTTCTTTTTCTCTCGTACATATGTTTGTTTGAAATGGGGTCCTGCTATGCTGTCTGTCTTAGTTAGGGCTCTACTGCTGTGAACAGACACCATGACCAAGACAATTCTTATAAAGGCAACATTTAGTTGGGGCTGGCTTACAGATTCAGAGGTTTAGTCCATTATCACCAAGGTGGAAGGATGGCAGTATCCAAGCAGGCATGGTGCAGGGGTAGCTGAGAATTCTATATCTTTATCTAAAGGCTGCTAATGGAAGACTGGCTTCCAGGCAGCTAGGATGAGGGTCTTAAAGCCCACACCCACAGTGACACACCTATTCCAACAAGGCCATACCTACTCCAACAGGGCCAAACCTCCAAATAGTGCCACTCCTTGTGCCAAACATATTCAAATCACTATACTGTCTAAGCTGGCTAACTTCTGAGCTCTGGAAATTCTTTATTTCAGCCTCCTGAGATCTGGAATGCCAGACAGGCAACACCACACCTAACTTATCGGATAGGTTTTTAGTATCCAGAAAATATTACTGTTGTGTGACGTTCCCTAGGATGATGGAAATAAAAGTCTTTTTACCCCAGTTAGGTCACCAATGACAGATCAAAGAATTACACCTGTCTACAGCTTGTCAAAACAGTCCATTTAATTGAGGTTATTCTTAGAGCGAATAGTGAGAGTTACTTACAGGAGCATGAGCAACATATGGACAGCTACACCACCAACAATAACACACCACTACCTCCTCCACCTCCACCCCCACTTCCACCCCCAACTCCACCTCCACCTCTACCTCCACCTCCACCCCCACCCCCAACCCCCACCTCCACCTCCACCTCCACCCCCAACTCCACCTCCACCTCCACCTCCACACCTCCACACCTCCACACCTCCACACCTCCATACCTCCACACCTCCACACCTCTACCCCCCTCCACACACCTCCACACACCTCCACACACCTCCACACCTCTCCACACCTCTCCACACCTCTCCACACCTCTCCACACCTCCACACCTCCACCTCCACCTCCACTACCTCCACCTCCTCCTCTAATTAACAACTTTCCCCTGAGAAAGACACTTTCCCCTGAGACACTTCATGCACCTTGGGTCCTTGAGTGCTGCCTCATGAGCCCTCCCGCTCTTTCACAGGGACTATTAATATTGATTGTCTCATGAGGTTAATTACAACTGCTCTGATTTCAAGATGGCAATGTCTATACCGTGCTAAGAAGAGAATTCCACAACATTCTACCTCTTCCTTTGGCTTTACAATCTTTCAGTTCTCTCTACCTCAACGTTCCTTAAGCTTTTTGGTGGGGTTGGGGGAGTGATACAGATGCTTTTTTTTTCCCATGTAGTGGGGAGCATTGGTTGCTATTCCATTTTAATCATCACTTTTTTGCAGAACGTTGACTGGTTAGGAGTCTCTGCAGTAACCTCTGACCAAGGCAAACAGTAACAATAATCAATGATTATAAACAAATATTTAGAAGGCAATCTGACAGGCACATCATAGCCATCTAGCAAAACAACAAATTTCCCCACCAGGTCTATGACTTTTCTAGCCACAGAGTTCTTACCTTGGCTTATAATACCAAATATGGGTTCCTTCTTGTAGTGTGAACTTTAAGTACAATCAGAAAGTATGTGATTGTACCCATTAACCATTATGCCATTATTGCACAAGCAGATAGATCTTAGCAAGACTGTTGGTAATCCAGAATAATGTCTGCAGGACATGATGGCTATGGCACTCATCAACTTACAACACAAGACTAGTCAACATTCTAGCATGGCTGAGGAAGGAGCTCAGGAAGCTCTATTCCTAGCTGAAGGGCTATTGGCAATTGACAGCTGCTGGTAGGTTGGTTATGCTCTGGTTCACCTTCCTGTGTTCATGTGCATGCAGGCCGTACTACTTGGTTTCAGTGGGTTATACAAAAAAGAAAAAAAAAATTAGAGGAAGATATGTTGAGTGGCCCAGGAGGAGTCAGAGGTGGAAGTTATCATGACTCAGTACATTCATGTATAAAATTGTCAAAGAATAAAAAATATTCGACAAGCCAGTCAACATTTAAGCATGGAGGGAAGAGGGGCTCACTAGCCCACAACCTTAGCTGTGGAGCTGTTAACAATTGATGGCTTCAGAAGAGGGAGAGTCAGTCAGTTTTAAAGGACAGAACCCTAGTAAGTTGACTGAGCTCCACTGGATGGTCTTCACCCACGTGTAACATAAATTGGATTTGGTAGTACAGATATGTATAGAGAGTGTGAAGTTAGGAGGAGGTGGAGATTTGGAAGTAAATCTGGGAGGAGTTGGGGGGCAGAAGTGAAGCTGACTATGGTGAAAATAAATTGAATTCATGTATGAAATTTTCAAAGGATTAATTTAAAATGCATAATAATTTTAATATAAAACTCTAATAAAAATCTTTCTCCAAAGTACATCCTTTTCTATACATTCAGGATGTTTGTTGCTTTTAAACTACTTATGTAGGGTTTAGACATGGCCTGGTGGGTAAAGGTGCTTGATGTCAAGCCTGATAGCATTTGGGGGCACACACACACACATACACAATAAAAGTAATTTTTTTTTGTTTTGTTTTTTTGTTTTTCGAGACAAGGTTTCTCTGTGTAGCCCTGGCTGTCCTGGAACTCACTCTGTAGACCAGGCTGGCCTCGAACTCAGAAATCCACCTGCCTCTGCCTCCCAAGTGCTGGGATTAAAGGCGTACGCCACCACCGCCCGGCGTAATTTTTCATTTATTCATTTATTTTGATGCAGACTTTTACTGTGTAGCTCTGGCTGGCCTGGAAGTTTCTGTGTAGACCAGATTGTTCTAAAACTCACAGATATCCACCTGTCTCTACACTTCGGAAGCTGCGATTAAAGGTTTGTACTACCATGCCCAGCAAATACAATTTATTTATTTTTTTATGTATATGGGTATTTACCTGCATGTATGTTTGTGCACAATAAGTATGGCTGATGTATCATGTTTGGACACCAGAAGAGGTTGTCACATTAGCTGGAATTACAGACAGTTGTGAGTCCTTTGGTAAAGTGACCAGTTCTCTTAACCCATGAGCCATCTCTCTAGACTCCACAAAAATATAACTTTTTAAAATGTACTTAGGGCCAAGTGTGGTGGTGTATGTCTTTAATCTCAAACTTTGGAGGCAGATGCAGGCAGATCTCTATAGGTTCAAGGACAGCCTGGCCTACATAGTAAGTCCCAGAATAGCCAGAGCTACATAGAGAGACCCTGTCTCAACCCTGCCCCTGCCCCACCCCCAAAGCCCTTAGGGTTGTTGTGGGATTTTCCTCAATTGCCTGATGATCATCATCTGTGTCTCATCCAAGAATTTACATCTGTAACTGAATTAGCCCTGTGTGATGATGCAGGCCTGTAATAGTAACACTCTAGAGGTTAAGGCAGGAGAATCACCATGAGTTTGAAGTCAGTCTGGGTTCCAAGGTTAGTTTGAGGTCATCTTGAGCTGTATTCCAAGACAATGCGTCATAAAAACAAACAAAAGAGTCTACCAACTTCCTACAGCTCTTCCTTTAATCCCCTACACCGCCTTTCCTAATGAGCTGGAGAGATGCTCAGAAGTTAAAAGCAGTCACCGCTCTTGCAGAGAACCTGAACTCAGTTCCAGCACCAGTGGTTAGGTAGCTCACAATCACCTGAAACTCCAGATCCTAGGGATCTAACACCTCTTGCCTCCATGCACACCTGCACTCGTGTGTACATATCCACACTCAGAAACACATACATACATAATACATAAATAAAGTAAGCTGAGAAAAATAGATAAACTGCCCTTCCTAATTCACACTTCCCTGAATGCTTTGTCTGCATTTTGTGGTAACCCTTTAAGTTAAACTCATACAGTCAAACTAGAAATTCCAGTTATTTGTCACAGTGGATGGAATTTTCCTGCTTTATCTTCTCAACCAATCTGTTCCAAACGATACCACCCAGGAGTGAAGCTGGCGTGTCTCAATGTGTGTGTGTTGGTCTGTGTGCTGGCCTTGCTCACCTTTCCAGACCCATCTTTGCCACACCCTGCAGGGTAGAGCCACACGCTGCTGCCTTTCTGGCCTCCTCGCTTTACAGTGTTTCCTTGACCTAGATCACGACGTTGTTGTTGATCACCCAAGACTCAGCTCTCCTGTCAGTCCTCTCAGAAGCTCTTCTGGGCTCTGTCGGCCATGTATTTTGAACACCATGTATTATGACATCTCTTTGATGGAATTATCTGCTCCTATATCTTACTTTGACACAACAACTACAAATCTGTGTTTACTGCCAACTTTGCCATGTGACACTGAGTCAGTGTTTAGTTAGTGAGCTAATAACTAAGAATATCAAGTGAATGATAAACTCGTGTCACACAGAAAAAGCTGAGTTTTTTTTGTTTTGGTTTTGGGTTTTTTTCTCTTTCTTTCTTTCCTTCTTTCATCTCTCTCTCTCTCTCTCTCTTTCTTTTTTTTTTTTTTTTTGAAATGGGGATTCTCTATATAGTCCTGGCTGTTCTGGTATTTGCTCTGTAGACCAGGCTGGCCTCAAACTCAGAGATTCAACTGCCTCTGCCTCCCAAGTGCCCGGGATCAAATGTGTGTGCCACCACTCCCTGGCTTATTTTATTCCATTTATTTATCTACTTATTTATTTATTTATTTAGATACAGTATCTCAATTATTATTTTATTTATTTGAGACTGGATCTCAATTAGCCCAAACTAGCTTTGAACCCCTGAGCCTCCCAAGTGCTGGGATTACCATTGATGTGTTTATAAAAAGATAAAGAGTATGTTCTGTGGATGTGTGAAGAGGTATGGGAGAAGGGGATGTCTCAGTGGGCCCATGCTGAGGCATCTCTTCCCCCCTGAGGGACCAGTCACACACCCACCGGTATAACATAGAATAGAGTTTATTCAGGGCATGGGGAGGGGAGCCAGGAGGGTAGTAGAGGGAGAGGGAGAGAGAGAGAGAGAGAGAGAG